>NC_054385.1:38964116-39282330 GCF_017654675.1 Xenopus laevis | reverse complement strand
GAAAACCAGGGAGAGAGTTCTGGGGGAGCACAAGAACTGAACATGTGCAGATAGGACCGGGAGCAGTTGGTGGAGTAAATGAACAGGCCGGGTCAAATCAAACGGGCAATACAGTACGGGCAACAGGAACAAAGTAGTGGTCAAAAGCCATGGTCATACACACGGAAGAAATTCAGCACCAATAGTCAAAACAGGCTGGGGTCAGTTCAGGCAGCAGGATGGCAGAATCAGGGACAGGCAAGGGTCAAACTCAGAATGTACCCAGGAACATTACGCAAAGAGCTCTTTAAATATTTGAATCTCGTGCCAAGGCGCCATGACGCCATCTGCACCTGCCAGTCCAACCCGGAAGTGAGCAACAAGGTCATTCTTTCAGATCACACATTGGTGTACTGGAGAGAGGACACTGTGGGGGTCCCCGTCACTCCCCACTAGATCACCAGAGTCCTCACATTACCCAGTTTTAATTAAGTCTGTGCCGTTGCTTCCTTCTTATGAATTACTATTATGCCGCTTAAATATATTAATAGCTTTTCCCAAGTGGTCTGAGCTTCTGTGATTGTACAGCAGAATCTTCCCATATTGGAGAGATTAGTCCAAAACATATTCTGTCATTAGTTTGTCTGGGTGATATTTAATTAGACCTTGGCTAATGCAGTTTAGCATTAACAGCTTATTCTAATAAACACACATATGATAATAAGGTGGAACATACCTATACTTCTTTTCTAATTTACAGGGGGTGGTTTTCTCTGTATATAAACCGATTAGTACCCCGTGGAGTTAACACAGCATTTGCATTTTCCCTCCCTAACAGCTCTGCTACTAGTGTAGAGTAATGTGCTTGTCTATTTTAGAGCAGTCTATGGAATGTATTGCCTCAGTTGTCCAACATTAACAAATGGACAACTGAAGAACACGCTCCAGTTCACCCTAGCTATATTAATATATGCCCAAACTCATCCCCTACCTATTTATCTGATCACATGAGTGCATGAATCATTAATAAATTTACCTGAAGCATCACTTTTTTGAGTACACAAACCATTACGAAATTATGTGATGAATTGGAAACCCTGATGGTTCACTATACATAAATAACTGGTACTCCCCCTTGGTGCAGTCCACAAATATCAAACTAAAAGCCCCCAGTTGTTTATTTGACTATATCTCCCAGCATTCCATGGGTTTTCCTTGTGTAGAACATTTAATTAAATGGCATTATTAAACCACACAAAAATTCATTTAATACGGCACCGTGAAATCTACTTTTATGAGACAGAAAAAGATGTGGGATTAGTATATCAAGGGAATGCTAATTCAGTCAAAAGCACATAACACGATCTGACAGAATATGATATTCTCAGTTTAATGTTATATTTGTCCTTGGTAGAATGGAAGGGAAAAAAATCACTGTCCATCTACTCTTCCCCATTATGTTTCAATATCCCTTGCTGCCTTGAGGGATATTTCCAATATCAGAACACTGTACAATTCAGTGATAAAGAAGTTCTAAGCCCCCCCCCCAAGAAAATTAAGCCATATCAAATGCCACGAATAAAAAGGGAAAGGAGGGTGGGTTATGCCTGGAACTGGATGTTACTACAGATGCAGAATGCATAGATAGCTTTATAAATAAAAGATGCGAGGAATGTAATTGGTGCAAACACTTTTGATATAGAAAACCTGTGGAAAGGATGTTTTACCCATTGCCAGTAAAAAATACAACGGAAAAAGAAATATTTAATCTGATCATTATAGAATACACTAGCAACGTGAAAAAGAATTATAGAAATAGTAACATATAAATAAATTAATGTTTTACATTCACTGAGTTGCTGTGTAAGCCCCTTATTCACCAGAAACAGCATAGTGCCAACTTCAGTGTAGTATAACTGTCTGCACTGTCCCAACCTACCATTTGTATATATAGTATTTTAAACAATCTTTAGCTTTACAATTACCTCCCTGAGCAGTTTCCTTAACCCAAATTCATGGACAAGATTCAATTAGGAGTAAAAATTCAAAAAAATTATTTCTCACGTCATAAATAGGGATGGGCGATTTTTTTCAGCTTGTTTTGCCGTGAAAATGATGCCAATAGACTTGTATGGCTTAGTGCGTCAAAATAAAAAAAATTACCGAAACAAAACGGGTCAAATTTGTCCATCCCTATTCATAAACCATTTTCTTCCTGAATTGGATCTGGCCCAATATGAGGTGAAGGTGTACAGTGAGGACTGTCAGTTTTTCTAACCTGGGTTTTGTCTTGTTGCCTGTATGTAGCCAGATGGAACTGAATTCAAAAGTTAAGCAAATTACCAAAACAAGCATACAACAGAGAGGGTATTAACTCCAATGACACTAAACCTTATTCTACACTATTTACAGCACTTAAATATGGTTACTAACCTTTAGGTGGGCCCATACATGAAGCTTTTGGTGCAAGCTGCACTCTGCACCTGGCGGCAAATTAAAAATCTGGTGCAAAATGCAGTGTGAAGCTCACATAGTCAGAAGGGAGCTCAAAACGTACAAATGCAGTACCAGTACTTAAAGCGTCAAGTAGAGGGCTGCATTGCTTAAAGGAGAACCAAACCCTTGCTAATAAAAACCCGTACCCACTACCCTACATCCCCTACTCCCCCACTGCCCCAAGCTCTTTACTTACCCCTAGTGCAGTTTCAGGGCATCAGAGTTCAGCAGCGTAACAATGCATGTGCAGTTGGAGCAATTTTGCTTCGCGACAACTGTGCATTCGCTGAAAGTCACAGAAATTGCCTAAGCAACAGAAGAAGACCCAAAGAGAAGAAGTTGGCGCCCATGAACCTCGATGCCCTGAATCTGCACTGAAGGGGAAGTAAAGCATTAGTAGCATTTACCAAAGGTAGCACCTAGGCTGGGGTGGAGCCGGAAGGTAGACTATGTATGGTAGGGTTTTAATTAGCAAGGGTTTGGTTCTCTTTAAACGCCCCTCAGCATGCATATTCTGAATGACTCTCAAGGTAGGGGTGTTCCAGGGGTTGCCCATGTGCCAACTACAACGTTAGATACAATTATATGCATTCCATTCTACAATTAATGGTGCAAATATAGGGTGCTTGTTTTTGCTTGCACTTTCCAACATAACCCATTTAAACATTCTCAAAAGCATGATAAGCACCACAGACTTTAATTTGTCTGCACTTACTCTGCACTTACTTTTACCTCTAGTGTAAATGTACACTAAAAATGCTCCAAAAACACTGTACAAACTGCTCTGAAAGCACTGTACAAACCACTTGAGTTTACATTGTTATTAAAATGGCAGCATTGCATGAAGCTATTTAATACAGAATGAGTCACAGTGATGGCTTAAAACCTAGAATTATATTTTCAGTCATTAATTCCATTATTCTAGCAGGGGGCTTGCCATAATTACAGGTACATGGCTTGGCAAACCAATCACACAAAGGGCTCGGGGTTTTTTTCCATGTTGATTACCAAAGTTGTTTTGTTCTTTAACAAATATTTCCATATCTTCGGGCTAAACGGATCTCGTTTTTTTTTGGGGAGGGGGAATATTTCACTCTGCTGCAGAACAGTAATGCCTTGCTTCAGTCCTTTGAAAATGCTGGGAAACCAAAAATATGCTTTTTTTGAGAATAACAATTACAAACATTTTTCAAGATATCCACACAGTTCAGAGCACAAGAGTTGGAAGAAGAAATAAAAGGTTGGTAGCAGCACTCTCTTTATTCTTAGAGAATAATAAATCACCAAGTGAACATTTTTAATATACAGTGTAATGCTATTTAGAGCATAAATAAATGAATAAACAGAATAACTGAATACACTTTAAAAGGAGCAATAGCATGTTGTGCAATATGAATGCACTAAAGCTTTTTTGTCCTTAACTGTCCCTTATTCTTGGTTTCCAGGTCAACACAATACTTTAAAGTGCATCATAACAGAATAGTGGACAAGTAAAACAAACAGTATAAGATGGTAGGGCCCCTAAGGCTCAATATGGTAGAATGTAATCCTAGTACATGAGGGTACAATGGTCATGTTTTTCTCCCACAATTCAGCATTTTCCCCCAGAATTCCAGCATCACTGCAGTCGATTGTTTTCACAAAAATCACATCACATCTTGTATTCCAAAATAAGTCATAAGCAAAAGACAAACCGCTGGCTTTTTTTTTTTATATTTAAATAAAGTGGGATAACGTTTACAAGGTATAACTTTAAAATATATTATTTAGACTTTTTTTAACATTTTAATCTCACGCCACATTTATTTTAGGGTGGGCTTATGTCCTAGGACAATAGAGGATCTGTCTCTATTTTGCTTACTCCACTTCCAGCAATTTCACCAACATTACTTATACATATGTCAATTTAAATTCAATATTTAAATTGACATAAGCTTTTATAAGTTAAAGGAGAACTCCACAAAATATAACAAGCTTTTTGAAAACTACATAAGAACATAATTTCAAGCAACTTTGCAACATACATCAATTAAAAAATATGCAGACTTTTCATGATTTTTTAGAGTAGATGGGTAGGGTGCTAGGTTGAATTTCTGAATAATCTTATGCCATTTTTCCAAGCACTTATTTACTAAATTGTGTTTTCGCTAAGGGAGGGATATTTGGGGGAATATTACAAGGAAGCAGACGGCACTTCTAAAGATGGGGTTTATTGGAGTACCTGCTGATAAATCTGGAGTTTAGGGTCTCCAAGTAGAAAGTGATTACTCACCACATATAGGAAGAGGCCCAGGTGCCAGGCTTGAGCCCTTAGCATAGGAAGCCAACAAACCGAAATAACCTTTGGAGCAAGCACTCAAAGAAGGCAAACTTCAACCAGGCACAAAAATTCAAAGAGTTTATTCTGTCCAGAGCCATGCGTGTTTCATGTTATAAACACTTAATCATATTTGGGGGATACTGTAGATCCATGAATCTCTTTTTGTTAGATCTGAGATTTGTGGCGGCTGGCAAAACTTTCTCCAGTAATCAACCTCCTGTTCCTCAATATCACAGGCCTTGCATATGTTTGTATGTCATCAGGATTAGTTAAAGTATGGGTCTTACCATCTTTAAATGTTTGTATTCCAAATGGGTATGTCCATCTGAACGCAACCCCTTTATCCCTGAGAAATTATGGAAGTTGCCTGATCATTCTGTGTTGTTGTTGAGTATGACAAGATAGGTTTTGCAAACTGCATTTTCCTTGCTTTAGTGAGGATCTCTTCTTTTACTGTGGAGCATGATAGGCAACATATTATGTCTCTGGGTTTGTCTGTGGGGAGACCTTTTTGCTTAAGGGCTCAGTGTTCCTTTCAATGTCTATTTGAGGCGAGGTATATTTATCTAATATCTGTTGAAATAGCTTGACTACTGTATTATGAAGATTATTCCCTTCATTAAGTTCTGGTAGGCCTCTAATACACAGGTTATTGAATCTGCCTCTATTATCAATATCATCAAGGCGGTGTTGTAGTGTATGAATAGTTCAATGGGCAGTTAGCTCTGCCCCCTAAAAACAATGATTACTAAGACTTCTTAGTTTAATTTTATGGAGTTTTAGATAGATGATAGATAGATAGCAGTTTTTTCTGGTCACTGGGCCTTTTTGAGATTTTGCAGCATCTTTAACACAAGAGAGATTATGCATTATCAGTTAAATATGTATTAAATATAACAATTAGTGATGGGCGAATTTATTCGCCAGGCGCGAATTCGTGGCGAATTTGCGCGATTCGCGCAACGCCCGCGAAAATTCGCGGTAAAAATTCGCCGGCGTCAAAAAAATTTTTTGTAGAAAAACGGACGCCAGCGTCAAAAAGCGCCGTTTTGCAAATTTTTCGCCGTTTCGCAAATTCGCCCATCACTAATAATAATTGTACGTGTTATGCTCAAGGCCAGTTTGCCTCAGAACCGTTCAGCTTTCTCTCTTTGAACAGAACTAAAATGTTATTCAGCCCTGAGCAAGAAAGCATCACAGCATCCAGAAAAATAAGGAGTTTATGAACAACATGCAAAGAGTTTAAACTCCAGTATCTTTTGTGCCAACCTTCTGTCTCCTTAGAGAAATGCTCCTACCACAAGAACAGTGGTTTCTAATAAGAAATACTGTAATAAGAATATCACACAATCTGACAGAGAACATTGCTATATTTATATCTATCTGCAGTTCCACTATATAGTTGGTTTCTTTGAAATAACGCCTTGGTGTTGACTGACCAGCCTTGGGGAGAAAGATCATTCATATATCCAGCAGGCATGTTGTTATGGATGTAACTTACAATTTCCTGTGTATGTTCCTGTGTGGGTGGTATAGGATTGTCCAGCCTTTGTTTATCTGGTTCCAAAGGGATCCATGGAATTGTAGCACATTTTGAGCCCTGTCACTATAATTGTTAATATTCAGGTGATCATTTTTGGTATGTCTGAGAAAGAGACCAGAGCTAATGAATGAAAAATATGCATCAAGCCCTCTAATGATCCCAATTATCCATCAATGTCTATTTCAATGTAAACATGTTGTCCCCATGGGTGTTACACCAAGGGTTCCACATTAACAATTATTTTGATGCAAGTCTGCTGCACCTTTTGACAGCCCCATGTGGGAACTCTGCAATTACCACTATGTTCAGGTTGGCAGTAGCTTTAGGTTAGTTAGCCTTGTGTTAATAAGCACCCTTGCGCTCAGTTTTCATAATGAACAAACGAGTGCTCAGTGCAACTATGCAAAACTGTAAGGAGCATGTTTAATGAACAACGCCCATGCAAGCTCAGATACGCTCCCATTTGCATTCCTAAAACAGCCCTAATTAATTTTTTTAGCAGAGGCCCTTTTATAAACAATCCCTGTAGTCAATGACACTACAGCAAAAAGGGAAGGAGATTTTCTTCAAATTGTCTACAATTAAAATTCAGTTCATACACCCAAGTGAGCCCAGCCGTACCCTAAAGAATATTAGTATGTCTGACTACTACTGACAAATAAAAAACAAAACTGTCAGCTTAACTTTCTCCTTAACAGACTTGTCATTCTCAGTTAGCTTAGAGTTCAATGACAAGGTAATTAACAACATGTCAGGCTAAAGCACTTCTCACCTTGGAAAAGCAGATAGGATATAGGATACCATTAAGGACCGTTTAAAACTGTGAACTGTTTCCATCATAAAGTTTTATCTTTCAAGACGACTAAATAGAACTCATGAAAAGGAAGCAAAAATGCTTTCCGTGTGCATTTTTTTTCTTGTTGGAAAGTACCTGAACATTTTGATAGCTGTGAATCAATTTGTTTCCTGTAAAAAGGCAATTAAGAGTATACAGTAAAAAGGTCATGGTTATGACATCTAAAATCCTAATAGTCTTGGTCTAGGGCATAATAGGGTTTTTTGTTTTTTATAAAAAAAGATTTTGGGTGGGAAAGCTGTCTGAATGTCATGGTCTGACTTGCTTAAAAAATTGGGTTTCTGGTGGTTCCTATAGAGGGATTACTAAAGGCAGCTGTAATTCTAGAAAATGCATTGTACCCAGCATATAGAATCTTGGGTTTGACATGGCAAGACTTTTCATTCATACTGTATATTGTCAATATCCCTTTAATGTCAATGGTATGTGGAGCTTTGTGATCCTGATTACTTGTGACAAACTTACCACCAACTATCTACCCGAGGCTGCTTCTCAATGGAACCGACAAGAAGCACTATCAGTTTCCCAAGACCCAAAACTATTTTATGAAAACATGCTACTGTTTGTTTTGAGACCGTACAAACCTATGCAGGTTGACTCATCGTTCTTCACAATTTTCTGAGTGGTGTGGTGAGTTTTTTTAATCCCTACATAATTCAAGATGTAGACTGTACCAGTGGACAATATTACAATAGCATACTGTATATGATAAGTCTTTAGAGTTTTTGGATACTTGCCTGGGGATAGACAGAAACAATTAAGTGTTTGGGTTTGACAATTGTTTAGAATGTTTCACAGTAGATGTGTGAAGGCACATCAGATAAAAAAAGACAACATGCAGTCGTATTCATACATAGGTATAAACTGACTGCTGCTCTCAAACACAAGCCAGTTGTGTTAACAACAACAGCAATAGAGGAGTTGAGATATGCAAGAAAATACAGGTATGGTTTTGGTAACTATAGATAAAAGCTACAATAATTGGTGTACGCTTAAAATAATGTTTTATGGCTTCATTTAATCCATTATCTTCTGCTCTTTATGCATAAGGATGTTAAATATTTTATAAAAGATATAAATGAATGACTGTATATGACAACTTGAGCAGAAAAAAGTCTGATGTGTACAGTGTATCTACTATTACAAGGAAGGGCTAAAGTTTTATTACTCTATTCTAGCATTTTCCATCATTTCATTATTTTGCAACTTAAAGGGATGGTTTACCTTTACAATATTTTTTAGTATGTTATATTAATTCTAAGTACTTTTTCAGTTGGCCTTCACTTTTTCTTTTTTATAGTTTTTGATTTATTTGTCTTCTTCTGCAGACTCTTTCCGGCTTTCAGATGGGGGTCACTGACCCCATCTAAAAACAAATGCTCTGTAAGGCTACACATTTTTTTTTATTACTTATCTTTCTATTCAGACCCTCTCCTATTCATATTCCAGTCTCTTATTCATATCAATACATGGTTGATAGGGTAGTTTGGACCCTAGCAACCAGATTGCTGAAACTGCAAAATAGAGAGCTGCTGAATAAAAAACAAACTCAAAAACCAAACAATAAATGACAAAAAATTTGTATTGACTCAGAAAATCACACTCTACATCAGGGGTCCCCAACCTTTTTTACTTGTAAACCACATTTGAATGTAAAAAAAGAGTTGGAGAGCAACACAAGCATGAAAACGTCCATGGGGAATGTCAAATAAGGGCTGTTATTGGCTGTTTGGTAGCCCCTATGTGGACTGGTAGCCTACAGGAGGCTGTATTTGGCAAAACACCTGGTTTTTATGAAACCAAAACTTGCCTCCAACCTGGAATTCAAAAATAAGCACCTGCTTTGAGGCCACTGAGAGCAACATCCAAGGGGATGGTGAGCAACATGTTGCTCGCGAGCTACTGGTTGGGGACCACTGTTCTACATCATACTAAAAGTTAAAGTTAATTTAACGGTGAGCAACCCGTTTAAAGGAACTCTGAATAAAACTGACAATTTTATTGACATAAAAAGTATAGGGTTTTTGTCATGGCTATGGCTACTCACTCTCTCACTTCTAGATCCTAAATTATCAGGTGAGATCTCTACTGGTGCAAACATTGCTATAGTGTCTACAAAGGGCAGCTACACCACTGAGAGCTTCTCTACAAAGGTTCCCCATATATATTTAAATGAGAGGAGTTACTCCAAAAGAACCTGACAAATAAAAGCAAATAGGTGGAAAAGGATTAGCTAATGGAGCCTTTTCTACCCTTTATATATGTTTTAAAGCCACTGGATACCTCCACAAAATTGCTATGATCAAATTGATGTTCAGAGTCCAGTAACTTGCGGCTTTGCATTCTGATTCTTTTTCCCAGAACAGTTGGTCTGTTAATATGACAGATGTGTTACTGCAAAGCTCTGGATTTTATCCCTCATGTTTCTACTGATTGATGAAACTGTGGTTTGTCCCCAAAACTGGAATAAGAAGCTTTTACATATGCGCAGTTTTGATATTACGGCTCCTATTTTAAGTCACCATTATTTATATTTCCTGTAATTTGTCATTTCTTTAAATGGAAAAAGAAGGTTAATTCCTCATGTTAAAAGTCAATCCATAATCTTCTTACAGCCCAAACACAATCTGACAATAAAGTAAATAAAGGACTGCAATTAAAGCCAAAGGCAAACTCTGTTCATCTTTTCATCTCTCCGTTTTTTTCACCAGTCATATCTAGAGCAAGCATTATAGTATCTTCCAGCAAGTGTTTTAGCTTTGTCTTAAATTAATTAAAACTAAATCTACCAACAGCATACTCAGCACATTCACACATAACTTCACAGCAAAACCTATCAATGTGCGGAGGGTAGAACATTCAGTCACTGTGCATGAATAATGGAAATTAAATTACATCAGTCTTATCTTTGTCAAGCCCATCATCATTTTATCAGAGCATGTGAAATTCGAATATAACAGGAAAAAAATGTTAAAAATGTGTGTATATGTATAACTGTATGTCATCGTCAAAATTCCATTAAAACGGGTATAGGATCTATTATCTGCATTGCTACGTGTTTACCAGATAAGGGTTTTCCTTTTAGACTATACCAATCTACTGAAAGAAATTGAAACATTAAATAAATCCATAAGGATGCCTTTGCCACCCACCAGTATGGAATCAGAAATTTTAATTACCATCAGGTACAAGCTTCTGTTTTATTATTACAGAGAAATGGTATATAATAAAAGCCGCCATTGACTTTATTGCATTTGGAAAGAGAAAAAAACGCCCATTGACAATGTATTTGGAGTGAGAAAAACCTTGAGAAAAATACACCCATTAAGTCAACAATAGGGATGCACCGAATCCACTTTTTGGGATTCTGCTGAACCCCTGAATCCTTTGTGAAAAATTCGGCCGAATACCCAACCGAACCATAATTTGCATATACAAATCAGTGAGGGGGAGAGGAAAACAGTGCCGCAGACAAATTGCGCGGCTAAAAAAACTTTTACTTCCATGTTTTGTGACAAAAGTCATGATTTTAAGGATTCGGATTCGGTTCGGCCAGGCTCAAGGATTCGGCCGAATCCTGCTGAAAATGGCGAATCCTAGCCGAGTACCGAACCGAATCCTGGATTCGGTGCATCCCTAGTCAACAATATATTTTGCTACAAAAAAAAGTTGCCCATAGACATTTCACAAATGTGAATTTTTCACCGAAGCAAAAGTAGCCAGATTCGCTCATCACTACTGATGACCCATATAAATTTACATTTTATTGTGTTACAGGTTCCTAGACCTAGAATTTTTTTTTATCACATTCCCTCATTTGTATATTCATATGAACCTAACATGCGCATATGTACTGTAGCACATACAGAAGGTTAACAGATCATGTAAAAGACCAGGGCCAAGTGCAAATTATTTTGGCTGTACCTGAATTTTCAAGTAATGTCTTTGATGTTGCCATGAATTATAAAATTGTTATAAACGCAAAGGGCCAGATTTATTAGGGTTCGAGTTTTCCATGAAAAATTCACGTTTTCAAGGTTATTTTTGAGTCAAAAATCGATTTTTCAGGTTAAAAAAAAAAAGACTCACATTTTTCAAGATTTATTATAGCTGGAATCTGAAAAAACACCATCTAAAATCTGGCGAGTTCATGTAGAAGTCAATGGCAGAGGTCCCTTGAACCATCTGAAGATGTTAATATTTTTCATCGAAAATAAGTATGCACACACTCCTGCAGCCATGGCATTAGAGGTTAAAAATTGTAACTTTTATTCCATCTTGTTAAAAAGTATACGTCCTAACGTGTTTCGTATCAAGCGATACGTAATCATAGTTGATTTTGCATACTTATTTTGGATGATTTGCATTGCCTAAGCTACGGGTTCGGGGCACGGCACCCGGGCCATCTGGCTGATTTGGTGAGTGACAAGCTCTGCTGATTTTCTACTACATTGAAACAAAATTGTTCATCCTTTCAAGTGACAGGCCTGGGGTTTGGACACCCAGGTCATCCCTTTCCACTCGGTGAGAATCACCCAGTGGCTTGCTTTTTGTTACTTAACATTTCATAAGCAAGATTAGAATTGAGGTTGTTTTGTCAATATTTAATTGGTCCAAAGAGGGATTGGAGCCAGCGATTTCTTTCTTTTTGCATGTGTAATAGTAGGCTTTCGACAAGTTTCGACAAAAATTTGCAGCCGATGAAATGTCGCCGACGCCCATTAAAGTCTATGGGCGTCATTTCCGTGGCGAAACAAGGAGAAAAATTTGCCCACCCCTTGTTAATAGCCTTCAGGAAATTTGCTTGAAAACTCTGTCAATTGGAGGTGGTTTTTTTCACATTAGACTTGATCAATTTAAGTTTTCAGGTTGTTAAAAAAAGCTCACATAGCTCTAAAATTCGACCTCTGATGAATAGCCCCCAAAGAGTTAGCCAAGAATATGGGGCCGATTCACTAAAGGTCGAAAAAGTGAGTGTTATTTATAGCATGCCTTGAAATTATATCACTTCTCATATTTTTAGAATTAACGATTGATTCACTAAAAGTTCCCTTGTCTAACTTAAGAAAGCAAGATGTCACGTTCGGCACCCTAAACCAGAACTAATGCCAAGCTCCCTGGTCTCGGCTCGGCTTCACCAGTAGTGTAACTGCCTTTGGCTTCGGGAGGAGCCCTCAGCGTACTCAGATGCCACCTAGACTTTTCGAGAGGAGCAAGGCGAGGAGTTCTGGCAAGCAAAGGGGCACGACAGTTAAAAGTCAGTTAGGCCGAAGGTCGCGGTATAACAGGATAAGGCAGAATCGTAGTCAGGCAGGCTGGGTCGAGGCAGGCGGAAAACTAGGATCGTCAAAGGGTCAAACCAAGTAATCAATCAGAATAGGATCAGGCAGAAGGAGTAATCAAAATACAGGCTGGGTCGGAGTACGGATAACAGGATGGTCAAAAACAGACAAGGTCACAACAGGAGATCAATAACAAACAGGAAACAGATGCACAGGGCTCAAAGGCACCAGGAAAACTAGTCCTATCAGAGGCGCGCCGCGTGCCTCCTTAGTTCACGGCGCATCAGGGAGAGAAGACCGGCGTGGCGGGCGTCCCCGCCGGCCTGCTAGACCACCAGGGTATGTAGTTTTTATTACACAAGAAGAATATTTTTTAGCTGAATTGTGTGTGGTATTTTATAGCATGCATTATTTTGTGCAATATTTTAAGGCATTTGATATTGTCACACGTTATTAGTGAAATCTATAGCACCTATGGCATTTGGGATACCACTGGCAGAGTAGAAGTCTCTTTTTATTGTATTCTAGTCATTCTTTTCCCTGGGAAACTTAATTTACTTCCATGACACAGAACATAGTGCATTCTGGACCTCTTCTTCTATTAATTCATCTGATGTTGTTTAGTAAAACCTACTCCTGGGAGTTGTTAAATTTCATAGAAATCATAGCACTATTTTATTCTTTTGACGCTTAAAAGATGTTAGTGAATAATGCAATAGGATTAATTCTATCCTATAAGTATTGCAATGTGATTAGAATAAAGCTGTGCAGAAATGTAGAATTAACGCTATTAGCGCATGTGAAAATACTGCATCTTAAATAAAGCACAAGGAATAACGACCTTTTGTGAATCAGCTTAAGTGTTTCTTAGTTTAGTAAAGTTCGACCTCTGATGAATAACCCCCAAAGAGTTAACTGACTCTTTGGGCAAGAATATATCTGCTAAATAAAAAGTGTTTCTTAGTTTAGGAAAGTTTCTTTCTGCTGTTTACATTTTAATGAATCTCCAATAAATGTTGTATAAGAGGAAAGCGGGCATTAGTTAATTTGATAGTCGTAGCAAATTAATTTAATGCCAAGTACCGAGCACATGTACTGCCCTGATAAAGTTGTTATTGGCAACATTTTCTGTTAAGAAGAGCTTAGCGCTATTGTTTTTCTGCTCTTCCTTATTACTCATATGAGAAAATGATGTCTATTAACGAAATATCTGTACTACCGAAGATAACAAAATTGCTTGTTTCCAATTAGTATGGAACTGGTATACCTGTGACTTACACAATCAATAAGGGGAAAGTGTACTTGCCTACTTGCAGAAGCAATAAGGAAATTAATTAATCTTTATATCAACCTAATGCAGTGGTGGCAGCTTAGTCCTTAAGGGTCCCCGGTGGGATTGAATATCATTGTTTTCTAGTTTATATGGAAATTCCCTACCCCTAAATTACAAATTGTTTGTAGGTGTGCACTATATTGACCAGAGTCTGGGTTATTCATTCATGGAAGGTATAAGAGCTCAGTGGTCTTTCTGCCTCAGAGGTTCAGTCATATCATACAAGCCCTAAATTCTATATACTGTAGATTAGATGAGCCTTATATTCTACATAGATCAGGCAATGAAAGAACTATTGCTGCAACTGTCTCATTGAGTCCACTGATGATAAGCTAGCTCTTCTAGCATTTGTGTATCATTTGATGACTCTCAGAGTAGGTGAAATTGGCCATGAAGGACATTCAATTGCTTGTTCATTGCTACTAAATCAGACATGAAAAAGTAGGAGTCATACTGATTGCAGGGTGCGGAGTACAAAAACTGGTACAGGCCACCATGTTTTTTTTTGCATTTTGTACCCTGTGTAAATTCTACTAGCTAATTGGCTGGTATGGGTTATTAGATTTACTAGACTCTATTACATTACACAATTGGGTCTATGTATCAAGCTATGTAAAAATATACAATACCTATACAAAAAAAAAAAACACTATCATCATATCAATACCAGGTATGGGCCAGTCAAGTGTGAGTATTGCTTGTAAAAGCTATGCTGTCATTTTGTTGCTTTTCAAATTTTATCCACTGATTTGAATGGGTTAGGTCACATGTAAAATGATATAAAATGGGGCGTGGCTTGCTGCGGAGACGCATGGCAACTTGAGTTCTGTGCTCCGTGCATGTCTCCTCCAACCCAGAAATTTAACGAACCACAAAGATGGGGAAAACTCACAAATTGAATCCGGAGAAAGAGAGGACACATGTAACAAAGTCTCACCCTGGTGGTCTAGTGGGAGGACGGCAGCGTCATTCCCTCTGCTTGCCATTGCCTGTGATAGGACTAGTTTTCCTGGTGCCTTTTGAGCCTTGTGCATCTGATTCCTGTTTGTTATTGATCTCCTGTTGTGACCCTGCCTGTTTTTGACCATCCTGATTTCCGTACGCCGACCCAGCCTGTATTTTTGACTACTCCTTCTGCCTGATCCTATTCTGATTGATTACCCGGTTTGACCCTTTGCCTGCCTGACGATCCTAGTTTTCTGCCTGCCTCGACCCAGCCTGCCTGACTACAATTCTGCCTTATCCTGTTGTACCGCGACCTTCGGCCTAACTGACTTTGAACTGCCGTGCCCCTTTGCTTGCCAGAACTCCTCGCCTTGCTCCTCTCGAAAAGTCCAGATGGCATCTGAGTACGCTGAGGGCTCCTCCCGAAGTCAAAGGCGGTCACACTACTGGTGAAACCGAGCCGAGACCAGGGAGCTTGGCATTAGTTCTGGTTTAGGGTGCCGACCGTGACAACACAGTCCAGAAAGTCCCAGACTGGTTCAAGTGACATAGCGCCGCTTTTTATAAGGAAGAAAACCGATCGCACTGTTTCCAAAATGGCGTCGGCTGCAGAGAGGAGGGAGGAGGATATGGACTCAAACAGAGATCCCTCTGACCTGGACAGCGATGCAGAAGGTGAGCCTGATTTTCAAAATTACATAGCACAACTCCCATCTAAAGCAGATATTAGGGAGATGCTGCAAGAGGTTACATCAACCATAAAGGAGGAATTGCATGAGATTAAAAGAGACATCTCAGCACTGGCTTCCCACACTGAGGACAACCACATGAAAAAGCAGGATAATACTATACATGAGCTCCAATGGCAACTTGAGGATCAGGAGAACAGGAGCAGGAGAAATAATATCAGAGTGAGGGGGGTCCCAGAAGAGGTGCAAAAGGAGGAAATTCACACACTATTGCTTCACATATTTAATAGGATACTGAAAAGAGATCTTGCAACTGATATTAAAGGAATAGTTCAATGTGAAAATAAAAACTGGGTAAATAGATAGGCTGTGCAAAATAAAAAATGTTTCTAATATAGTTAGTTAGCCAAAAATGTAATATATAAAGGCTGGAGTGAACAGATGTCTAATAAAACAGCCAGAATCCAACTTCCTGCTTTTCAGCTCTATAACTCTGAGTTAGTCAGCGACTTGAAGGGGGGCCACATGGTACATTTCTGTTCAGTGAGTTTGTAATTGATCCTCAGCATTCAGCTCAGATTCAAAAGCAACAGATATGACCCATGTGGCCCCCCCTCAAGTCTCTGATTGGTTACTGCCTGGTAACCAGGGTAACCAGTCTGTGTAAACCAAGAGAGCTGAAAAGCAGGTTCTGACTGACTTGTTATACATCAAATCACTCCAGCCTTTATACATTGCATTTTTATCTATTTACCCAGTTTTTATTTTTACACTGAACAATTCCTTTAAGATTGAAAGGGCCCACAGGGTGCAAAAGCCTAAGGCCGCTCCACTCAATGCCCCAAGAGACATACTATGTTGTCTGAACAGTTTTTCTATTAAAGAGGATATATTGACCAAAGCTAAAGAGGTCAGCAACCTCACCTATGAGGACAAAAATATAAAACTATTCCAGGATCTTTCTAGAACAACTCTGCTTAAGCGAAAACTGCTTAAGCGAAAACTGCTTAAACCTCTCACGGATTCCCTATGAGAAAGGAATATCGTTTACAGATGGGGATACCCCTTCTCTCTAACAGCGACTAAAGATGGAAACACTGCTGTCATTCGACATCCGGTGGAAACGGAATACTTCATTAAAAAATTTCTTCTCCCAAATATGGAACTACCAGGCTGGTTACCGGATCCGGCAAGAGGGCCAGAATTGGAGTTTGATATACAAGGGGAGTGGTCACAGACCAATACACCAAAGAGAACACAGAGGACCCTGAGGACACCCAATGAAAAAAGACGGCACAAGACTGAGTATATTCTTATTTTTTATCTTTCCCAGGATTTTATACTATCCGAAGATCTAGCAAAAATCCTTTTGCTATTAGACTGTATTTAAACAGAAGATGTTTTGTTAAAGGCAAAAACATTCAAAAAGTGGAACTTACAATTCCCTGGATCATTTTACTTAAGTAAGGTTCTCATATCATAGAGACGAAAGTTTCCTCCAGGATTGTCAACCCACAGAGCAAAGTCTAATATGAGAGAAAATGACTAATATTGGCATACATTTCGAGAACCTGGGCTTGATAAGTATAAGACTGTTAATTGTTTGGTTCTCATATGGTTAACCTCTAACTATTATTAGGACAATTTTCACCACAGATGTTACGAAAAAAGATGTTTAAGTTTGGTTTATTGAATAATGAAAATGTTATTGAATTTGTGACAGTTAATAAGGGTTACTCTCTAACCCCCTCCCCCCCATACTGTTTATATTTATATTCCCCATGATTTATAGCACTTTCATGTTACTAAACTGGATTGGAGGCAGACAATGCGGGCAGATATAAAGTTGATTCCTATGATATCATCAGTCCCCGCTCAACCACCCACCCCCAAACTAGTGGTGCCCAGCACCATTGTCGCAGCGAAACCTTTAAGCCACGGGGTATATTCCCCTGTAAGTCTACTGCGGCTTTCCACTTTCCCTTTCTACTTTTTTTCTCTCCCTCACTATTCATTCCCTAGCCTTTATCCATTCCTTACCCCTACACATGGCAAGCTGGCATCAAGTTTCAGCACACTCTATATGCTCTTTACCTCCCTCAACCTAATATGCCATGTCTGATCTAGAGAATACAGTCCTGTCATTTAATGTTAATGGTCTAAATGAACCGGTGAAGAGAGCCCAGATTTTTGGGGAATGTACAAGAAACAATGCTAAAATAGTACTGATACAGGAGTCCCATTTTAAAGTAAATCATTTACCTAAAATCAATGTTAAATCATATCCGCATATTTATATGAGTAACAACCCTCTAAAAAAATCTCTTGGAGTGATGACGCTACTACATAAAGACCTACCCTTTTACCTTATAGATTCATTGGTGGACGGAGAGGGCAGATATGTTCTAATAAAGGGGAAACTAGCTAGCCAAATGTGTACTATAGCTAATGTCTATATACCTTTTCGGATTTATGCTCCTATAGTCCTCCAGGGATATAAGATTCTCAGCCACGATGAGTAAGTCCCTCTTGGATTTGAATAAATACTTACTCAAATTGAGCCTGGCCCCGAAGTTCCCCCTGGGCCTGACTTGAACCAAACAGATTCTCTTAGGAAATTAACTAGACAGCTTTATTTGAGGTATACATTAATACAGAGTATTACAATACAGAGTATTAAATAATAGCTCACACGCCCTGAAAGCTCGTGAGGACGTTGGGGGACATTTTAGTAATATTACATTCAACCTTTTAACCATTTCTTCCCTCATGGGGCTGATCCCTTGACATCCAATCATCGTCCTTGGTTTAACATAACTATTCCTCTCTGTCCATTTTAGTACAATCCTTCCTGACCTAAGTATAGTCCAAATAAGTACATTTGCTGTGCTAGCAGTGTCCAGAATGGTATCAGTGCAGTGGGTGTGTTTTTGAGGCTATAGGTGTCTTTCTTAACCTTGCACTAGGAATACTTGTGACATGAGACAACAGATGTATTCTTAGTTCTATGTAAACATTCTACAACCCTAATTAGTAGAAAGGCCTCTAACCTTGAAGTGTAGAGTCTAACACAGCTGTTCTGTGGCAGTGTCCTATTCTATAATCTTTGTTCTTTGATAATAACCACTTATGGCTTAAATCTAAAATCCTGATATCTACATACCTAACTCAGGACAAGTTAGCTATATTAGAAAATTCATGAAAATACTAGAAGAATTCAGTGAAGGGTTAATCATCTTGGGAGGTGATTTAAACTTAACAATGAACCCATCAACGGATTCTTCCTCTGGTAAAAGTAACATATCATACAATGGCCTCAGAGAAGTGAAACAAATATTTAGGGATATCCACTTAGTTGATATCTGGAAAGCTTTGAACCCCACAAAAAGAGACTTCACTCACTTTTTTAAAACACACAACATTTATTCAAGAATTGCCTACATATATGTATCACCGTACTGGTTACATTTATTCTCCCAGGCCGACATCAGATCTTCCTTTATCTCAGATCATTCTCCTATAACTACTACATTTCAAATTCTGCAAACAATGAAACAGGAGTTTAACTGGCATCTCAATGATTTCCTATTGCATAGTGAGGATAGGAGAAAGCTGATCCAAGGTTGGGTTGATCAGATAGTTCATATACTGTAAATAGCTCACCAGAGACATCCCCAGCAGTTTTGTGGGAGACTCTAAAATGTGTGTTACGTGGTAAACTTATATCAATGCGTAGCAACCTAAAAAAAGAAAAGAGAAAAGACAGTAATATCCTTCTAAAAGATATAGCACTACTAGAGATGGAGCATAAAACCTCCCTTTCTAAAGAAACTTAAGCTACTCTGGATTGTAAAAGACTGAAATTGAAATCAATATTAGATTCTAAGGTGCAGAGAGCTTATCTCAGTTGTAAACAAAGGTACTACAAACTTAATGATAAATGTATGAAATACTTTGCAGGAATACTTAAGAAGCTCCAACCTCAAACGCATGTTATGTCTATTAAGGATAAAAACAATTTAACTCAACATAGTACGAAAAGCATTTCAAGATTATCAGACCCTATATAAATTGAAATCCTCTCCTCCTTCAGCTGAACTTATTGATAAGATAGACGATTTTATTACAAAAGCAGATTTACCAAGATTATCTCCTGATCAAACCCATTTACTAGACGAACCATTCACTATAAAGGAGAAAGCTGACTGTATTGATTCCCTAAAAAATGGTAAAAGTCCTGGACCAGATGAATTTACGGCCTCCTTCTATAAAACATTCAAGGATGACCTAACCCCTCTTCTTTTAGAATACTACAATTTTATATCTGACTATAACGGCTTCAATACACAAGCCCAAGAAGCTCACATTACTATTATACCCAAGCCCGATAAAGATCCTCAATTATGCTCCAGCTATAGGCCCATATCCTTAATTAACATTGATATGAAAATCTATGCCAAAATATTGGGAAACAGAATACAACAATACCTACCTCAATTGATACATCCAGACCAAGCGGGTTTCGTCCCGGGAAGAGAGGAAAAGGATAACACAGCAAAAATAATCTCTTTAATTCGAATGGTCCAAGACAAAGGTCTTGCCACCTTGATACTTACCACAGATGCCGAAAAGGCCTTTGACAGGTTGTCCTGGGTATTCCTGGAAAAGACCTTAGAGGGTTTTGGCCTAGGAGAAAAAATTAGAAAAAGAATTATGGCATTATATAAACATCCGACTGCCAGAATAAAAGTAAATGGAACTCTCTCACCTAGAGTTCAAATATTAAATGGAACTAGGCAAGGGTGTCCATTATCCCCTATTCTTTTCGTTATGGTAATACAATCCCTTCTAGCATATATTAGGATCAACCCTAACATATCTGGGCCTATTATTGAAAGAACTGAATACAAGTGTGCAGCCTTTGCTGATGATCTACTATTATGTGTCACCAAACCCACCACATCTCTGCCAAATATTCTAACTTTAATGAAAACATTTGGTGAGTTGTCAAATTTTAAGGTAAACCTTTCCAAATCAGAAATATTAAATATTAACATAGCTGAAGCCCAAGCCAAATTACTCAAACAAAACTTCTCATTTAAATGGGCAAATCCACATATTAAATATCTAGGAGTTAGAATTCAAGCTAATCTTGGGAGAGCTTACGAAGACCTTCCTCTACTCAACTCCCTCCATACACTTCTGGAAAAATGGGGTAAACTTCAACTATCGTGGTTCGGAATAATTCAAGCCATCAAGATGATTTTCCTTCCAAAACTATTATATTTATTTCAAGTACTCCCGATCTCCATCCCACAAGCATTTTTCTCCTCGATTAAATCTATGGTTATTAAATTTGTGTGGAAAGGGAAGAGTCCCAGATTGAAATATAATCTTTTTATACTGCCTAAGGATAGGGGTGGATTAAGCCTACCAGATCCATATCTTTACTACCTAGCAGCCCATTTGGTCCGTATGCACACTTGGACCACAGGGAAAACCAAGAAGGCATGGAGCATATTAGAACAGTCCTTTATTCCTCACCCCATTGAAAATTTACTATGGATAACCAATAATGATCACCTTAAAGAAGCACAGGCACATCCCCTGATAAAAGCCACATTAAAGGCATGGCATAAGAATAAAGAATTATATAACCTCACAAAACCTCCATATTTACTCTTAACTTTATTAAATAACCCAGAATTTCCACCTGGGATAGAAAAAGGTGCCTTCACTAGATGGGGCTCTTGGAAGGGTCGAAGTACTAGGCTTAATGATTTTATCAAAAATGATTAAATAATTCCATTAGCACTGATACAAAAGTGATGGGGCTCTCACCCCAGAGAGATCTGGAATTATAATCAATCACATGGGTATTTACAATCAATTAAACCAAATAAGTGGTCCAGACCATTTACTCCCTGGGAGCAACTCCTAACATCTTCAATAAGTAATATGAGAATGCTGTCTTATTCTTACAAGTTATTACTGAATGGCATTCCCAGAACCCTTCCTGTGTTTTGCTCAGTTTGGGAAAGGGAGTTAAAAAATATCTATTCCAGAACCAACGTGGAGCACAATTTTCCAGAGCATACACAAAGCCTTTAAGACCTCTAGGACGACTGAAGCCATTTATAAATTGACTTCAAGATGGCACTATACACCAGCCAGGCTCAGTAAGATGTACCCTAACAATTCAGGCGAGTGCTGGAGAGGTTGTGCGGAGGCAGGATCGCTTACTCACATATGGCTGACGTGCCCCATAATAAAAATCTATTTGAAGGAGGTTCTAAGCAATATTTATAGAGTGTCAGGAACAGAGATTTCAATAATGACCCAGCTTTAATCACGTTGAATATTTCAAATGACAATAAAAAAGGCAGCTCTTGACCCCCTTACCCTGCATCTATTACAAGTGGCAAAAGCCGTTATTCCAGGAAAATGGAAAGATTCTCAACCACCTACACTTAAGGAATAGGCTGCTAAAGTTGAAGAAATAAGAAAGTTGGAGGAACTCCAATGCACTTTGCCTAATCTGAGCAGGCGAAGGCAAGTCTGGTGAAAGAGGTAACATTCAGTAAAATCCACATCTTAGTGAAAATGCGTACTTACGTCCATTTGCCAGAGCAATAATTCGTCTGTCTCTTTCGTAGCGAAGTTACGCCTGCGCCTGTTAGTAAATTGGCATCTGTTTATTTCGTATCGAAGTTACGCCTGTGCCCGTTAGTAAATTGGCAAATTGCCCAAAAACAGTAACACTGGCAAATCGTCACCAGCATTAGTCACTTAGCCTTTAGTACATCTGCCCCATGGACAGCCTTGTACTTTCAATGTTTGCTTTGCACTACTTGTTACACTAGTTCCCCAGCATAAATCATTTTTCATAGCTTGATAATAGGCCCCTATTAAAGCATACTAGCTCAAACACATGCTGGTTACTTGTCACTGTGACATGCTAAACCCTGTGAAATGCAAAGTGTTTTTTTTTTTTCTTTTTGCAATACTGTATATTCGTTTGTTTTTTCTGGAAAATGGTTATAACAGTTATTATATATTAACTACTGTGTCTCCCAATGAGTTGCCTATATGAACCCAGCTAGCGGCTTATTATCTGACTATAGAAAGAGAATTTGTCAGTCAGTAAAACATTTACATATGCTGAACCATACAGTCAACATTCAATCAAATTCACTTCCACAATAATGCTGAGGAAACATTGCCAAGGCTCCATCAACTTCACTGTGTTACACAATCCTGCATGATGTCTAAGTTGCATTTACATTACATACTGTGCACATCATTGTGACAGAAGCCCTAATGAAATAAGTATTTTCATCGGTGGGTTAAATAGCTGTATTTTTATCATGTATGTCTTTATTCTAGTTATAATCTAAGGAGCCATAAGCAAGTTATAGACCTCAAAGGGACCTTAGACTGAAAAGTCCAAAAACCTCTGCCAAAAGCTGATCTGGAATGCATTGAAATTTTGCTTTTCAAAGTGTCAACCTAAAGTAGAAAAACTAGGTAAATTATAACTTAAAATTCTGTAATCACGGAATACCTGGGGCTTTCTGTAAACTTAAGTGTTTATGGACTAAGCTGCTTTCTTGGTGAGCATTGTGTCCAAAAAACAGTAAAATTAAATGTATTCTATTATAGGCTAAATTTAATACAAATGCTGTTCTTGCTTGGCTGAGCAAGACTTACATTGACTTCTACTAATCAAATGCCTCCTGCAAATGTGGGAAAGTGGTGAGGGTGATATATTGCAATGTTTAAAAGACTTGTATGATAGATCACAAGTTCTCTGGGTTTTCGGGCAAAAATCTGTTAACTTAAAGGAGAACAATCCCTTTAAGAAAATTAAGGAAAACCAGAGGGTCAATAGAAATCATTAAAGTTTCTAGAAGGGCGAACAAGTATAGGGATCTATATCACTACATGTGTTAGAGGCCTCCAATCCATCCGGTTGTTGTTTCTATTTGCACACATTTTGCCAGTTAGAGCTTACACCTAGAAAGAATGGTTTTCATTTTGCAGATGAACCCCCAATTGCAAAATATCCCCAGAACCCCCAATATAGTTCTATCTATACCTTGCTCTTGGGATTCCTTTTATAGAAAACTCTCTAGCCCTATGGATGGAGCAAAGTTTATCTAGATGGTTCACCGTTTTCCACCATATCATTTTGTCTAAACAAATCATTTTCATACCTTCAAAATGAATGATGTGACATGTTCTGCCATAGTGTTGTGCATAAAACAAATATGATGTCAAAACAAATTCTGCTGCATCTTTCTTAATATACGACATATGTTTATGAAATTATATCCTCCAAACATCTATAGTCCAACATAAACTGTGTGGATCTCATATCAGAGAATAAAATGTCTTTCCATTAAGATAGAACATTCATTTTCACAGTCAGAAGATATACTTTTATTGATTTTAGCAATAAACTGCATTACACTCCACAAAAGTTCAATAGAGGATGAAGGCGCTTGAAGGATAGACAACAATTGTGGGGTCATTGAGTATCAATCTGCTGTCATACTGTAGCATGGAAGTACCGCATCACTGCCTTTTTTCCTTCCGGCAAATCGTCTGTATAACTCTCCCATGTTGCAAGGAATTACTTAACTTGCTTTTTTCCCTTTTTTAATTGAAGCCGCAGTTCTATCCATATAGAACAAGGGCAAGCATTTTATGTCAGTTATACGGGACTGAGGCTTTAGCCACTCTGGAAGAATTGTTATTTGCCATTGGCAAAAAATGAGCAGAGGAGGACGCAAACTTTCCAAAAAAGAGAATACTTTTTAACATTTAAGAGGGAGATAGGAATTTTTGTCCATTTTGCTTACCTCCCTGTCATCAAAATGGCTGATTATGGCACTTCCTTTCAAATTTCCATACAATTAAAGGAAATGATATCACTATACATTCATGAATGATTTTAACCTTATTTGCAAATATAATTGTTTTTGAAAGCATTATCTGTTTGTCCCTTACTTTTCTCTGTACTGCTTGTTCTGACTACATGCACCACAAAAACATTGAGCAGTTGTAAGTTTAGGGTTAGCCAGATATCCTTGCAAAGAGATTGCAGAAAAGCTGCTGCCATTGCATCTACAGCTCTTGTAATAGTTTGGAGTTTGTCATGTACAAATCCTAACTGATGTTCTTATAATAGGATGGGGGGATTGTTGGGAGGCTATTAGTTTGAAATATGAGTTCAATAGCGAATATGGTGTATTTGATGTTAAATTCCCTGGATTAAGTGTGCCTTTTTGTAGTAGAGGAATGTTAGAAGACTGACAAAATGTCTTGTGGTATGCTGCATCCAGAATTATGATGCATCCACAATTTTGTTTTATCCACATTGATGTCGAAGTATACAAGACAAATGTCAGAATTGTTTTAGAATGCAAACTAAAAAAAAAAAGAGCTTGTCCTGTTAATCCTTAAAGGATTATTTTAACTATCATGGCCAATGATTTACTCATTTGTATAGGACCTTTTATCTGGGGTTTTCTGGATAACTGATTCTTACTGTAATTTGGATCTCCATAACATAGGTCTGCTAAAAACTATTTAAACTTTAACTACACCCAATAGTATTGTTTTGCCACTAATATGGATCCGTACAGATTAGTAACAAAGAAAAAAGAAATGATTTAAAAACATTACAATTATATGCCTCAAATGCAGTCTATGGTAGATGGTCTTCCCTCAATTCAATGATTTCTGGATAGTGGGTTTCCATATATATCCTGGAGGAAACATAGCTTTGCTAATAAAATGTCAGCTTTTACGGAATATCCTACAAGCTAAAGCTCAATTTTAAAGAGCATTCGAAACTAGTGATGGGCGAATTTATTCGCCAGGCGCAAATTTGTGGCGAATTTGCGCGATTCACCACCAGCGAATAAATTCGCGAAATGCCCGGGAAAATTAGCCAGTTTTCGAAAAAAACGGACGCCGGCGTCAAAAACGGGCGCCGGCGTCAAAAACGAGCCGCCGGCGCAGTTTCGCTAAGCGAAACAGCGCAAATTCGCTAAGCGAAACAGCGCAAATTCGCCCATCACTATTCGAAACAGTTGATGGCCAAATGCCATACCAGTCCCACCCATATTGGGGTTCATCAGTGTAGTGATTTTTTGATCAGTATATGCAGCGGCACCAAATCATAAAGCTGAAGCGTTGTCATTCACAGGTCAAGGTCAAACACAGATGAGAAGTGCAGCACAAAATCAGGATCTGAAGAATAGTCAAACACAGGCAGGGGTCAGTTCAGGCAGCAGGAATACAAAATCAGGAACAGACAGAGATCAAAACCAAATACAAGACCTTAGCAGTGCACCCAGGAACTATAGAACATAGACCTATACTGGGTCAGAGCAGGGTAGGGGGTTTTATAGCCTGTCAATTGGCTTACACAAATCACCTGTGGCCAAATTGGCAACAGGTGATACAAGCCATGCTTACCAGCAATTACCAAGCATAGCCATAGAAGTGAACCAGAGCCTTATCTGCCTGCTCGCATAGAGCAGTGGTAATGGAGACAGCACAAGAACACCAGATCCATGGTTCAACTCCAGGCATGAAAAGCATTTCAAGTAAAATTCCCTCCCCACATTTACCTGCAAAGCAAAGAGAAGCCTGGGAAAGAAACCTATAAATTAAATTCTTATGGAATAATCTATAGGCTTCTGCTACCTCACTAGGCTCTAAATCACAGCCAGGGCAGTTGCTGATCAGAAGCCAACTTAAGACCCGTTCCTGCCGGTTTATCAAGGTAGTGCATGGTTTTTTGATCAGCATATAAAGAACCAGACAAGTGCATCTACGTGAAAAACATGGGCAGCTCCTGGTTTGTTGAATTACATTTTTAGCCCAGCAAAATGGTGCTAAATGTGGTTGCTCAATAGTGTTTCAAATCACCTTTGAGCAAACAATGCATAAACATTTTAGGTATTTTCATTTTTTTATATCACAGCTCAATTAAAGATTGTAACTCAAGCTAACAAAAATACCTACTCTACATTGCTTTTATGGAAAAAAAAAAAAATAATTTAGTTTTGTTTATTTTGCATACAAGCTTTTTAGATTGAATAAATTAGGGTATTTATTGTTCAGCAGGTAACTTACAATGGGCAATTACATTCTCTAAATGGCCCACAAAATTTGCACTTAGAAAAGAACCCAAGAAAATCAGCAGAATCGCTTACAAACAGAGTTTGCACTCAGCATGTACTGTAAGCTACACAAAGACTATGCAGCTGAGTTTTAGAATGATACGGTTTACATTAAAATTGAACAATTCATTCTACCATACGGTTATACTATTGATTGTGTTTGTTATACCCCCACCCAGATACTATAGTATACATTTTTCTGTAAGAAATAAAAAACAGTTAAAATACCTGTATAAATAAATCATTGATTAAAAACAGCATATAGTCATCCATGACTTTTATTACTGTATTCTACTTTTCAGCTTCTTTTTTAAACACAGGCGAGAAATGAATATGTTTTAGCCTCATGCAAATCTTTCTTTACCCGTGTTGTGATTATGGAAGGCTGGTTAGCTGAATGTGACTCTCTCAGCTGATTTATGCTTTATGCCCATTAATATCAGATGGCCTCTAAACTGCCAAACCTTGTGGTTTATGTGGAGATGTGAATGGTACAGCTTCAAATTGTATATAATATGTACTAAAATCTGTCACACTGGTTTTAATGCAAGTGTTCACATGGACTGACAGACCTATGCTGGGTGAATGGTATTCCTTTCTGTTACTTTTCCTCTTCTCCATTAGGCTGGCCACCTAATGCACTTTCCTTTCTCTACTCTAAATCTGTCAGCACCTGTGAACCATGCATGTAATTAACTAGCTTGTGTTAAAAAAACCTAACTGCTATTGTGTTACATATATAATGTGTAAGATAAATGCTACAATGTACACATATGCATAGGAAATGTAATTTGTGGTAACTATATTGTGAAGGATTTTAAAATACAGCATGATTGCAAATGCAGCTTTGAAGTTAAAAGTTTTACCTGTGATACAGCCTGGTGTGGTGGCTTGCACCTCTTAAGAGGCAGGCCAGCAGCACTTCCTGGAATTTAAAGGGAATGCTGCAGTGCATTTTGGGAGTTCTGACTCCTATAAAAGGCTGGAGTGATTAGAAAGCAGGGGAGTCATTTGTAAAGCACAAGATGGAAGTGCTGGCTTAAACAAGTGGTGCTGTATGATGCAGAAATCATTTTTTTTATGTGTAACAGTCTGCTTTGCAAGTTTTTGAACTGTTAACAAAAAGTTTCTTATTGTTTTTTATGGAGGTCTGGAAAGTTAAATAAACCTCTGATTTTTTTTTCATCAAGAAGAGTATTTTTCTTTGAGAAAATGTCCCCATGCCTCACATATGGTGTCAGAAGTGGGATGGTTAATGAAGAGTATTGCTCCAAATACATCAACTTAAAATTAGAGGAATTATGTACAAGACCCGTACCTGGCGTACTGTAGCAGGCAAAGAAGCTGTGAGCCAAGGTGCCAGACCTAAAGTAAAGCAGACTAAAATGGCAAGTGGATCTGAAAAAGAAGTGGAACTAGAGGGCACTGTTCCAAGGAAAAGTAAAACCACTATTTCTGGTGCCACAGAAAAGATTGATCCTGCACTTCCAGAAAAGACTTTATCTGAGAGTATTACTGAGTTGATGAAATGGCTGACAGTGCAGCAAGCTGAAGCTGAGAGGAGACATCATGAGGAAACAATGATGTATCGGACTGAATTGCACAAACAGGATGAACGCTGGAAAGATCTGATCCAGATGCTGAGACCAGAGCAACCTGTAGTCCCTCCTCGACAAGTAGCAGTGTCTCCTTGGAAAGACCCAAAGCTAACAAAAATGACTCAAGAAGATGACATTGAGGCCTACCTTACAACATTTGAGAGGGTAGCACTTGCTTGTATGTGGCCAAAGGAACATTGGGTAGTAAGGCTTGCTCCATACCTTACAGGTCAAGCCCAAATGGCCTATAGTAATATGGAGATCCATGAAGCAGCACAATATGATCGGGTGAAAGAGGCAATCCTAAGACGTTATAATATTAGTGAGGAGACTTACAGACAGAGATTCTGTCAGTTAAAATACTCTGCTGCTAATAGTCCAAGGGAAGTCTTCACTCGTCTCACAGACCTGTATATAAAATGGATGAAGCCAGAACTGAAGACCCATCAACAAATTACAGAGACAATTGTAATGGAACAATTTGTTAAAATTTTGCCAGAGGATGTCGGTTCATGGGTGCAGAAACACAGACCAAAAACTGCTGAGAAAGCTATTTCATTGTCTGAGGACTACCTACTTGCCAAGAAAGATGCTGGTAGACATACCAGGAGGTTCCAGCAGCCACAAGTGCAAAGTGAAATAGCAAAGCAGGAATCTAAGGCACCAGCAAAATCTGATTTAATGGGAATGGTTTGTTTTGAATGCCAAAAAAGAGGACACGTAGCCAAGTTCTGTCCCAAGAAGATTAAAAGGGCTTCAACTCACTCCTCTTTTTGTGGTTACAGTGACTACACCATGCCGGCACTACTTAATGGACACCCTGTAAATGCCTTGTTGGATACTGGAAGTAAACTCAGCTTGGTAAAGGCTGATTTGGTCACTCAAAAGAAAGTGTTTCCAAAGATTCCAATCACTTGTGTGCATGGTGACACAAAAACCTACCCAAGGTCACACATTGATTTACAAGTTCAGGAAAAGATCTTCACAGTAGAAGCTGCTGTTATTCCTAATCTTCAAGTTCCAGTTATACTTGGGAGAACCGCTCCTGGGTTTGATGACTTATTGAAAGGTGAAGAACAACTCTGTGCTGTGACAACCAGATCACAAGAGAAAAAGGAAGAAGATCCCAACGATGCCTTGGGACATATTTTTCCTTTTCATGAGGATATTGTGGTATCACCCTCCCCAAAGAGACAGACTCTCCCAGCACAGCAAGTTAATGTCCATAGGAAGAAACTTGTGATGAATCCTGCCAAGGATACAGGTGACTATATAAGTATCGGACTATGGGACACTGATATTGCTTTAGAACAAAAACAAGATGATGGTTTAAAATCTTTATATCAGCAGGGTTTAAAGAACTGTAAACCAAATGAAAAGGGACTTGTGCCACCCTATTATCTAGTCCAAGATGAAAAACTGTATAGGGTATGTGTTCACCCCAAGACAGGAGAACAGGTAGAACAGTTGGTGGTACCTAAAAAATTTACAGAGCAAATAGTGAGTTTGGCTCATAATATTCCCATAGCTGGTCATTTAGGTTACAAGAAAACCTTAGCTAGAATCCTTTATCGGTTCTACTGGCCAGGGGTATATGACCATGTTATAGCTCATTGCCGTTCTTGTCCAGAATGCCAGTACACTGCTTCTGTACCCCCTAAAGCTACCTTGGTACCACTACCCATAATTGATGAGCCATTTAATACTGTTGCCATGGATATAATTGGTCCATTGGAGAAAAGCTCAAAAGGTAACCGGTTTATTCTTACAATAGTGGATTACTGCACAAGGTATCCTGAGGCAATACCAATGAGAACAGTTACAGCTAAAAGGGTTGCTGAAGAGATTTTGAATGTGTTTAGTAGAGTTGGGCTACCAAAACATATCCTTACTGATCAAGGTAGCAATTTTACATCTACCTTACTGTCAGAAGTGTACCAACTTTTGGGTATTAAGCCACTTAGAACAACCCCATACCACCCACAAACAGATGGCCTTGTAGAAAGGTATAATCAGACTTTAAAGAAAATGCTTAAGAAATTTGTGCATAATGATCCAAAACAATGGGATAAATGGTTGCCATTTCTATTATTTGCATATCGAGAAGTGCCACAAGAGTCAACTGGTTTTAGTCCCTTTGAACTCTTATATGGTAGACGTCCCAGAGGTCTTCTAGATGTTATAAAAGAAGTGTGGGAAGATAAATCTGGTCATCAGAAAAATGTTATTGAGTATGTGTTACAAATGAGAGAGAGGTTGCAGATCTTGGTAAAAGTAGCACATGAAAATGTTGAGAAGGCACAAACAAATCAGAAAAAATGGTATAATCAGCATGCCAGGAATAAGACCATTGGAGTTGGTGATCAAGTCTTACTCCTGCTTCCTAGCTGTGAGAATAAACTATTGGCTAAGTGGCAAGGTCCATATAAGGTCCTTCGTCAAACTGGTCCTGTTGACTTTGAAATTGAAACTCCAGGTAAAAAATCAACCAGTAAAGTATATCATGTAAATCTACTAAAGCGTTGGTTTGAACCTAAAACCAAAACTAAGAACAATATTGCCTACAATATTGTCTCAGAGTCTACAGAGGATATGTCTGAACAGATTTATAATCTGTTAAAGAGTCAGACTGAGTGGAGGGATGTGCAAATTAACCCTGAGTTAACTAAAGAACAACAGGGAGACTTAAAAGAATTGATTAAGTCATACGCTGATGTGTTTATGAGTAAACCTGGACTTGTGTCCCTAGTATCCCATCAGATAGATACTGGGACTCATGCTCCAATTAGACAAAAGCCATATCGAATGCCTGAACAATTTAAGAAAACAGCGGAAAAGGAAGTTACAGAGATGCTAAAATTGGGGGTTATTGAACCATCCAAAAGTCCTTGGTGTTCCCCAGTAGTGATGGTTGGGAAAAAAGATGGAACAACAAGATTTTGCATTGACTTCCGTAAAATTAATGCAATCTCCACTTTTGATAGTTACCCAATGCCACGCATAGATGATCTCATTGATCAGCTAGGTGGAGCAGTGTTCATATCTACCTTAGATCTATCCAAAGGGTATTGGCAGATCCCTCTAGATGTCAAATCTAAGGAGAAAACTGCTTTTATAGTGCCTAGTGGGTTGTATCAATTTAAAACAATGCCGTTTGGACTACATGGTGCGCCAGCCACTTTCCAAAGGGCTATGGACATACTCCTACGGGACCATGTAGGGTACAGCGCTGCTTATTTGGATGATGTTGTGATCTACAGTCATTCATGGGTAGATCATTTAGATCACTTGAGGAAAGTAATTGCCCAAATAAAGCAGGCAGGTTTTACCATTAACCCAAAAAAATGTTCAATGGGTTTTTACGAAACCAAGTATCTTGGATTTATTTTGGGTAACGGTAAAGTAAAACCAGAAGTCACAAAAGTCCACGCTATTCAGGCTGCCAATATTCCAGCTACAAAGAAAGAAGTCAGGTCATTTCTTGGGCTTGCAGGATACTATCGGCGCTTTATACCTGAATTTTCTGCCATAGTTGCCCCACTGACTGACTTAACTAAAAAGAACAAGCGAGAGAATGTTACATGGTCAATAGAATGTGAACATGCTTTTCAGAAAATAAAAAATTGTCTGTGTAAGGAACCAGTTTTACAGAGCCCAAATTTTGAAAAACCATTTATTGTACAAACTGATGCGTCAGAGGTAGGACTGGGTGCAGTCCTTAGTCAAGAGCTAGATGGTGAGGAACACCCTATCCTTTTCATAAGTCGAAAACTGTTCCCTCGTGAACAGAGATACTCAACTATTGAAAAAGAAGGACTTGCAATCAAATGGGCTTTAGAAGCCTTACGCTATTATTTACTAGGGAGAGAGTTCACTTTAATTACAGATCATCATCCTCTAACTTGGATAAATACTATGAAAGACAAAAATGCTAGAATCACTAGATGGTATCTTGCATTACAACCATTTAAGTTTGAGATTGGTCATCGGTCAGGGAAGAAGCACCTGAATGCTGACCATTTGTCCAGATATGGTGCTGAGGTAATGTTTGCGGAAGGACAAGCTTCCTTTTAAGGAGGGAGGAATGTGGAGATGTGAATGGTACAGCTTCAAATTGTATATAATATGTACTAAAATCTGTCACACTGGTTTTAATGCAAGTGTTCACATGGACTGACAGACCTATGCTGGGTGAATGGTATTCCTTTCTGTTACTTTTCCTCTTCTCCATTAGGCTGGCCACCTAATGCACTTTCCTTTCTCTACTCTAAATCTGTCAGCACCTGTGAACCATGCATGTAATTAACTAGCTTGTGTTAAAAAAACCTAACTGCTATTGTGTTACATATATAATGTGTAAGATAAATGCTACAATGTACACATATGCATAGGAAATGTAATTTGTGGTAACTATATTGTGAAGGATTTTAAAATACAGCATGATTGCAAATGCAGCTTTGACGTTAAAAGTTTTACCTGTGATACAGCCTGGTGTGGTGGCTTGCACCTCTTAAGAGGCAGGCCAGCAGCACTTCCTGGAATTTAAAGGGAATGCTGCAGTGCATTTTGGGAGTTCTGACTCCTATAAAAGGCTGGAGTGATTAGAAAGCAGGGGAGTCATTTGTAAAGCACAAGATGGAAGTGCTGGCTTAAACAAGTGGTGCTGTATGATGCAGAAATCATTTTTTTTATGTGTAACAGTCTGCTTTGCAAGTTTTTGAACTGTTAACAAAAAGTTTCTTATTGTTTTTTATGGAGGTCTGGAAAGTTAAATAAACCTCTGATTTTTTTTCATCAAGAAGAGTATTTTTCTTTGAGAAAATGTCCCCATGCCTCACAGTTTCCTATAAAATAGGAACATCAGTGGATCAATTCTTCTGTTATTTGAAGCATCATAAAACATGTCCAGATAATATATGTGTTAGCTACTGAGTAGTGATGGGCAAATTTATTCGCCAGGCGGGAATTTGCAGTGAATAAATTCGGTGAGCGGTGAAAAATTCACAAAACGGCGGAAAGTTCACAAAACGGCGCTGGCGTTTCGTTTTTGACGCTGGCGCCATTTTGCAGATTTTTTGCCGTTTTGCCCATCACTACTACTGAGCTATGATGAGTTCCTCATCAAAATAGCTGCATGAAAACCTATATAATACATCCCACTACTGACATTATATGATGAAGTTCATATAAATTAAATATTTGGACATCTTTTATAAATTCAGCTTAGGATCAGACTGAACAATGTCTATAATTTAAGATAAGTATATGCATCTTTAGTAGCACAATAGGGCCAACACTCAGAACACCGGTGGCTGTGCCCATGGCAGGTGAAGATTAAAAATACAGGTAATAATTGGGATCTGGGGTTTTCCAGATAACTGATTACTTCATACCTTAAGTCTGATAGAAAATCCTTTAAACATTAAATAAACCCAAAAAACTTTTGCCACCAATAAGGATTACTTATCTTAGTTTGGATAAATTGTAAGGTACTGTTTTATTACTTCAGAGAAAAAGGAAATCGTTTTTAAAAGATTGAATTATTTGGATAATTATGAAGTCCATGGGAGATGGTCTTCATTAATCCAGAGCTTTCTAGATAATGGGTTTCCACATAACGGATCCCATACTGTACAATGCAAGGCACAGAGTACAGCCATGAGCCCTGTACATAACTCCTGCATTTATCCAGTGCTAAGTCTAAGGCTTCCTTGGGCCTTGCATGCCCTGGTCGCTCCTGCCTTGCATATCCTGAATGACACACAAGCTGCAAAAAGTTCAGTCTGTGGGTGGCAGTTGCAACTCCAGGATGGGAAAAGGGTAGGTAATTCAGTTTTTGGTCAATTAGAAAACTGCAAAGGTTGTGTGGATACATTCAAACCCCAATTTTTTTTTATTTTCCAGGGGACAGGGGAAAAAAACCCAATGTAATTGACAAAAAAAACCTTTAAATTGGGGAAGTCACATTCACAGGGAAAACAGGTTTTTAAGAAACATGGGGCAAACTAGTGACATAAAATATTGGAAAACAGTTAAAATCTGGAGAATGTTCCCACTAAATGAATTAGAAAACAAAGGCACTGTAAAAAAATAAAAAGTAAAATCCAGGAAAACGTTAAAAGGGTGTACAAAAAAATTGGGGTTTGACTGTAGTTTTATGGGGGTTTACAATCCCTTTATTATCCCTCAACCTAAATTACTGTATGTGTGGTTCAGTGTTGTCTCCTTTTCTTTCCTTTGTCCAGAATGCCCTTCTATATTCAAATATAATATTCAGCAATAAGGGAAATTCTAGATTATGACACTAAACCAGAAAATTCATAGACTTATAAGCACCTAATTTCTTAATCATTGATTGACAGGTCCATTTTCTATTAAACCCATTTATTAGAAGTTGTAAGCCCTGGGATTTCCAGCATATCCCCTGCTGCAAGTTAGTGACTAGGAGCAACGCTTTTAAAATGTCTTAAATTAATCGGATAAGAATTTAATTTACTTACAAGTTTAATGAAATGCATTCGCTATGATTAATGGCAAGCTATATGAAAATGTAATTCTAACTATGTCAGCTGTTGTGGAACACAGTCGGAGCTGTAATATGAATGAATATTACTTTGGCTGGAATGACTGCTCTTTATTGTTTGCAAAAAATGTTCTCATTAAAAGAGACAATTGTTAGTTGCTAAATTGGCACCACAGAAATCTAACCTTAGCTACATATCATGTCAGTAGGACAAACCTGTGAATGGAGGAACTGAACGTTTCTGGGACCCACAGCCAAGTCATTTAGCCATTTAACCACCTCCCCAAAAACTATCTGCTTTGAAAAACGTTTATTAAAATTGCATATCATTCTGAGTTCCAAATGGCCCTCAGTGTTGATTGAGGGTTTAAATCTTCTTGATGAATCTTTGTGGGTAGCAGCCAGGTGTAAGGACATTTGAACGTACATCCTGGAGCACAATGCTATTAAAAGCTGCTGAGGGTTATAACATAAAAGGATGGTGTTTGCCAGTATTATGAAAGGTTGTAGCAACCTAGGACAATGGCAGCTTGGACAAGACAGACACACCTTCACAGAAGTTCATTCAGATCCTCATATCTCCATTAAAGAAAACCAAAGGGGAAGAAAAAATGTAGGTAAAATGGGCCTTTACAAATATAATGACCATGCCCTACAGACGCAACATTTATCAGAAATATGTTGCCACCTCTACTGTAATATGTAGAAATAAACAAAATATTTTATTCAAATTAACATCTTCACACTTTTCTACAACTAGGAAAATTAAGGGCACAAAAAAACAGATTTGTAAATAAGTGAGATTTCTTGCTTTAAGAATAACAGATCCATGCTTAGAGTTGGTAACTTGGTGTCATGTGACCTAGTATATGATGCCAATGACTCTTCTTTGTTTTTCTCCCCTTCAGGACTTTTTAGTCAATTATAGCTATTATTAATCATGCACAACTAGTGATGGGCGAATTTGGGGCATTTCGCCAGAAAATTTGCTAACTTCCAGCGAAATGGCAAAAAATTCACAAAACAGCGGTTTCGTGGACTTATACGGCAAATTGTGGCAATTTGCCACACATTCACGCCTGCCGAATAAATTCACCTATCACTATGCAGAACCAAATCCCCTCCATACATTCTGGTTTGCTTTAAGCATGAATATCCTGCATATTGCAGCATATAGAATGGCTGCAATATAATGAATTTATGTAAATTAACACAATAAGAATCTAAGTTGCTTAACAGCTCAATGCAGAAAGATTAATAGAAAGCTATGTGAAAAACTCATTCTAACGATTTGCAAATCGTGGTAGAATCCAAAAAAATTTCCTTTCATTTTGACGTTTATAACATTTCCTTAAATATTAATTTCTGTTTTAGCATTCTTGATGTCACAGTCATAAATCCAGTAGCTCCTATCAAATGCATAGACTATTAGTATAAGCAGTAAAGGAGAAACCTTTGCCCTTAGTAACAACATAGAGTTGGTAATAAAAACACTCTATTCCCTTAGATGGCAGTTCTACCTGTGCATCTGCTAAGCTGATTACTTATTTATGGGTTTCAATGTCATCTGTGCATTCTCTGCTTTTTTTAATGGATGTGTGCTGAGTTTATTAAAAGTAACAAAGAATCATGTTTTATTGTGGCAGGCACATATCAGACACTCAGGTATACAGAGGACAAACAAATTCCTGTGTAAAACAGACACAATCAAGCAAGATAACAGGATAGTCAGAAGACAGACCACAGGTGAGGGAGCCAAAGTACCAACAGAATTAACTTAAACTTGAACGTACTGTTATTAATCCCTAATTTACTGGGATTTATGGAATCTTTATCTTATTATCGGCGCCGCATAAATATACATAGTTTCCCCTTTGTGCAGTTACTAGCTGAAATGTATTACATATACAGGTAAAATATCCGTTATCTGGGAAGCAGTTATACGGAAAGCTCTGAATTACAGGGTGGCCATCTCCCATGGACTCCATTTTAATGAAATAATTCAAATGTTAGAACCTGAGTTGCAATTTATCTTGCAAGATAAAACAGTACTGTATATACTTGAGTATAAGCCGTCCAGAGTATAAGCCAAGGTACCTAAATTTACCTCCAAAAACTGGGAAAGCTTATTGACTCGAGTATAAGCCTAGGGTGAGAAATGCAGCAGCTTCTGGTAAGTTTCAATCAAAGAATTGAGGGTTTCTGCTCCTATTGGATGTCCAGCGTCTCGTTTTTGGATGACGGCAGCCTATTGGAGATTATTTTTGGATGCCGGCGACTATTCTTAGACGCCGGCGACCGTTTTTGCGCTTGACCCGAGTATAAGCCGAGGTAGAGTTTTTCAGCATATTTTGGGGGCTGAAAAATTCGGTTTATACTCGAGTATATACGGTAAGTTATACCTGATCCTAAATAAGGTAGGATTGTTTTCAATCCTATTATGTTTAATCAATGTTTAAAATATTTTTTAGCCGACTTATAGGGGTTGTTCACCTTTGAGATATGAGTATGATGTAGAGAGTAATATTCTGAGACAATTTGCAATTGGTTTTAATTTTGTAATTTTTTTTTTAGTTATTTAGCTTTTTATCCAGCAGCTCTTCAATTTGCATTTTTAAGCAACATGGTAGCTAGAGTCCAAATTTCCCTAGCAACCATGCACTGATTTGCATAAGAGACTGGAATATGAATAGGAGTGGGTCTGATCATAAAGATGAGTAATACAAATTAGCAATAACAATACATTTCTAGCATTTATAGAGCGTTCGCTTTTTAGAAGGGGTCAGCGACACCCATTTAAAAGCTACAAAGAGTCAGAAGAAAAAAGCAAATAATTATAAAACTATTAAAAATAAATAATGAATTTTCTTTAACTGTGAGCCCATAAAATCATTATATATCGATATTTTAGGATACTCAAGGGACCTCGCAAGAAATCACATGTACTACTCAAAACAAAATTTGTATAAAACATGAAATGCCGTCAAAAGTTACTTTTAATTTATTTATTTTTCTTCATTCGGCCCTTTCGCTGTACCAAGATAGGACCAAATCTATCTTTGTTCTTTTCTCTTTCTTTACCTTTCCTTTATATGCAAATATCTGATGATGTTACATAATTGTAAAACTACTTACTCTCTAAAATGTTAAAACTCAAATAAAAAATATTGAAAAGAAAAAAATGAATGAAAACCAATTAAAAGTTGCTTAGAATTGGCCATTATAACATACTAAAGGTGAACCACCCCTTTAAGGTATGGAGATACAAATTACAGAAGGATCCCTTATCCAGAAAATATTATGCCCCGATCATTCTGGATAACAGGTCCCATACCTGTACCTGTAAACATAATGGGGCCATTTACTTTGACCCTGGACACATGACCACCCTTAGTGCTTATTCTGCACCTAGTATCAGACTTTGCACCAATGGGTGCAAGGCAGGCGGTAAGTAGAGGGTCTGGTTGTGGCCAACACTGTAACTTGAACTTCTGAATAATACACAAGTCAGTTTTGGAGCACAGAGACCTTTAGCAATTTGTCAAATTTCAACACACAGCACAAATGGCAAAAAACGTGTATTGCTCCTTCTCCGCTTTAGTCTGTAATGCACGCTAATGGTTAGTAGCTGAATATTCTTTTATATTATTAACTTAAATACATTAAGTTGAGATATGACGCTGATGTATAATGCAGAAAACGATGGACACGTTTAACTTCAACAACAAATGACTGATAATCGATAACAACAAATATTGCTGTGAGGCAAATTAAAGAACGGAACCGTCTGTTACAGGATTTCTGTATCACAATGCAAATGAAATAATCATATCAAATAAATAAGCATTTGATACAAAAGAAACTTGCTTCATATTCAGTATGCGATAACATCATTTTGTGGCTAATGGCATATTTATTTTGGAAATGGAGTAACATTCATAGCAACAGCATCTGACAGTGACTGATAATTCTGGATTCTGTCTCATGATTTCCCATTACGAAATTAAATGCTGAATAATTATGATATGAAGTCAAAGCTTCTTTGTCTGAATGTTTTTATACATTTATAGAGAGCTGTTAACTACAAAGAAAATTGTAAAGATTTGGCTCTTATACCATGTCTGTATTTGTCTTTCATTATTTTATTGTGATGTATTTAAAATCCTTGGGAATCTATACTCAAGCTGTCTCAGTGCTCTGGGTCAGTTCTCTAAATATGTTGACTAAGTCATCTTGCTGTAACATATAGTGAATAAAGTAGGATATTTTAAGTTACCGAGGAGTTTCATGACCATATAAAAACACGAGGCCGAAGGACATGGAACTCCTAGGTGACTTCTAATATCCTCATATAGTGCAACAGGGGGTACTTTATTTATTATAATACACACTAAGTCTCAGTGAGTCATGTGACAGAAATGACATCAGAACTCACCATTTATAACGGATGACATCAGAACTCACCGTTTATAAGGATACAATTTACAGGATATTCATGGCTTTTGTGTATTATATAGATATTACTGTATAATCATAGCCACGCCATTTTACACTATAGTCAAATATATAGAAGCGGAAGAGGAGAAAGAGGAAGGACATAATGGTTCAGTGCTAGACTAACTGCTTTATGCTTCCAGTTCCAGTTCCAAAGAACACAGAGCCAGATCAGGTGCAATTCTTACTAGAGGATTCTCTTGAATTCATTGGGTCACTGACCCTGGAGAGTCGAAGAATTGTTTTGCTGAGCGATGTTGCTTTGAAAATGCAACTTGTTTTTGGACTGTGGTGCCAGCATGCTCTAACCCTATCTCATAATATATTACAGTATGCCTAAGCATACTTCTTAAACATGCTTAAAGGGATACTGTCATTTTTCAAAATGCATCAATTCCAGCAGAATTCTACACTGAAATCCATTTCTCAAAAGAGCTAACTGATTTTGTTATATTTAATTTTGAAATCTAACATGGGGCTAGACATATTGTCAGTTTCACAGCTGCCCCCTTGTGTTCTCATAAACTTCAGTAACTCTTTACTGCTTTACTGCAAGTTGTAGTGATATCCCCCCCCCCCCAGTAGCCTAACAACAAAACAATGAGAAGGTAACCAGATAGCAGCTCCCTAACACAAGATAGCTGCCTGGTAGATATATGAACAGCACTCAGTTATAAAATCCAGGTCCCAACAGCCTGCCAGAAAGCAGTTCCATCCTAAAGTGCTGGCTCTTTCTGAAAGCACATGACCATGCATAATGACCTGATGACCTGAATGATGGCTGCCTACACACCAATATTAGAACTAAAAAAATACACTTGCTGGTTCAAGAATGACATTTTATATTGTAAAGTGAATTATTTGCAGTGTAAACAGTGTAATTTAGAAATAAAAACGACATCATAAAAATCATGACAGAATCCTTTTATGAAGTAGTTACCTGATCAGATCAGTACAAAATCATAAACAGTTATATAAAATAAAGCTAGTATAGCTTATACTTTGGTGCACGAAGAGATGATGATCATATGAACAAAGGAGCCAGAAATCTAATTATAAATCCGCTATATATATTTATTATATGGCTTCTATCCCAGGGGATCTAGGGAATATTTTTTATTTTTTTCAGCCAGTATAACACTAAATATGTGTTATTTATTATAGTGCCAACACATTTACATCTTTACAGAGATTATACATCAGCCCCTGCTCCAGTAGAGCTTACAGTCTAAGCTCCTATCAAATTCATAAACACTATGGTCAATTTTATCTGGAGCCAATTATCCATTTGAAGTGTTGGAAGAGACCAGAATTCCTGATGCTAATGTACTATAGCTCCCATCATGCTTCAGCCTTTATAACAAGTGTCAGTAGGCTAGACATTGAAATACAGCAACATTTTGGCAACACTAAACCATATTCCCTTAAAGGATTTCAATTCACTTCTGACTGTGCAGTTGTTGGGAAGGGCTTGCCTAATTATATTTTCAACCAGGTCATAAATGTGATTAAAAATTGTGTATGGATTGTATTGCGCAATAGGCCTATTCACTCAGTTGACATGTAAATGTGTTTAAGCCCCAGTCCAACACACACACAATCTTTCCTCTTGTTTATTTCCTTGGCAGTTAGCACAAAAAATAAGTAGGTGCACAAAGAAAATGGTGGCTCAGACTCAGTTTCTTATTATTAACACATGTTTATAAAGCACCAGCAGATTCTGCAGCACTGTACAATAAATGGGTGTATAAACTGAACATACAAGATTACTTACAAAAACAACCAACTATCAATACAAGAGCTTGCAATCTCAAAGAAGGCATGAGACACTAGGTGACTAAGTACTAATATAAACCTTTTTGTGTGCACCACAATTTGTCATGTGTCCTGGCCTTAAAGGGAACCTGTTAACCAAAGTCTTCACATTCCCCTCCCTCTTCACTATCAAATTTTAGCCTATGGAGGGGCATCAGGTCCCTCATTCTGTCGCATAAACAAGATTTTGAGGTGATACAAAACTTGCTATGAAAATAGTGTTCACAAAATGGCCCTTCCTGCTTGCTGTGATTGTGAATTAGAACACTCAAGGAAACAATATTTAAATAAATTATATGTTGTAAGTAATGTTTGTGTTGCTCAACTAACATGATAGAAAAGGATTTGAAATTATTTCTTAGGATAACAAGTCCCCTTTAAAATGTGTGTGCACAAGCACATGGCTTAATGGGAACATTGCTTACACCTCATTGCACAGGCAGAAAGGAAAATTACAATACTGTATGTCAGGTTCCCATTCAGTGGAAGTATTTTTATGTTTTAGTGGGTATAAACCAGACTTTGAGGAGAAATTATTATACATTCACACAATGCAATAAAACCTAAAATGTTGACAGCACTGCACCAATGGGCCACGTTTGATCACAAGTAGATATTTTAAAATGTCCATATTCATTGGGGAATGTAATAGCATTGCAAAGGAATAAAATGTCACTTTTTGTAATGTTATATTGTTCAACATTACACTGTAAATTTTAATTGTCTCAGTTTAAATACCTGCTTGAATTTCTCAGTAGGAAGTTTTATTGCTTACACTGTGCCCTGGTGCAGATTATAAAATGTGCAGTCTTTTACCTTGATGAGTTGATTCGTTTGTGTGTTTTCAAAATTTATAATGAATGTGCGCTATAGATAAATTGTTCCCATTATATATTAGTGTTCATATTATATATTATTATCCAAACTTGTATCCAAAATTGTTTCTTTATATTACCAAGTCAGAATTTAAGCTCACTGAGATAGACTGGGTATTTCAGTAGTCAAGCCATTTTTTTTTTACTCTTTATCAGACTCAATCCCAAGATCAAGGTATTCTTGTTATCTCAATTATCAGGCCTGGAGGAAGTTTCTCGATCTGAGATCAGGGGACCTTTTTTTTTTTTTAACCCATTCAAATATTAGAAAAGTTGGGGAGCAACACAAGCATGAAAAAAAGTTCATGGGGATGCCAAATATGGGTTGTGATTGACTATTTGGTAGCCCCTATGCAGACTGTCAGCCTACAGAACACCTGTTTTTTATGCAACAGAATGTTGCCTCCAAGCCTGGAATTAAGGCAATGGGAGCAACAAGGGATTGGTGAGCAACATGTTGCTCGCAAGCCACTGGTTGGGGATCACCGTCCTAGATATTCAGAGGCCTCTTTTGCTCTTTTTAGTAGACACCCCATGCTTAAAGGACTTTAAAAAACTGTTGCTAGTCTACAGTTTCCATCAAGCTCGACCCTTAATAAAACTCTGGAAATGCTGAGATTTGTAGACCAAAGCTATTTGTGTGGAATAGCATTGCTATGTAAGGTATGCGTCCACTTCATACCATAGGTGAAGCTTGTATTTAGGTATTGGTTCTAACTAATACAGTGTGAATGGAGGTTGATATATGATGTTGCCTGCATGGAATCACCTTGATATGACACATGTTTGAGAACCTACAGTATATACAGAAATGATATTGGTAATAAGAATCATCACAATTTACCATTATATTGTAGTCTACTGTTTTCACTTATTTATTTGAACACAGGCTCTCTGCTTTGGAAATGAAATCATCCATGAAGACCTCCCCCTAGTGTGCCTAATCAATTCAGTCATGGCTGTGTGTGGACTTTTGTGCATCACAGCATGCTACAGTCAATACACAAATACATTTCTTTCCCAGGTTTGTACTTGATTTTCTAATGTTGCACTATATGCCCAGCTGCAAGGAGAAATCATACAGATCTGCCTCACATGGTTCTCAAACCGTTGTTCAATAACTGCACAGGGTATTCCTTCATTAAAGAGAAGATGCAATAATGAGTGTCTTATACAGTGTTTAGTTTTATATGTGCATTGTTTTTTCACCATGTCTCCCTATTTGATACTTGTATAATAATGTAAACAGTATGATTGATCCTATGGTATATTGATAAATGGAGTGGAGTCTTGTGGATATGGTAAGGTAATAATAAATAGAGTTCCATGCAACATTTTCAAAGGCTTACTTGTGTGCTTGATGAATGCTGACTGATCATTGAGTGGCTACAGCAAATGAGAATTGCCATTGGATTAACTGGGATCTAATGTACATGTACAACATGTTAAACTGTGTTTATAAAGTGCTAAAGAACAACATTAACCTTTATTTATAAATTTTAAAGGGCAGAAAAGCACACACAGGAAAGATAAGCATAATAATAAATACATACGTAACAAGCATACTAATAAATGAGTATAAATATTGAGAGATTGAGTCATGTGCTGAAAGACACAGTAGGAAGTGGGTCCCTGCATTGTAGAGTTTACAGTCTAAGCAGGGGTAAAACATATAGACCAGGGGTAGGCAACCCGTAGCTCTTCATCCTGCTTGCTGCATCTTGGTCTTGCGTCTTTACCTGTCATGTCGTCTTTATAGCCCTCGCACCGCCTGGCGCCTTCTTGGGTGTGTGACCGTGGTAAGCTAACCGGTATCTTACCTTGGTCGCACACTCAGGAAGCCACCTGCAGGTGCAAGGGCTGTATAGACGTCCGAGGAGTGACAGGCAAGACCGAGCCGCAGCAAGATGATTCATCATGTGACCGCGGTCACACACTCAAGACAAGAGAGGGAAGATCAGCATGGAGCTTCAGAAACAGAAGTCACACTAGTATTTAATAGGGCTATTCAGTGTTTAATTGATTTCAAAGTAGGCCTACACATACACACTGCACTTCTATTCGTTGTATTCTGTTGTAACGGTTAAAAAAAAGGTTACAACTTTTAAAAGTTTATAAGCTGTGTTATGTTTTGCGGCTCCAGATATTTTTCTTTAGTGGAAGAGGGGGCAAAATGACTCTTTTTCTAGTAAAGGTTGCTGAACCCTGCTCTGTGTACTGTATATTTTGAGTTGATCCCTAAGCTCTGTAACTGACAGCAGCACAGAGCATGTGAAGTGAATCAGCAGAAAAGAAGATGGGGAGCTACTGGGGCATTTTTGGAGACACAGATCTTCCCTGCTAAAGGGTTGAGGTTGTGTGGGGCTGGTACAGAAGCTCAAAACATAATGTACAACATTTCTAGCCTACTTCTTTGTTTTACTTTCCTTGTCCTTTAAGCTAATATTGATACTATTTATAGATTTTAGGGTTAGGCTGTTTTAGGGGTTAGTGTTTAGGCTGTCATCATTCAAGCCCCTCTTAAAGGCTTGTAGGGGGCTTTTCACTAGTAATTACTTCATCAGAACAATGATCTGTTCTCCCACTGACCTCAATACAGTAAACACTAAGATGCAGCTAAATATTGCTCTTTGCACTGAATACCCTATGCCAGTATATACTAATCATGTAAAGGAAAATATGACTATTGCCTAATTAGAAAACCAGTACAATACAATACACTTTGACTACTTGCTTGCTCTAATTAGTTCTGAGAATGTTTCTCAGTGTGATTTTTCCAAGTATTTGCTAATCCGTTCAGTTTTACTTTCTCTAAATGTACCTTTTTATCTTCTAGAGTTTATTTACAGTGTGTCTACTTTCTTAAATCCATAATTTTTTTATGACTTGAAAGTCCTAACCTCTTACTAATTAAAGAAAAAAACAAGATGTAACCAACCATGTAACAAAATGTATATCAGCCCCTCTTCTTAAGTGCCTGATCCAAAAATAGTTTATTAATGTATTTCACTGGTGCATAAGTTATTATCTTTTGGCCATGCGTCATTTAGGAGAAAGCAAAAAAAGGGTCTTCCATGAAATTCAGGACTGGGATATTATCACTATACAGAAAAAGATTTACAACATATTAAAAGGGTTTGAGGATTTAATATTTTTGAAGTGGACTGTGTGCTACAAACACAGGGGAGAAGGCTAAGAAGCAGGTAACCATAAGTTCCACACACACAAGAAATAAAAGTCCAGTGGCATTGGCTCATCATGCCTTGAAGTTTTGAAATGAGGACATACTAAGGTGGAGGTGTGAACGTTCACACACTACTAAATATACGCCTTTTAACATTAATTTTCTTTTTCTGTTCCCCCCACTCATTTATTTTGCAACAAAAATTGTGGATTATACTTACTCTAAACCAGAAGAAATTCTTCACCACTAATACAAAACCTTGCCATCTAAAAGGCCATGTAGATGACAATGGGATTTGTCCTTCTCCAATTGTGAAATCTCTTTATTTCAAACTTTTAGAGAATTTTTTATTCACTTGTATTTGCACGAAAATTAGAGTATTTCACTATTAGCATTCAGATTAGTTTGTTTAAATAAATAAATTGCCATTCGTAGTAGTAGAGAAAATTTGTTTTTTTTTTGTGTTTCCTTAAACCTCTAAAACAACTAAAATGAGAATGTTGATAAATGGGCCTCTTTGTGTCTTTCATTACATTAAGCCCTATGGGTAAAACAAACAAAATCTAAAATACTGTATAAAGTTAAAATATTATTCTACACTGGATATATTCAGACTCAGAAACACTTTATAACTGGGCAGATATATTTATTGTAGTCTTTATTCTAGAACTTCATCATGCTGAAATACAGTATCTAACGCACCGTCATAATAATGTCTTATCTCCAGAGAAGAAAAAAGACCAGCAGTGGATTTGAATGTGCAGTTTCTAAGATAAAAAGAAAAACAGGCAGCATTCATTTTGTGGTTCTGTGCTATCATAGAGAAGAAAAATCACTTCCCATATTCTACAAGTGGATTTTTAGAAAGATATCAACGATGGGTTTTCAAGGTTATTGTTTCTTTATGGCAAAGTTGGTGCTGTAACATTGATATGTGTGTAATTATAAATGTATGTGTGGAACTAGATTCTCAATTAATGTATTATAGGACAATATCACATATTGAGCACAAAAATTACAACAATGCCACATTCTTTAAACAAAAATGGATTGTTTGCCAATATATTACAATATAATTCAAGTAGGCAAGCCAACTGTATCAACCATAGGCCAAGCCACCCCAACACTTAATTTAATTCATTCAAAATTCTGTTTAACACACATTCATATAGGGACTAGATTTTTCTAGAGTGTAACTTAACCAAGGCTAAATTCACAAATTACAAGGATTAAAAAGGAGGTTCAAAAAAGGTTAACAAGTCATAGGAGCAGGGATCCTAGGAACCAACACATTTCCAGGGAATATCCAATTGGCTGAAGGTCATTCACTGGGTTTGAAGCAAGAGTAATTTGTGCAAATACTATCTTTATTTCAGTCCTGCTAAGAATGGCTACAACATAGCCAAAAGGTCTTAGCCAAGGGCTACTGAAATTATAACATACTGAAAGACTGCAGCACTCTAAAGATGAAGAAAGGTCATAAGGCTTGATGTGATCCTAAAACATTATCTTGTGACTACAAACAACACCTTTTTCTTCATATAACTTGATATTAAACCCACTGTCATACAGAATAGTATCAAGTATTGGGTCTCAAGGCCCCATACATACTGTATGTACCTCCTGTACCGTGCCCTGACAAAATCCCCTTTGCAAATGTGAGTAAAGAGGTTTTTAATTGCTCAACCAGGGTAACCATGGACCAGATCCCAAATGTTATTACTGCAGTGCACTGAATAAAAAAACACCCACTGTTCTCAGCAGTTCCAATAGTGGTCCTCATTTTAGATCTGATCAGAGGCTACCCCAGACTGTGCTTCAAAATTCAATGGCAAGCTTCTGTCTATATCGGGATTGAATGAAAATGGACTACTCAGAAGCAACATTTGGATTGCTTGTTGAGATTCCTGCAGTTCTGCTTATATGGATATAAAAAGGGTCTCCTTAATCCCAAAATACTGCTAGAAGAACCATAAAGATGTCAACTAAAACTGAAGCCTCTACATTCATCCTCCTATGTCCTCCTCCTATGTGTAGATTATAGTAAAATTCTTGATGTCACCAATACGATATTATATGTCAGAGATTTAGGGGCAGATTTATTAAAGGTTGAGTTGTTTTTTCCACAAGAAATTCAAGTTTTCAAGGGTATTTTTTAGTCAAAAATCTTTTTGTGGGTTTAAAAAATGTTTTCAAGGTTTATTATACCCCGACCCTGGAAATAGCTCAAATCCCAAAATACACCTTCTAAAACCTGTCAAGGTCATGTAGAAGTCAATAGCAAAGGTCCCTTGAACCATTTGAAGATGTTAATAGCCTTCACAATGTTAACGTTTTTTTCGGTAAGTTTTGCTCAAAAACTTGATCAGTTCAAGTGATTAGTTTTCTTCGCCATAAACCCGATTCGAGTTTTTCACCCCGACTACACCAATTTTTTCTTAAATTAGAAACCATTTAAGTTGTGAGTTCATTGGAGGTCTAAAAAAGCTCACATATCGCTAAAATATGCCCCCTGATGTAATTTATAATGGTTTATTTTTATAACCTTCTTCTATACAATTTTTTCCCTTTAAAGTCTATCTTTGTAAAAGTTCCGACAATTTTAATGACTTGGTAAAGTTTGTGAACAGAATTAAGAATGCATCATGTTATCTTTCTTTTTTCATGGTTACAGAGCAACCAAATTATTAGAAAATAATCTCTCCAAAAAGCATTTCGTTATTGACATAATCCACAGCCTACACATTCTTTTTTACTTCTGGTTAATTACAGTCAAGGGGGTAGAATTCTTGTATGTCTCTATTCATCTGTCTGCCATAAAGCATACACTTACATCTGTTACCATTCTGTATGTAGCTCCTGCTATGCAGCAGTCATGTTAAGGCTGCAATAGAAAAATAACTAGATACACTAGAGTGAGCTAGAAACTGCAACACAGCATAGGCATGAAGGTGAGCTTTAATTCAATTACTATATAAAATGTACAGTATGCTTCTTCCTAAGTCTTCCCTGTAAGTGAAAATTAGTGTCTATTATAGTTGTATATATTATTCAAATTTTGTTAAGAATAAACCATACATGCTAATCTCAGAACAGTTACCATGATGATCCTCTTAAAATCTCAGAATACATATAAAACATTGTTCTTGAAAATATATTCTCAGCCACAATTCAACCCCATGCTACAATCCTCCATATGCTCCATAATTAGCACTCATGGGCAGGAAGGTCTTAATATTTAATCAAAGAGATTTTATGAATATTCAGTTTAATTATATGAAGTCCATACATTCAGCTTGTTTCCTATAACATACTCAACTCTAAAACCAAAGTCATTCTAGTGGGGGAGTATAGTAAATGGCACAATCTTTTAAAAAGGGGAAATCGATGTCAATAAAAAAGGAGGAAAAGTATTTTTACTGCTATTTTCAGCTTTTTCTCAAAATGAGCTTGAAAACGTTGACACCTTTTCTCCATATTTGTTCATACTGGTGATTTTACATTTCTGTTCTTTGAGATAACATCATTTATCACATTTCCCTCTCAGAATCATTACCATTGCAGAAATCATAAAAACCACAGGTTTCCCACCCCCTGTATCAGAATGCAGTTAAATGTATTTATATCCATTAGAACTTTAATCCATGGAAAGATGGCACTGTCATGCAGGTTAAGAATTTCAGCATATGGAATAAACAAACCATTGCGTGTTTTATTTTAGAGGTAAAACAATTTCACTTACCTTTGTTTAAGTTTTATTTTCATAATATTTAATGCTTTTAGTAGTAGCACTATAACAGTGCTTATTAATAATATGAAGTCATGCAAGCTCATTTATGAGCAGAAAAGATGTGCAAAGTGCAATTTTGGATGTTATTCTGTATGTCTTTTACCCTTAATGCAGTGTTTTCCCCCACAATTCCAGCCATTGTGGAAACTCTGTAGCTACTGACACTTTTGAGGTCCAGAGTAGTATCCCTGTCACACTACCACTGTCTGGAGTGTCAGGGACCTACTAGAATAGCTCAGACCACAGTCCCACTCTCTAAACTATTTTTCCTTCACGCTTCACTCAGTTTTTTTATTCTCTTAATAACTTCTGCTTATATATAATCAAGTATCCTTCCTTCCATGTCTTTTCTTTGTTCTCTGAAAGAAATGGGAAATAGGCATACTGGAAAAATGGTGACCCAGTCTGGGGCTACATGTCGGAGAGTTTCTGCATTGTCCCAATAGAATCCATGTCCAGTTGTCCTGACCTTTACTTACTGTATCCAGTGTCCAAGACACCCAAAAGGAACACTGGGACTTTGGCAGCGCTGTAGTAGTAGTAGTAGTAGTAGTCCTGCCAGTCTAAAGTTAGTGATTATACTCACTGGGCATCCCTCAATGAATTTCACTTAACTTGTTTTTATATCAGAACATATACCATCCACAGCAGTGCAGTTTTTTTCATTCGGATTTACATTGCTAAAGGCATTAGCCACAACATTCATCTTTACAAAGTATAATATTTGCTAAAACAACATCACACAATAATTTAAACAGCAACAAGATGGCCGATCACTGCTGGTAGGAATGATTTTCCTTGGTGATTTTTCTTTTTTTACTAACATTGTAATTAACGTTTGTAATTAAGCCTGACATGCCTACTTTGGAGAGCTGGGGGAGTCAATCTGGGGAAGGTATATATCCCCTTTAAATATTATTCTTTCCAGTCCAGTGTAATATCCAACCAAGCCATTTCTCTGTCCTCAAGACTTCCAAGACTTCCTGCTGGAACATGATCACTTTGATTTCGTTACTGCATACCTTGCTACAGGGAAATCCACTTACTGATTTCCTTACATGAACACAGACTGATGAGCGAGGATGAGGATGAGTCAGATAGAGCGAGGAAGATATTGCCCAATTAAGATATTCCTGAATTTAAATGGCTGGATGAGAATAAATCATTCCAAGAATTGTGTCTTATTTATCACATATATTACTGGGATTGGCTGTTTCTGATACATGCTCTTTTCTTAAAGGGGAACCGTCACCCAAAAAAATTATTCCAAATCCTATTTTATCACATTAGTCAAGCAAAATGAACTTTAATTACACTATATAAATTATTTGAATCTTGCTTCCTTCAGTCTGGGATTTAAAAATTATAGCAAGCAGGCAGCAGCCATTTTGTGGACACTGTTATTAAGACAAGCCTTGTCTTCCATCTCAGAATCTTGTTTGTGCACCAGAATAGGGGACCTGATGTCCATCCCCATGTCCTGGTAACACAATTAAATGGTAAAGAGAAAGGGGGAATGTGGGGAGAGCAGTGACATGTAGGAAGTGCTGAATGGAAAGTGAAACTAATTGTCTGCCCCGCCTCTATGCCACTGGCATAGAGGAGTGGCAGACAATATGTGATTGACAGCTGAGATTTTTAAATGAGCTTACAGCAGCTATGAATGCTTTAATAAAAAATAGAAATTGGATTTCATGTTTAGTTTGAAAAGGACTTTTATTATACAGATTTTTGTGTCTGGGTGACAGGTCCACTTTAAATAACTGTGATGGATCAACTTCTTATTTCTGTTAATATCTGCCAGTGGAATTCTTTCACCCAGACAGCTTAAATTTCTAAACTATTAATGAAAGATCCAAAGGTTCATAGTCTGGATTCTTTAATTGGCTTAACTACTATCTGCTTATTATTTCCTATATCTACTAATGAACTGTCAATGGCATGGCAGAATAGACAGTTGCACACGGCCCGACTTTCATACAATAAAATAGGCATTCATTATTGTAAATCATGTGTTTTAATCCTTAAATGGGAAATTGAAATACACTACAGAACAGCACCATTTAATTCGTATAGGGCGGGATAAAATCATTGCTCATTTAGTTAATGTTATGGAATATTATAGTATAAAATAATATAATGTGCTGCAGCCGCAGATACTGAGAAGTAATATTTCATCTGATGTATTATGAAGATAGAGTAACTCATTAATGTGCCCCATTAATTTCCTTACTGAAGGTTTCGCATCACATTTTTTTTTAAATCAAGTAATGTATGCAATCTATACTGGTGACAGTGTACTTGTACAAGAAGTTGTACTGCCACTGATTATTAATGACAACTATTTTAACATGGAAGTCTAATCAAAGTCTTTGCATTACAACCATTGTGACCTTTAAAGGGGATCAAAACACTGTTGCTCAAACATACATTATGCAGATGCTGCTGAACTACAAGTTCCAGCACAATCCAACATATTATCAAGGGTTAAAGCATACTAGGTGCTGGAGAGCAGCAACTTCAGGGTTATAATCTTTTTCTCCAGCTCTCTAGGGTCTGTGTCTCAGTAAATATAAGAGATTCCTCCATGGATAGTCCCATTTGATCTGTGTAAATCTGGTTCTATGGGGTAGATTTACTAAGGGCTAGTCCACACGCGGCGATGCGTTTTCAATAGTCGCCCAAAGTTGCCTCAGTGAGGCAACTTCGGGCGACTATAGAAAACGCATCGGCACGTGTGCATTAGCGCAGGCGACTTTTCATAGCACCCTATGGGGAAAAACGCTGAGGCAGTCCGGGGAGATAGTCGCTCAAAAGACGAGGCGATTAGTCGCCAGGCGACAAAATCTCCCCGAATCTCCTCGTGTGGCCTTACCCTAAAGAGTGAAGTGGCTAATGCTAGCAACTTTCCGGCAGCGTTGCCACCCGCAGGGACATTGGCAATTTACTAACATGTGCAGGCGACAATTCGCCAGTGAACGGGATCATCGCTAGCGGTTATTCGCACTCTATCGCTAGGCGACTTCGCATAGTCACTAAAATGCGGATTTTACTGAACGTAAGTTACCTCTTTCGCCAAAGTTGCCTTTGCCACCTCAGACCAGGCGAAGTGCTATAAAGCAGCTAGATCTACCTCAACCTTCTGTCACTTGCATTAAAGTTCAAAAATGATGGCGTCTTTTCCTTTTTTTAGCGTGATTGCCTGCAAAAGACCTAACAAACTTTTTTTTGTGTAAGCGGTTTTCTCCACATATTTTATTACATATGGAACATTGATTTTACAGTGGGCTCATGTGTAGGGCATTATATTAACTCTCTTGTCTTTATTAAGGTTCCCTGGACATGTGTTTTAAAAAGTGGAATTTGTAAGTACTTGCACCAACATTTAACTTAAAGACGTCCATACAACTTTAAATTTTCCGTTCTATGCAAATTGACCTGAGCGCAAGATCACTAGCGGATTTCCGCTAGGCAGAAATGAATACTAGTGCATCTTTTGTTCCAGCGACTAGAGCTGGAAACAATAACGTATAGTGTTTTTTCTATATTACTAGTTCAATAGCATCAGGAAGCCAACTTTTTCACAGCTACCTCTGTATGCTAGATAGGAACATGCAGTGTTGTAACTAGAGTGTGCTGGGCCCCCTTGCAAAGAAATCTTGGAGGTGCCTAGTGCACTCCGATCCCCATCCGTCTGCCCACTTTCGGTCCCGCCTCCGCCCCCTCCCGCCAGACTTGCATACCCCTTCCTCGCCGCAGGTAAGAGAGCGGCTGGGGAGGAGGTTTTTTTTTTTAATTAGCTATAGAGGAAGCAGATCCCAATCTGGGCCCCCCTGTGACTGAGGGGTCTGCCACTGGCAAGATGACATGGCAGTGACAAGCAAGATTCTTACTGTTGAATATTCTAGTAGCTTCAGTAATTTACTTTAGACCACCTACTTTAGAGAGCTAGGGGAGAACCATTTTAAAATAATCCCTTTTAAGGAAGATTTATTGTACACAGGTATAGAATGCTTGGGACCTGGAGTTCTCCAGATATAGGGTATTTCTGTAATATGGATCTCCATGCCTTATGTCTACTAAAAAATCATTTAAGCATTTAGGATTATTTTGCTTCCAATAAGGATTATTTAGAAGTATAAGGGACTGTTTTATTATTACAGAGGAATCACTTTTACCAACTCAACATCATCTCACTATTATCAAATACACAGGTATAGGACCTGTTATCCAGAAACCTGGGGTTTTACAGTTAACAGCTCTTTCCGTGATTTGGCTCTTCATACCTTAAGTCTACTAGAAAATCATGGAAACATTAAATGAACCTAAAAGGCTGGTTCTGCTTCCAATCAGGATTAATTGTATGTTAGTTTGAATTAAATACTAACTATTAATACAGAGAAAATGGAAATCATTTTAAGAAATTTTAATAAAAGTCTATGGGAGATCACCTTTCCATAATTCAGAGCTTTCTGGATAATGGGTTTCCAGATAAAGGATCCAATACCTGTACTGGCATTACTATGCTGTTTTTGCTTCCTAATATTACACTGTAGTCAAATTTCAGAAGTGAGACTTTGGTAGTTATAATATGAAAGCAAGAGTAGAGTCAACTGTAAATAGAGGAGTCAAGATACTCGTAGGGGTATATTTATCCAAGATTGAAATCAAAGATTGTCCGGTCTATTATAGTAAAATTCTCCACTCTCAAGGATTCCTCAACTCTAAAGGATTTTGAAAAGCGTACTTATCCCCATTGATAAATACTCTTTTAAAAATCCCATAGAAATGAATGGAGAATGGTGGAATTTCACTCTAGACTAGAGGACTGTGGTGATCTCTTACTTCACTCTTTGATAAATATACCCCATAGGAAGATACATTTGCATCAGATGGATAAAAATGTGTTTCGTGCAATGTTGCTTTAAGGATCCATCGTTATGGTTGGAGCAAAACTGTTATGGAAGTTACATGCCCCCTTTAAATAGACTAGTGCAACATGTTTATCTTGTGCCTGGTGCTGACAGCACAAGAATATTTCTATTTGTGCCATTGTGCCACTTTGGGTTTATGTATTACCATTGCTGGTCTGCAGGCACCAGGCTTTCATTTTTGTAAAACGCTTTATAAAAGATTGTATTAAGTCAATTTGAAAGCAGTTTCATGATAAGAATTGGTGGTTCTTCCTTTCCTCTGACAATTAACAGCCACCCAATATATTGGCAATCCTGGAACAGGATGATAAGGTGAATGTCTACATGGGGCTTGAATAGAACTACATTGGGGATGTCTTTGAAAAGAGTAAGCTGTGTAAATACTGCATGTCACGGATGTGCTGAGCTGTTGAAGGTCTATTATGTTCGTTTAATATTCATTTCTGATAGAAAGCCTAGAGGAAATTGTTTTACCTCAAACTCATTTCCAATTCTTCTTTGCAACCTTACAGTTAATGCTATGGGTATGACAGTGAATGTATTCCTATTGTATTCGCTTAACAGAAAAGATTACAATCTTTTGCATTGCAGGAATAAAAAGAATATTGGCGGAAAAGGGCTTCTGTTTATAAACATTAATCTTCTCCAGGCCTGAGTCACAAAACATAGCCATAAGTGCTAAAGGGAAGTGAATGTGGCATGCTAGATTTCCACTTCAAAAAAAACGCCCTTTGCTGCTTAACTTCTGTAAAATAGGTCTTTCTTGAGCATTGCTTTTTCTATGGCATTTAATGTTTGGGGAGAGTTTACTTATCTGTTTGTTGATATTTTCCTCTAAAAACGGTATCAAGGAAATTGCATTTAAAGTAGCCTGTAAAATTTATATTTATGTAGCCCACTGATTCTGTGAGTCAGAGTCATTTTAATCATGTTGTAGTTCTGAGGGGCCATAGGTAATTCTGTACCTTATACATGGGATAATAATGCCTATTGCACTGCTGTATTATGAAGCTATATTAGTATTACAAAAGCCTTTGATATTATGTCTGTCCAAGAAATCATCCAAGCCACTCTTAAAGGCATTAACTGAATCAGCCATCACAACATCACCCGCCAGTGCATTCCACAACCTCACTGTCCTGACTGTGAAGAACCCCCTACATTGCTTCAAATGAAAGTTTTTTTTTCTTTATATTTAAAGAAAGGGGTGGCACCTGGTACTGTAATTGTCTTTATGGTAAAAAAGGTCCCCTGCTATCTGTCTATAATGCCCTCTTATAAAGAGTAATCATGTCCCTTTGCAAGCATCTTTTTCCCAGAGAAAAAAAGCCCAATTTGCACTGCATATCCAAGGTGAGGCCTTACAAACAAAATTATGTTTTGATCCCTTGAGTTAATGCCCTTTTTTATGCAAGACAGAACTTTATTTGCTTCAGTAGCCACAGAATGACACTGCCTGAAATTAGACAATGTGTTATCTACAAAAATCCCCAGATTTTGCAGTAATATTATTTCTACTAAGTGCATAACTTATCGACATTGAACCTCATTTTCCAGTTTGCTGGCCAGTTTAGTAAATTTTTGCAGTCAGTGCGAGAGCCGGCACTCCACGAGAATTGTGCCTTGAAGGTGGCAGCGGCTTTCCACAGCAGGCAGCGTCAATAGAATCTCACACAAACCTCCCTTGATGGGGGTTATTTATCGAAGGTCGAGTTTGTGAGGTTTTTTTATACCTCAAATAAACGCACAACTCAAATATTTTCTGATTTATGAAAAAATATAAATTTGGGGTGAAAAATTCGTACTGATCGAGTTTTCAATGAAAAAAAAAATAATAATTAATTGAGTTTTCGAACGAAACCCACTGAAAAAAAACCTGAAACATCATGAAGGCTACAACTAATCTCGACAGGTTTTAGCTGGAGTATTTTCCGATTTGAGCTATTTCCAGCTTCGAAGTATAATAATGTTTCCAGTTTTTTCTGAAACTCACACCCCAAATTGAGTATTTTAACAGGAACATTTGATATTTGTCTGAAAAATACCTTCAAAAATGTTAAATGTTTGGGTAGAAAAAGAATGACCTTTAATAGATAACCCCCTATATGACGCTGTCCCAACTATGAATATTTCCAGTGCAATTGTGTCCAATTCATCAACCCACAAATGCACAATTGCTCATGCTTTGACACGAGACACAATTGCACCAAGCACATTTCCCTTTAGCAGCTACAATTTTGAGAGAAAGAAATGCTGTATTATGGATCAAAAAGTGCAGAATTGCATCAAAAGTTGCATTTTGCACAATGCACATAAAAGAGATATAGATACTGCATATGGGGGGGCGTGGCTTGCCGTGGCAGTGAATGGCCGCATAGTCCGTGTGCTCCGTTAGTCTTTCACCGATCCAGCTATAATACACGACCGGTGAGATGGGGAAGACGCATAAGACCAAACCGGATAAAGAGAGGACACCGAGTAAAAGGTCTCAGGCGAGCTCTGGTGAGATAGCGCCGCTATTTCTGAAAAAAAGAAACGAGCGCGCTGACTCCAAAATGGCGCCGGTGCGTGAAGACAGGGAGGAGGAAGCCGAATCAAACAGGGAACAAACTGACTTGGATAGCGATCTGGATGAGGAGCCTAGTATCCACAGGTACATCGCTAATTTGCCTACTAAGTCTGATATAAAAGAGATGCTGCAGGAAGTCACGGCTAACATTAGAGAGGACATTCAAGACATAAAACGTGACATGCTTACTCTTGCATCACGCACTGAGGATTTAGAGCAAACCCTCTGTAAATTCTCCTCTAACCAGAAATCTATTTACTCCCATGTTCAAACTCAGGACACTATTATTCAAGATCTTCAAAGACAACTTGAAGATCAGGAAAATAGGAGTAGAAGAAATAATATAAGGGTTAGAGGGGTGCCAGAGTCCGTGCAAAGGGAAGATATTGCAAGAGTACTGCAGCTGATCTTTAATGATATCCTCAGCAGGGAGCAGCAAACTGAGATCCAACTGGATAGGGCACACAGGGTACAGAAACCCAAAACTGCCCCACTGAATGCACCTAGGGATATCCTATGCTGGGTACACAGCTTTGGCCTCAAAGAGGAAATATTGTCTAAAGCTAGAGGGGTCAATAATATTTGCTATGAGGAAAATACTATTAAACTTTTCCAAGACCTATCCAGGACAACGCTTTACAAGCGCAAAATGCTGAAACCCCTGACTGATGTTCTTCGAGAGACAGATGTACAATACAGATGGGGTTATCCATTTTCCCTATCCGTAACTAAGGATGGCACGACAGCAATACTCAGATTCCCTTCTGATACTGCACACTTCCTTAAGAGATTGAATCTTCCTGACATAGACCTCCCGGGATGGTCTCCGAACCCTGCGAAAATGCCGGATCTTACTTTTGATGTCCAGGGCGAATGGTCCAAGGCTCATACCCCTAGAAGAACTCCGAGGACACCGAGAACCCCAAAAGACAACCCAAGATCTTCTTATCATTGAACTTTGCAAACTGTGACTGTTTGATGACCGCTGTGACTTATAGAGCTCCGTTAGGACTTTAATGGTATCGAGGTAACCCACATTCTTGCTCATCTACTGACTTTCGTTTTGTAATTTTTCTGCATTTTTTATGGACAAAAAAAAAAAAAAAAAAAATTCTTGGTTTTTCTTTCCATTTATAGAGGAACCTATTCCTCTCACCGAACTATTTTGAACGGTACTGTATGTAAGTATGTATTTACTTTAAAAATGCTTGCACTGTGAAGATAACATGCCGGTATTTGCACTATATACGTAACCTACCGTACGCCTCACTTTCTTTACCCATTATACCCTGAACGGTCAGTCTATTATATAATTTTGTTGAATGATTCAGGATGTGTTTTACCTTGAGATGTTCTTGGTCTACTTGGTTTCAACCCCTCCCCGTGCTATTTGTGTTTAATTTTTTTTCTCCACTGCAATCTGGATCGGTGGTAGACGAGAGAGTTAGTCTCCACATGAATAGGATTGTGCGCTTCCCCACCCAACCACATACCCCCAAATTGGAGGCGTTCCAAACCTCCACCGCTTTTCCACAATTTCAGTCTTGGGACACCCTCCCAGTGAGACTGTTGCGGTTTCTTTCTACCCCTCCACTTTACTACCCCCCTGTTTTTCCTCTCCTATCCACTACTTTTTCCATATCATCTGACAACATTAAGCACCCCTGGTGTGTGAATCGAAAGTATTGTATTTTGCACTATGGCAGTCGCACCTAATATGGACTGTGTAATACTCTCTTATAACGTTAATGGTATCAATGTACCCTCCAAACGGTCTCAAATCCTTCACGAATGTAGAAAATACAGAGCTCAGATAGTTCTCCTACAGGAGACTCACTTTAAAGAGAACCATACTCCTATACTGACCATTAAATCATTTACGAAAATGTACCTGAACAATAATCCAGTTAAAAAAGCCACTGGGGTGTATCGCTGTCTGATACCGAAGATAGATACATCATTGTAAAAGGGAAACTGGCGGGTCAGCTGTGCACCATCGCTAATGTATATGTTCCTAATTCTGGTCAAATTATGTATATCAAAAATTTCTTGAAGGTTTTGGATGAATTCTCTGTGGGTAGACTCATTGTAGGAGGAGATTTCAACTTAATTTTGAACCCATCAGCCGATAAAACTAATGCGAAATGTAGATTTTCCTACAAAGACATCAGACGTTAAATCCCTCTTAGCTGAATTACATCTTGTGGACATTTGGAAAGTACTTAACCCTTCAAAGAAAGATCACACTCATTTTTCAAAGTCATTTTTGGTTTATTCTAGAATAGATTACTTGTTCATATCTCAACAATGGTTACATTTGTTTAACAACTCAGAAATTAAATCATGTACTATCTCGGACCATGCCCCTGTGTCAGCAAGATTTATGCTTCCCCAAACATCTAAACCAGAATTTACATGGCGTCTCAATGATTCTTTGCTACTCTCCGACAATATCAAGATCCAAATAAAAAAGTTGATTTTGCATATAATTCAAACGAATCGGTCTCCTGATATTCCGTCCGCTACCCTCTGGGAAACCCTAAAATGTGTCCTGAGCGGTCACCTCATTTCTCTTAGTAGTTCCCTTAAAAAAGAAAGAGAAGCAGATATTAGGATATTATTGAATGATATTTCTAACTTGGAACAGAATCATAAGGCATCGCTCGATCAAGATATTTTAAAAAAAACTAGAATGCAAGAGAATACAATTAAAAGCTTTATTAGATACTAAAGTGCAAAAGGCTTATCTTAGAAGCAAACAAAGATTTTATGAACTTAGCGACAAATGCAATAAACACTTTGCTAAAGTTTTGAAGAGGATCCAACCTCGGACAAACATATCCTCGATTAGAGACAAGAATAATGTTGCCCATCATGACACAGAAGGAATACTACCAATCTCTTTACAATCTTGATACTAATCAAGGTCCAAAAGATCAGTTAGAGAAGATGGATACCTTCATAGGAGAATCAAGTATTCACACATTGTCTATAGAGGACTCCCTATCTTTGGACTCCCCCTTCTCATTAAAAGAAATAGAGGATTGCATTGACTCACTTCCCGCGGGTAAAAGCCCGGGTCCGGACGGCTATACAGCCCTTTTTTATAAAGCCTTTAAAGAAGAACTATCCCCTCTTCTCTTAGAATACTTTAATTCTATTTCTAATACTAGCAATTGCCATACACAAGCGCAAGAAGCCCACATCACCATTATTCCAAAACCGGGGAAAGACCCGCAACTTTGTCCAAGCTACAGGCCGATTTCGCTAATCAATATTGATTTGAAGGTCTTCGCTAAAATTATAGCCAATAGGTTGAAGCATTTTTTACCCGATTTGATACATACGGACCAAGCGGGTTTTGTCCCCAGACGAGAAGGGAAAGATAACACAACCAAAATAATATCATTGATAAGATATGCACAAATTAAAGGAATACCTTCTCTCCTCCTGACAACAGATGCAGAGAAAGCCTTTGATAGGGTTTCTTGGGATTACTTGGATAGAACTTTGACGGGTTTTGGAATAGGCCCTATCTTGAAGCAAAAAATAATGGCATTATATGACAACCCTTCTGCTAGGATAAGAGTCAATGGCACGCTATCCCCTAAAGTGCTAATTTTTAACGGTACGAGACAGGGATGTCCGCTCTCGCCAATTCTTTTCATAATCGTTATGGAAACTCTTTTAGCTCATATCAGGAAGAATCCGGACATTTCTGGATTGATTGTAGCAAGTAAAGAATTTAAATGCGCTGCTTTTGCAGATGACCTTTTGTTGTTTGTTACAAAACCGATGATATCCCTTCCTAATATAATGTCTCTGTTGAAATCATTTGGAGAACTCTCTAATTTTAAGGTAAATTACTCAAAATCTGAAATATTGAATGTCAACATTTCCAAATTAATGAGCAAACACTTGCAACAGAACTTCTCTTTCAAATGGGCCCAATCCCACATTAAATATTTAGGGGTTAATATATGGAATGATCTTGATAAATTGTATCAGAGTAATTATGTCCCTCTTTTATCCTCAATTCAAAAACAGATAAATAACTGGGAGAAGCTCCAACTGTCCTGGTTTGGGAGAGTCCAAGCCATAAAAATGATGATTTTACCAAAGATATTATATATGCTTCAGGTACTTCCGATCTTCCTTCCTCGGGCATTTCTTGTTTCCGTTAAATCACTACTGAGTAGATTTGTCTGGGGTAGGAAACATTCTAGATTAAAACATAGTCTGCTTACTCAACCTAAACATAGAGGAGGCCTAGGACTTCCGGATATTTCTCTGTATTATGTAGCTACCCACTTAGCGAGAACGCTTGCTTGGTACTCTGGCTTTGAGAAGAAGGATTGGATACTATTAGAACAAAGTTTTGTACCATTTCCGATTCGAAACACATTGTGGTGTAAAGATACCAATGTGTTACTACATTCTATTACCCACCCGCTGATCACTGCTACTCTTCGGGTATGGCAAAAAAATAGAGTTTGTTTGAATTTGGCCACTTTCCCCTACATCCTTCAACCTCTGAACCAAAATCCTGAATTTTTTCCTAGTATGGAGAAGGGATCCTTTACTAGGTGGGAAAGATACAAAAATAGGGCTACTAGAGTAAAAGATTTGATTAAAGATAACAAAATCGTATCTCTAGCTGAGATACAAAGAAGATGGGGAATACACCCTAGAGACCTATGGGGTTATAATCAGCTTCACTTTTATATACAAAAACTGAAACCTTCTATTTGGGAACGACAGTTGTCTCCTTGGGAACAACTTTTGAACTCTCCTACCCCTATACTCAAACCATTTTCAAAGGCATACAAAATGCTTCTTAACACTACCGCTTCACAGTCCAGGTCTTTCTGCAAAGCGTGGGAAGGAGAATTGGGTATAACTATGTCTGAATGTCAATGGAAAGAAATTTATAAATATCAATACAAAACTTTCAAAGCCTCCAAGACAAACGAAGCAAACTATAAATTACTTACTGTACAATCTAATTCTAGAGACACAGAAGTTACTAAGGAGTTCAATGACCATATAGGTTTGGCCAAATAACTGTAAGGTCACTCCTCACATCCTTATATTTTTATAAGTATGAGCAATATTATTTTTTTATAATACACTTGTTTTCATACATCATGTGACATTACTATGTATTTATACACACTGCATTTAGTGTGTAGCGGAATATGTTTGGAATCTTGTCTTATTTCATTTCAGAAATGTCTAACTTCAGTCCCTGCACATTATCTTCAGTATCTCCACCCTTCACTGTTCCGATTCATTTCCTCTATACCAGCAGCTCAGGAAATGGAAAAGCTGATCCGACTATCTAAAAAAATTCCAATTCTGAACTTGGAGATACCTGTTTGTTGTGCACAGGTAGACTTTTAAATCATTTCTGATGTAAATCATGCTTTTCTGTAAGCTTCTTGCTAGTCATATTCCCATTGTGTATCTTGAATGTATATTGATTTATCCAACTTGTTTTCTAGAACCGATGAGTAAGCACTCCATTAATCATTGATTTTACCTTTTTTATAGACCAACCACACAAAGAATTAAGAGGGTTTTTTTAAAGGTTATGTAAACCCATCATAAAACTGTCCCGCCGCACTGCTACCTGTTTTAAGGAGGTAGCTGACACTTAATTATGGATGTAAGAACATTGCCACGACAGCACTATCAGACATATGCAAATTGCTGTAAAAGTTTGTCTTCCTTATATTACACTGTGATTACACATCAGAAAGGACATCCTGCAGTTTAGCATCTCAATTTAACTGTTTTAATGCTTCCAGGAAGAGAAAATATATTTGCACAGAAAATACAGGTCAAGCTATAATTGGATCCTGTACGTATCATTATGCAATGATTGGGCTAGACATGGCTTTATATTATCGCTCTGTAAAGACTTTGATCAAACTCAAGAGGGTTTTTTTGTTATGGACTCAAGGCTGAGAACAAAGGAGCTTTAAGTCAGGATGAATCTACAGGTAGATTCAATAAAACCTTTTTAGATACTATGGGGAAACAATGGGACGTGACTATTCATATAATCACCACTTTCTATAAGAGAATAAACGTTTAGATGCCTTCTAAACACATGAACAGACCCCCTTCACAGAGTGCAATTCTGCAAAGTGAATTTAGACTCGGTTTTGACTATGACAAAAGTGCAGTGCTATGAGTTCAAACACACAGTAATGTAGTACATTCATTAAGAGTAATATATGAAACTATTTCCTCTATACATAATGTATGACAGTGTTCTAATCCCATAATTCGAAAAAGAAGACCAAGATTAACAAATTATCAAATGCTTGATTATGCTCCTTACTTCTAAATCATTTTCAGTATTAGTTCAAAACACCAAATTTTAGAGGCAAAATAATCTATCTAAAGAAGTTAAAATCTGGAGACAAGGGTTTATTACTAAATATTTAGGAATATCAGTTTTACTGGTTTCACCCATGACTGATCCTCTGCATATACGGACATTTTTATTTATAAAGTATGGTAAGACACAATTAATAGTTTTCTTACATGCTAGGGGTGATGGAATAATTTATTAATGCATTAAGTTCTTACCTTGGTAGATTTTAGTGATTAGGCCAAAAGCCAAACAGGAAGATGGATTTACAAAGTTGTAACTCATGCAATATTGTCTATATGGAGCAAAAAAGGGCACCAACTCTTGGTCATTCATAAAGGGGCCCTCTTTTTTATTCATCCTAGGAAGTATTTAACAGCCAGAATACAAGAGAGATGAGGGTGGAAAAATAGGTAGGTAGATAGATAGGTAGATGGATGATATAAATAGATAGAATAATCTGATGATGGATGGATCTATTCTGTCCATCCATAATACATTCTGAAATGTAATACAAATATTCAGTAGTGAATTTCTGCAACATTGATAAAATATTTCCAGTGTTATTACTGCTGTTAAAAGTTCTCTCTATAACCCCTGCTGAAAATTACCTTCTCAAGAAAGTTGGAATATAGAAACATTATTCTTCCCATCCACTGGCAGAACACTTAAAATCTGATATTACAATCCAGAGATGAAAGTCAGCAGATAATGAATTCCACAGACCTTTCCTTCATTCTAGTTTCCCAGACTCACAGGCGAAAGTTCTAATCTTTTACTTTGAACTTAGGGAAATGGATGGCTGCACAATCTGATATATATAGTATTGTGTTGTGCAGCATCTTGTATAAGGGTAGAGATTTTTTTAATTTGAAAGCTGAAAAAAATTGATTTAAAAAAAACTTTCAGAAATATTTCTGGCATGGAACTAATGAGAGGCGGAATAATTAAGCATGTAATGAACACCCACAGGTGAGAAACAGTATGTTACAGGCTTTTCAAATCCTCTTGCTTTTTAACATTGACATTAAAAATTCAGTGCACAGCAACCATAATGCAGATTCCTGATTTAATTTGTATTTGTTCATATGCAAATCACCCTGAATCATTTATTTATAGGACACTATCATATTTCCACAGTATAACTGGAGGTACAAGGGTTGATTTTCTTCATCTCCCACTGAAGATGTAAAACACAATTGGTGTCTTTAACCATGATCACGTTCTGTCATTGGGACTACAAATCCTTTCACTTTAAAGACCTGGGAAACATGTTTTCTACTAAGAGTATTCACTCACCACCAGGATAAATGCTTTTACAAAGCCCTGCCATTCACAGCATTTTCTGACATGGTCATGGTCACATCACTTGTATCAGCCTTTTAAGAGTCCTTTTGCAACTTGTTGGGCCTGGCAATGGTTGGGGTGGACCATAGGGGCTTCAAAAGTGGCTGCTCCTAGATGATCTGTAATAACCATCGCTTACCCTGCTGGTCCAGTGGTGTGCCCTTTGGCATGCGGAGGCATCCAGCGTGCCGTCGACGCCCACCGCATGCATCCTTCCAGTTTTGGGTCCGTTATCCCTATGGCGTGATTCCTGTTTTATGTGCCGGCGTGATGACGTCATTGTGCAAGGGCGCGAGATTTAAACTATTTAAAGGGGCCTTTTATAGAAATTGACTGGCGTTGTTAGGTTCAATTTGTAAAGTTCCTAGGTGCCTTTCTTTCTTGTATTCTATCTGTTATTACTGGTTTTGACCCTTGCTTTGCCTGTGACTATTCTGATCTCTCCAATACTGACCCTGCCTGCTTGTGACTACTCTGACCTCTCTAATCTGATCTTTGCCTGTCCTCCGACTATTCTACGATCTCCAATCCTGATTCCGGCCTGTCTGACGATTCTCTGCTTATGCTGGTCCGCCCTCCTTTTTCCTGGTGGTGTTCTTCCTTCCAGTATCCTGGTGAGATGATCGTGCCCCTTTGCTTGTCCAGAACCGTTAGCTTAGCTCCTCTCTCAAATAAGACCTGGCGGCATCCGATTAGCTGGCTCCGGCGTCAAAGTTGAAACGGGCAAATTCTCAGCGAATTTGTGCCTGGCAAATAAATTTGCCCCCATCACTAATTTTCAGTAAGAGTTCAATCATTTGTAAATCAGGGTAGTGGAAGTTACATTGCAGTTGGTGGAAACCATCCCACTATGGTTGCCAGCAATTAGAGCACAACAACTATATATGGGTCATCCAGTGTAACACAGCCTAATTTGGTACATATTTAGGAGCATGTCCTAATATAAGTCCCTCCTCCTTATGAACTTATCTGCTGAGAACTGTAGATATAAACATTTATAGCACAAATAGAGAATCTAGATATATTATCCAGGAACTGGATAATACAATAGCTTAATTGTGAGATTCACTTGCAAATGGCAAGGTCCAAATAGCTTTTTGCTCCCTATACATTCAACCCACTAGCAGCCACTACTTCTTCATAAAAGTGACAATTTTCTCTCCTTGGATTTAGTTGAAAAGGTGTCTTGTCTGATTAGACGTTGAGCTAAGAGAGAAGTGATCTAATAAACCAGGGCATTGGACACTAATCTAGGGCATACTGGGAGCATCCAAGGACTATTATGAAAAGAGGACCCATGAGGAGGCTCTTAAAGTGGAGGAGGCATCAACAGTAGATAGTTTTTCAAGAGAGGCATTGTTGAAGGTGCAATTGCTGAACTTGGTTAGGAAAAGAGGCCTTAAGCTCCAAAATGAATTGACCAAAAGCAATACTGCTGTAGAGTGAAACCTGGAAAACACCTACAGTAAGTGAGAAAGTCACCATTGGGAAGATAATGGCAAAAGTAGCTGATTAGCCCACAGAAAAATGGTATTTGCCAGGGGGTGCAATGCATCAGGGAACGGTACCTTGGGGGGAACGTAATATCTGCAACCCAATTATAGCCCTAGGAAGACATTATTTGTACAGACATTTCCTTTATTTATAACCTGTTTATTAAGTTATTGAGGAAACATTTTATTTAGGACTGTGCTAAACAGATCTTTTCTAGCATGGCCTTGTGTGTCAACATTTGCAGTCTGGTGGTAATGGCGATCATTTACATGAAAACTATTGGTTTAGAGTAGGGATGGGCGGATTTGACCCGTTTCGTTTCGCCAAAAATTTGCCGCCGGCAAAATGTCGCAGACGCCCATTAAAGTCTATGGGCGTCAAAAAAAATTTGTCGCGCGCCGAAATTATTTTGTCGCGCGTCTTTTTTTTTTTGACGTACGTCTCCATACAAGTCTATGGGCGTCATTTTTTCGGCGAAACGAGGCGAAAAAATTCGCCCATCCCTAGTTTAGAGGACAAACATGCGGAGAGAAGCTTATGAGAAGGTCAAGGTTATGCTAAATGGAAAATTTGATGTGAGATTTATAACCTTATTGAAAAGTTATACTGGGGCATTTCCAATTTTTTGTGAAAGCACTGACGATATCTCTGTGCCAACAAAATGGTGGATAAGAAACACAACATCCATTTTAATTTGTTTCACTTGTGATGTTTCAAATTGAGCTATTTGCATATGAGGTTGTTGTACATCAATAATAATGTAAATGTTAAATAATTGAATATATCGAACCTTTACCATACAGAGCTCTCATTGTGTTTGATGTTTTTTTAAACTTAATTTGCATTGCTTTTATAACCTTTTCATCTTTTAAGCTGATGACATATTTTCTACACCCAGCAAGCAATATGTGACTCCATGCTATGTTTATTTAATAGAGAAAATTTGCTTACATGCTTCATTAGCTCATTTGAGAAATTGCATTAGTGCCATGCCATTGGAATTCCTCTTTAAAATTCACTGGCCAGCCTCCTAGAATTACAGACTGAATAAATCTAGGAGACTGCAGACTGACCATTATAGGATGTGTGCAATTTATTTAATATGTGGATATGAGAATGATTTTTATCATAAAAACAAAAAATATATTTTTTTTTTATTAAAGCCTAAATAACTAGGATTTCCTGATGAAGGCATACAAGGACAGATATCTAATCACTGCAAGTAAATTGACTCAGTTGTGATGAAGCTTACTTCTGGAGAAATGTATGGGAAGCAAGAGATACAGACTTCATAAATACAGTACACAAAGGCACAAGGTCCTCTGAAATCACCCATACCAATATATAGGGATTGCTTGTCCATATACTAAAATAAACTTAGGGGCAGATTCACTAAGCGTCGAATTTCAAAGTTAAAAATACTTCGAAATTCGACCCTCGAATTGAAATCCTTCGACTTCGAATATCGAAGGATTTAGCGCTAAACGTTCGTTCGATCGATCGAAGGATTTTTTTAAATCCTTCGAATCGAACGATTCGAAGGATTTTAATCCAACGATCGAAGGAAAATCCTTCGATCAAAAAAAGGTTAGCAAACCTATGGGGACCTTCCCCATAGGCTAACATTGACTTCGGTAGGTTTTATCTGCCGAAGTAGGGGGTCGAAGTTTTTTTTAAAGGGAAAGTACTTCGACTATCGAATGGTCGAATAGTCGAACGATTTTTCGTTCGAAACGTTCGAATCGAAGTCGAAGGTCGTAGTCAAAGGTCGAAGTAGCCCATTCGATGGTCGAAGTACCCAAAAAATACTTCGAAATTCGAAGTATTTTTCAATCGAATCCTTCACTCGAGCTTAGTGAATCGGCCCCTTAGTGTTCAGGGTTAATACCTTTTTTTATTGGAAAGACAATCTTTACATGACTGAAGTTGGTTATGATGGAATATGCAAAACAAAGACGCCGCTCATCTCATAGTTCATAGTAGGGTAATACTATATAATAAAGTTCAAGTGTCTCTGCGTCCAGTCCCTGTGTCCGTGGGATTGCGCTACTGTGCATGTGCCCCACGGACAGTCTCCTAGCGACGTAGATAGACGCGCAACGGACTACATATGTTCTAGCGCCCGTTAATTTAACGGGCTTAATGTCTAGTATATATATATTACCCTACTAGTTTTTAAGAGAAAACTAGATCCTAGCCTTGCACACATTGAAGGTAAATGTCTACATTTAGTAAAAAGAGACACATTTGCTTACACGGTTTGTACAAACCATGGGGGGGAGACAAAATATTAGATGAATCCAATTGCTGAGTTTTTTTACAGGCTCTAGCTCTTTTCAGGACATTTTCCCCAACATTACTGCTCACACATTCAAGCAGAGTATACTGCCCAAGCCGCGGTAAAATTGTGACAGTTACTACACCTCCTTATATAAGGATTTCTACAACTTTATTTTATATCAGCTATATTCTAAGTTAAAAAATTTTTTTACAATTTACATAAACAGGTACCAGAGAAGTCAGGTGTATTTACACAGTCTCTCTCATTTGTATTCTGTGTTATTTTATTTGATCTCATTGCAATTATTTGCATCTGTATTTAGAGAAGCTGATGTAGTTTATTTTTGTAATCAGAATTATTATAGCAGCACTTATCAAATATGCAGTACATCTTAACACATATTCGGTACATTGTATACTTTTTTTTATAATCTCTTGCAAAAAAAAGGTAATTTTTTTCACTATTTCCTGCCTTGTGAGAAATTGTATTTTTTTTTGCTCTTAACTAACATGTTTCCCATAGATGTCCTTTGTGAGAATTTGTGAAGTTCTACTGCTTTCTACCATATTTTCACTTGGATACACTGCTGGACTTGTTCTACCATTATTAGAATGGTTTTTACCATCTTAAGTGTTTAGTTTGTACCTGAAAGCAAAACAGGAAGGCAGTTATTTACTAAAACTATAATTTATCTATTTTTTAATCTAAGCTCGACCAAACTCCCATCCACGATTTTATCTGATTATCAAAAAAATAACTCAAAAAAGTTGGGTCTGGAAAAAATCGAACGAAAACTCAAAATTTTTCGGACTTTTCTCCCAAACCTATAAATTTTTCCAGATTATTTAAAGAAACCCAGTACATATCACGATATCTTAAAAATGTAAAAGGGACATCTGCCATTGACTTTTACATGAGCAGACAGGTTTGAGATAGCAGATTTTTGGATTTGGACAGCTATAAGGTATAATAAATCTGGAAACATTTTAGTTTCCTCTAAAAATTCATTTTTTTTGCCAAAAAAACCTTGAACAGAAAAAAAAATGAGGTTTAGCAAATAACCCCCAAAAGGTTTTTCACACTGGTGATTAATGCCAGCACAATTACTTGACTTGCATCCTTTCATAAATGAACAACAAAATTTTGACCTTCACAAAAAATATCAAACAGGAAAAACCAACCTCTGTCTTGTGAGATGACTGACATTGCTGTGTAATTTTGTCATCAGAAAGAAGAGATTGCCACAGCTATTAAAGGATAAATGTGTGTTTCCCAACTACAAGGATTTGAATATATTAAATTAATTCATAATGCTGAATGAAATAGTAGGCCAATAATATATGCACCCATACTGACATTTTTTCCAAACTCTAAAGGCCATCATTCAAAATATATAAAAGTATCTAAACTATGTATGCCAAATATGAGATGGTTTTTAAAGCAATACCATTAGGTATATTACTACACTTAAGGTACTGTCTGTAGAGGGTTAGAGATGTAGGCAATCATTCAGTTACTTTGATTCACATTATATGTTCATTCTGCATGAGCATATGCAAACTCCTGAAAAGGTTGACAGAACAGGTATGGGACCTGTTATCCAGAATGATTGGGACCTGGGCTGTTCCGGGTAAGGGATCGTTCCATAATTTGGATATTAATACCTTAAGTCTTCTAGAAAATCATGTAAACATTAAATAAGCCAAATAAGTTGATTATGCTTCCAATAAGGATTAATTATATATCAAGTACAAGGAGCTGTTTTATTATTACACAGAAAAAGAAATTATTTTTTAAATTTTTCATTATTTGGCTAAAATGTATGTGTATGGAAGATGGCCTTTCCGTAATTCTGAGCTTTCTGGATAACTGGTTTCCAGATAATTGATCCCATACCTGTATCTATGCAGCCATGACAATTTTAGCACAAGCGGCCCATGGAAATAAGTAGATGACTGATTGAGGACAATGATGAAATACTCTATCTCATTCTTTCATCATTAGAAATATTTATCATGTATATTTTATAAAATACTATATTGACACATAGATTCCCCCCCCCCCGTTTTATCATGCTTACAATATTAAGTTCTGGAATATATTTTGGTGTGCCAATTTTTTTTTTCAAGCATGGAAGTTGGAGAGCAACATAAGAAAGCATAAAGTTCCTGGGGATACCAAATATGGGCTGAGTGGCTATTGGCAGCCCCTTTGTGGATTGCCAGCCTACAAGAGGTTCTGTTTCGCAGTAGAAGAAAATAAAAACATAGTAACATTTAATTAACATCGGCATTTGTGATTTCCATTCAGGTTATTGTGCTTGTGGAACCGAGGGGGGGGGGGGGCTTCGTGAGGATTTGGGAGTGTTTAGTGATTTCAGGTGTATGTGTGCAGTTCAAGCCTCACTTTGATTAGGAGCTGATCATTGGTGCATACAAAGTCAAGCCTCATTGTGATGGGATGATTTCAGGTGTTTATTATAATAGTGTGAATATCTAGCCTATTAAGTGTTTCCGTAAAATGAGGACATTTATCCCTTTTTAAAAAGCTATGGACGAAATGCGCATCAGGGTGGACTAGCAGCAATGTTTAGGTGATCACTAAAGGATTGTGCAGTGCCAGGTGGTTGCCTTCATTGTAGGATCTCAATTTTGTGAAATGATTTATTTTTGCTTATGCCAGAAGGCAACTGGGGCATTGGGCATCCATTTCTGATTAAACAATACTTAACACTTACTAGCATTATTTGTATTGGAATCTTTTTTGAATCCCTAACAGTACCCGGGTACTCAGTTAAATGTGTTATCTTTACCTTTAGTGAAACAAATGGATTGATGCTTTATCTAACACATTGCTGCATGTCCAGTTTTCTTAATATGTATGTGTATTTTCAATTTGGAATAAAGTATTTTTTTGCCTAATATATTCCCAGTAGTGATATTTTAGTTATATTTAGTTATATTTTTAAAGCAACCCCATCATCTTTTGTTCAATGTGGATCTCAGATCAGTCAATCACCAAACTGGCACCACTATTATTTATATACAGAGAGTGAAAATAATGCTGAGAGGGAATGTAACATAATCTATAGATTTTTAGTGGGCACAAAAGCATGTGATACAGTGAAACCACCATTAATTTGCACCGTTCTCTAGAAGAAATACACCAGTCAAGGAAAGCCACACTGAAAAAGAGAAACAACAGAAGTTCATGTGAAGTGAATGTTCATGCATATTTGATTGACCATCTTGCAGGACACAGCCCAACAGCATTATGGTAGAGAGCCATTCAGAAGCAACATCAATGTGCCCTGTCCCAAAACACTTAACCAGGTGCAATGACTACAGCATCTGCAAATATGAGGAATGGGTCAAGGTAATATGCTAAAGAATCTCTGAATACTCACTGGACACATACAAAGTTGTACATATAGGGGTATTGTTTATTTTCCAACTTGGAGGTGACTGCTCAAATCTAATTTTTGATTGATTGTTATGAGCAACATCACCGCTGATGTTTGTCTCCCATGTTAATAAATACACCCTATAATCTTGAAGTGAAGTTCTAGAAATGTTGGGTTACGTTCCACCTACCAAACTAAATGACAGGTTCTTCTTAAGGGATGATTTATTATACCACTGAAAACAAAGATAAACTGATATTGCTGTACTGAAAGAAGTAGTAAAGATTTATTAAAGACAAAGGGTGGCTAAGTTCTGCAATCAATAGCAACAATTATTCATTAATAAGCATTAATAAATGATTTGGCCGCTACATGATTTACTTTTAATTTGACAGGGATGTGATATTTGAGTCCTCAACCATGTCCTTTTGACACTAACTGATGTTATTTCTTTGGAATGAATTATCTTTTTATGGATCCCTCTAGCAGTTATATGCAGCACTGTACAGAGAATTTTTTTGGGGCACAGCAAGTTCCTTTCCACATAAACTCACACTCTAAGCTTGGTATATGAGGCTAAAGGAGATTAAGTGGCTTGTCTAAAGCCACAAGAAATGTAATATGTTTCATTAAGTTACTCAGCCACAGTAATTACACAGTGTAGGGCAGAAGAGCATGATGGATTGTAGCAATATTTAAGAATTAGCAGTGCCAACTGTCACCAATAAATATAATGAAGAAAGTCTGAAACACAACTAACGTTTTTAAGGTTGCTCCTTCTAAATGTATGATTGTGTAATGCTCATTTTAAGTACAAATCAGTTTAATCACTGCATACTTATGTTATTTTAATCTCAAAATCTTAACTGAAAACGTAATTTGTGAGCAAGTGTCAAAAATGACAAGAAAATTAGCAGTTTTTCAGTGATGAGTCAGAATAGCATTTTCACTTCAAAAGTATGTTCTAAAGAAAGAGAGGAAAATGCCATCCCTTTAAATTAACATAAGTGAAGTACCCACAGGATTCACGACACAGTAACTCGTTAGCTGCTTAAAAAAAGAATGAAACTGAGAAGTAGGCTATATAGTTATGATAGGTATAATTGATTGATACATTTTAGGGAAAGCACATACAGTATATAGAGGATAAGTTTGAGTGATGGGAACTTGGTCACAAAATATGCAACAAGGCAAGGAGAGAATCAGCAGCACAGAAAAAATGGTGGCATATAGATTCTTCTTGGTAGGACAATCAGAGCCTTACACTTTGCTGGTCTTATCAATAGGGAGTTTTACTCCATTACATACATTTTAATAACTTTTTATTACTGAGCACACCTAATTCTAATGATGTCACTTCAGGTATACAATGACAGAACTTCCTGCTTCATGATGGTCAGTGGTTCACGGATCATGTTGCGGATAAGGCACTTGCAGGTCGGGTAGCGGGTAAAAATGTGGGTTGCAGCCCACTATAGGAATAATGAAATCAGGCTTGTGAAAAGAGCAGACTTCCAGTATATAAAAAAATTAAGATCTTCTGAAACTTAATGTTTCATAAATAAATATATACATTTGTCAGAAAAATAGTTGACAGGAGAGATGGTTAAGTGTGTAGGAGGCACAGGCTAGCAGCTATATTCACCTTGGGAGGACAACAGTGCTCATAAACATACACATGCCACTAGGGATTGACAAATTTGACCTGTTGCGTTTCGCCTAAAATTTGCCTCTGGCGAAATGTCACAGACGACATTTGGGATTTGGATTTTTTTAACGCACTACGCCATACAAGTCTATGGGCAACATTTCCGCGGTGAACCAAGGTGAAAAAATTTGCCCATCTCTATATGCCACAGGTCTTCTCTCTATAACTATATAGTACATATTTCTATTATGCCCTTTCTGTGATATAAAAAATACAGACATGGAATCTGTTATCTGAAAACCTGTCATCCAGAATATTCAGGTTTACAGGATGGTCATCTCCCACAAACTCCATTTTATCCAATTAATCCAATTTTTTTTTAAATATTTCCTTTTTCTCTGGAATAATAAAACAGTACCTTGTACTTGATCCAGATTAAGATATAGTTCATATGTATTGGAAACAAAACCAGCCTATTGGTTTAATTTTTAAATTATTTTCTATTAGACTTATGGTATGAAGATCCAAATTATGGAAAGATCCATTATCCGTAAAATTCAAGCATTCTCGTCCAATACCTTTAATAGCCCTATACTGTAATAATGTATGATCAATGACATTCTTAGTATTTAGTGGGGATTTTAGTAAAACCAGTATTATTTTAGGACTGTGTACAAGTTGCAGTAAACATTTTCAGATTGAAAATGGTGTGAGTTTGAGCACATGAATGCATAGGCAGAATAATGGCACCAGTGCCCAACTTGTTAGTCGGTTTTAACTTTTGAAGCAACTCCTAAATAGGGATGGGCGAATTTTGTTTGCCTTGTTTGGCCACGGAAATGACGCCCATAGACTTGTATGGCGTTGTGCGTTAGAAAAGACGCGCGTCAAAAAAATGTTTTGACGCCCATAGACTTAAGTGGGCATCGGCGACATTTCACTGTTAGCGAATTTTTGCCGAAATGAAACGGGTCAAATTTGCCCATCCCTTCTCCTAAGGCAACCCTGAAATTACAACCACGCCCAATCTAGTAGTAAATGTAGTTGCATCAATGCATGCAAATGCACGGAAGTCACCAGAACAGGTGAGGCAGGTGCATTAAATGTTGTTGTTTGGCGCAAGCAACTTTGTGAAGGGCTTTCTCGATTTTGAGAGTAATGTTAGCAATTGGCATTCATTATAAATAAGGGTTAACATGTCAAAATTAATTTCAGTGGAAAAAGTTTGACAACAATCTTTTTAAATGGAATAGCATGGTGGCATATTTCCAAGTTTGCGCCATTGTTTAGTACGAATGGTCAGATAAACAGAAACTCTTTCCTCCATGGATCTGAGAGTATAGCACTTTCACACATATCTAGTAGGTAAATCTAAAAACAACTGGACTTAATCAATGAAGATGTTTCACTACTCATCCGAGCAGCTTCTTCAGTTCAACTGAAGAAGCTGCTCGGATGAGTAGTGAAACAATCTAGATATACCATGACCTGGATGAATGAAAATCTTCATAGTCATAGCACTTTCACACCATTTGTATATGGTCTATGGTGGGCTAAACTCCACTGGAGATTTTGAAGGAGGGTGTTGAATTGATAAAATGCATCCTACAAGTCGCATGGGTCAACATATAATGGAACTGATACAAAAAATTTGATGGTTAAACTACATCGAAATTTTCCCATCAAAAGTGACATGACTGTTAGGTGAGGATGCTGCATCATGCGGCTTTATCCAACAAGATAAAATCTGATGGTGTCCAACTTTTTTCCATTGAAATGCATTGAATGTAGGATGTAGATGCATGAACAAACTACACCATCTGACTTTATCTCCTATAACTTTACATTCAATACATAAACTCTGACCCACAATACATCCTTCATAGTTGTACCCCTAGGGTCATGGTAACAAAATACACAACATGATTCTATGGTTACTGTAAGGGAACAAAATGCAATGTGCAAAGTAAGGCAGGTTTTTACATAAACAATTCTTTCTTCCATCCCCCGTCCCCCCAGGATTCAAGCATAATTACAGGCAGCCATTAAATTGCATCCACTTTTTCCCCATGCAGTTGTTTTTGAATGGCATCACTTCTGCTGGGCTCCATCAGTTATGGAATTAGCATCTGATACACTCTACACAAGTCCTTTGTGTATATTAATGGTACCTGGTAAATTATCTCAGAAATTACCACCAGCTCCATGTTAGTATAATTCCAGGAATCGTTTCTGCACCTTATTCACTTGCACCTTATTCATCAGTGTCTGTAAATGTGCATTTGTGCTCATTAGAAGTTGCTAGAAATATTATATTTTCCCTTTACTGAGCAGAGTTTTGTAGCAATTCCAGATGATATTTGTTGTTTTTCAGGCAATGCCCCTTTTACAGAAGGGAAATTTTGAATAAATTCCTTTTAGGCAGCTTTTACTTTACACGAGCTGAAGCAAGATTACATTTTGTTACTTTCTGTTAGGCTGAATAAAAGACATTTTCATTTGAACTTGCCTGTCATTTCAGCCCCTGAGCGTACCCTCTCCCATGAAAGATATTTCTTTTAATGTAATGATTTGGTGATACTTTCTCTTTAATACCCAACACATGAATAGTTCTCGTTCTGCATTGATTTAGTCAGAACTTTCCTATTTCCAGCTATTATTGCCTGAGGGCCCCACAACTCATTTCACTGTAATGCAACTCAATTTTTGTTATTTTGTTCCCCAGAATTTACATAGATATTATGTTGTTCTCCTGAATCCAGACTTTGCAATAAAATTGTCTGCTTAAGTTATTAATGCAAACATACTATTAAAATTTGCCTGCCAGTAATTATAGATAAAAATGATATGACGTAAAATAAATAAATAAACAGAGCTGTCTGCTGAATCGCTGCCATGTTTCTAATTCTGCCAGCAGTATAAACGAATTTAGCTTTTACCTTAGACTCCAAGTACAGATCCATTTATACTTGAATTTGCTGTAGCGCCAAAATCCTTTGTTTAATTTTGCATCTCCTTAAATATTTGTCAGGCGCTTCTAGTGCAATCATAGTTAGTGTAATTGTTGAACGATTTGCATTTTTTAAATGCCTGCTAATTGGGGGTAAATTAAAATTCTCTGCAGTTCACATTGATTTGCTCTGCGTGCTTAAATAATTCTAATTTCTGGCAATAAAAAATATAACTATCGACACATAAAAAATATTTCCTGGCTTCTATCTGAGCACAATGTAGTTTAAGAGGCATGTAACCAAGAGCGTTTATTAATTGAAGAAATATTACATTAATTAACATGTGCCTAGACATTTTGTGGGAACAGCACAGCAAATACACAAAAGGGGTCAATTGAGTGCAAGTCAATGCCATGTTTTTTTCCCCATGATGCAGCATTTTCCAATATTCCAAAATTATTGTGGTCACAAGATGGTGCCATAAATTGGATGCAACTGCACTGAAAAATAGGATGATTTTCAGATTATTTAAGGCCTATATTTAATTGTGAATAGTTCAAATTTAATTCAGTGAGAAAAAGGTTTATCACATGAAGGTGGTTCTTTAATAAAATCTGAATGCTAAAAACTCAAAAAATTAAAGATTATTTTACTGGAAAAGCATTTTTTGAGATTTATTATACCACAACACTGCAAAAAGTTTGAATTCGAAAATCTGCCATCTCAGTCCTGATGAGGATGAAGTCAGTGGGAGAGGTTTCTATTCTATTTGGAAGTTTCTGTGGTCTGCGCTGGAATTAGCCCAAAAATCCGACTATTTCGGGCAAAAACACTAAAGTCTGGCTTTTCAAGATAAAGCCCTAAAAAATCTTACGATTCGGGAAAAACCTCTGAAAAAAATCACATGATTCGGGTTTTTGCTTATTTTCCTCAGGTTTTCCCCCAATCCGATTAAATCACAATTTTTTTAAATAATAAATAACTTGGACAAATCCTGGAAAATCAGAAAAATTTGGATTTTGATAAATAACCCCACAAAAGTTATGGATGAGATTCAATTTGAGAAGCAATTCAATAGTTTATCATGTGAAAACTTTATTGAAGTCTATATGGAGCTTAATTTGGAGAGAAGTTTTTTCTCTTTGAATTGAATCTTGTCCAAGACTTTTCACATGATAAATCATGAGATAACCTTTTCTCCCTGAATTGAATCTAGCCCAATATATCAAATGTTGAAACTAAGAAATGTTATATCCAATCATGATACTGACCTGTTGGATCCACCATCATAGTTGTTTAAGAGAATTAGATCAAATTTTAGCACCATTTCTGGCTGGCTCCTCAACAATTTGTTACACAATGCATCACATTTTAAAACTTGCTTTGATTAAATGTATTTGCAATTATCCTAATAAATATCAGGGTTATTAGAATTTTTATTGAAGTATTTATTTTCATAAAAGAGGTCAGAAAAATGTTTCTACAATTAACTGGTCTTATATGAAAATTTCTACCTATTCACTACTCCCCACTACAAATGTTGCCTTTATTTTAAAATATAATTCTTTTATACAACGTATATTCTCCCTTTTAGAAAAAAACTATATAGTCTTCTTTAAATATTGCCCCCTATATGTGACTCATATATCATATTCAAAATGTTTTAGTATTAACAATGGCATCATGTTGCCCATCTTGCACCATTAACACAAGGTTGCCCATTTTTCTAGTCAGATCAAAGTCAATTTCTTAAGGTGGCCATACACTATAAGATCTGCTAAAACGAGTGGATCTTACCACGATATGCTCACTAACGGCTGGGCAATATTGGATGTATCGGAACGTTCGGCCCTGGGGCCGAACGTACAATACTACGAATGGGCTCCGACGAGTTGCAGGACCACATCAACTGATGCGGTCCTGGATCATACAAAAAAATCGAACTTGCCGATTTTTGGCCTGATATCGATCGGGAGGACCCGTCAGCAGCCCCCACACATGGGCAGATAAGATGCCGAATCTGTCTAAAGGACCGATATTGGCAGCTTTAATCTGCTCGTGTATGGCCACCTTTAGGCTCATAAAGACCTGATAAATCAAGCTTTTAAGGACCAGTGAAAGGACATGACTAAAACTAAGCACACAAACATATCTTGGGTTTTTTCCCCACGGAAAATACACAGACAGTACAACAGGAACTAACTATAAGGTTTGGCAAAGTTATGATTATGGCCTAAATAAATGGATATCCATATTGTGAGGTGATAATAATAACCTGTTTGTGCCTAATCAAAGTGATCGTTACTGTAGCAATTTCAATGTCCACTAACTGGCAGTGTCTCACAATACAATTTAATGTTTACAGTACAATACAATATATTTGCCACTAAAAGCTTTTCTCCAGAAAGTCACAGGAGCAAAATGTCAACTTCAAGTGAAATACAGAAAAAAGATATAATCATATAGAAATCAGCTGGTCTCATTGTACAGCTGTAGAATCACATAGTCACAGCACAGGGCAATATTTAGTTAATTTGTGTTTACAGATAACTGACCTTAAACTCTTGATCCCAATGTGTACACCAGCAAATAAAAGAAGAATAAAGCATGTTTCCTCTTTCTTCAAACTAGACCAGTTAATATCTACGATTAGTTTTTATGGGTTACTAGTCCTTGAATAAACGTTAAACCTATCACTATATTACCCCCTTTGAGGTTCCACCTACCTACATGACATGTATTTCGATGCAACAAGCCCATGGGGTAAATTTACTATGCGGCGAAAATTCGCCAGCGATATCTTCGCAGCCATCGCAACACTTCACCAGACGAAAATTCGCTCAAACAACGCTAATTTACTAGAGTGCAAAGTTGCATCCAGGGCACCGAACACTGTTGAATCTCTAGCGTTACTTCGGCAATGCAAGCAAATACTAGCGCAACTTCGTTAGAGGGCTTCGCTCAGGCTAATTTGCATATGGCGTGAAATTTAAAATTGAATGGACGTATATGTTGCAGCAAATACATCACTGTACACAAGTCCACAAGAACCTCAATAAAGAAAATAGAGTTGTTATAATGACCTACACATGTGCCCACTGTATAGTTAATGTTCCATATGTTAGAAAATGTATGGGGGAACCCGGTTACCCAAAAAAAAATGTAAAGACTTTTTCAGGCTATCACTCTGAAAAAAAGGTAAAGACGCCAACGTTTTTTGGACTTAGAAACTTTTTCCACTAAAAAATATGAAGAAACAGAATAAGAAGAAACAGAAGATTGAGGAAGATCTATGCACTCCAGTGCACTTAACCTGGTCTGAGCTGGCGAAGGCAAGTCTGGCGAAAGAGGTAACGTTCAGTAAAATCTGCATCTTAGTGAAATTGCAGAGTAACATCTATTCGCCAGATCGAAAATTCACCTGGCGATAGAGAATGAATCACTGATAGCGTCTGTCTCCTTCGCTAGTGAATTGACACCTGTGCCCGTTAGTAAATCGGTGAAGTCCCTGAAAACAGTAACGCTGGCGAATCTTCGCCAGCATTAGTCACTTCGACCTTTAGTAAATCTGCCCCCATGTGTTGATCCAAAGTTTGGAAGTACAAACACTCCTGGGAGTTCAAGTGTACAGCTGTTTAAAGTCTTGTTATTCATATTAGGAAATATCGGTTCTACATTTCCCCTTAGTTCCACAAAGAAGCAGACATATTTAATTCTTCAGAATGCAAGGCTTTTTTTTTTTTTCTTATAATGATGGGTGGTATTGTTTGCCTTTGTCAAACTGTGAAAGCCTTAGACAGAAAGGAACGAAACGCTATAAAATAATACTATTCTTTACTCAAACTGTTTATTCATTTATCTATAAGTACCTTGACACTAGTCCAGGATGGCTTCAGTAAGACTTAATTTCACCTTTGTCATTTTCCTTGTTCATGAGTTACTTTAAATAGACCATTGTACTTTTGATAAAGAAGCCCGAATTAAGATGTCATAGGTGTCCTTTTTGCTACAATGAACTTAAAAATAGCCTATAAAAAGGTAGACAGATCTTCTATCTATTGTAATTTTAGATGAAAATGTTAGACAAAGGGAAGGTTTGTGATGTTTGCCCTTAACAGCACAAGAACAAGCCAGAATTAGCTTGGAAAAACAGATCAATAGTTTGATTTAACATTCTCCACATGGAGCTTGGCATAAAGAAATAAAAATAGCTAAGCATGTAATACCTATCTATTGAGTTTCTTGCAATCTCAAGCATGTTTCTTTCCCTGCATTACCTCTGCTCATCATCTTGTATGAACCGTACAGTACATTATTGATGCAATTGATCCTCCTTACTTATAGGGTTGGCAGATAAGAGCTGTGCCCTTTGGTTAAATTTCAGAATGGTGTCTGGATTTTTAACTGAAAACAAACTATTTGAAAAAAAGTAAATATACGAACAGACTATCCATCTGCACATCTCCTATAATTTCCATTTTTAAAATATTTACATCTCATATTAAATATGGATTGAATAAGAGCTGGGCACTTTACTTAACACATATCTAGGTTACATTAAATTACACGTTTATTTTGTTTTTGCCTCAACCCTGCAAAGCTATTAGTCTTCTTCTTAGTCATATTAAGGCTAATGGCACACTGGGGGTCTTGACTGATGCTTAACAGTCAAATATATCTATATCTACTGTACCTACATTAACCTCTATCCTACTGGAAACATTCTGCCTAATGTAAAATTGGTGGTGGGTGGTGATAAGCCAATTGAGTGTTTTTGAGTGGATTTCTGCCTATTACCACTATATCTGCCTTGGAAAGCGATTTTAGGGCCAGCAGACAACCTGTGGAACAACTCTGCACAGTTCCTCTGTACAAAGCAGTCATAAAAAGGGGGGAAACTGCTGACACAATATGGTTTCTACCATTTCAATCCTAGGACTCCTTTACTGTTATACTCCATAATGGCTCTTGACAGCAAGTAGGTAAATAAATATTGTGATTGGATCCATAACAACTTCTAAGTGGGCTTTGGGGGTTACTGCTGGGTAAAACAGTGTTGTGTTACTGATATAGGAGTCAGGGGGCTGCAGATCAGGGGGGCAAGATTCAGCCTGGTAGAGACTGGGCCAAATAGGTCCTGATTAGGTATGGGCGAATTTGACCCGTTTCGTCAAAAATTCGCAGACTATGGGCAGCAAAAAATTGACGTGCGGCGTCATTTTTTTTGATGTGCTTCTTTTTTTTTTGACGCACGCTGCCATACAAAAATAATGCTATAAAATAAAGCATGAGAAAAATATAAGCAAAGAATTTCATATAAGATCACAAATCAAAGGTAGTGAGAAGCTCTGTTGTAAGGATAACCATAAAGCATGTGAGAATTGCAGCTTTGCTCATGAAATCTAAACATTTTAAATTTACGATGCAAGCATAAAAGTATTAAAAAAAAAAACATTTTGTTCTATTACTAATTATTTTGGAACACAACTGCAAACTTTAATTTTTGATTTTTAATCTTCTTTTTACAATAATATATGTATTTTTTTAAAAAAGAGCAAAATCCATGCAAAGTGCATACTGTAGGTGGATAGAATTGATATGAACCGATGCTGTACTTTTCTAGAAACCTTAGCAATAACTTTATACACAGTTGCCTTATCTCACAAATACAAACTTTTATTCATTTTATGAGTCCAAAAGTTAAACCATTCCAGCAAAGAAAGAAAAAACCCACACCTCTGGCATAATGATCTTTGCTGGCTTACAATTTAAGACTCATTCCACTTCATTGCAAGTAGTGAAAGTGTTCAATATTTTACAGTATGCTGGAGACTTTAATTCGCCTATCATCGCGCTCTCCTATCAAAGAAAAGAGACTGAAACCCAAACTCGTACATCTTATTCTCAATTTCTAAGGGAAATGTGCATCAAACAGAATATGTCGTTGCTTGAGGCTGGTGTCTTCTAAGGTAGCGGGAGAGTGTGGATGCACTGTGCCCCAAAGAAATTTTATTGTAATGACAATAAAAGCTGCTGGAAGGTAGAGATTTTTTCAGACAGACAGCAATTTCCTCATCTTCAGCAAGTCCTCAGTGGCTTCTACTTGATGTTATTTTTAATTATAAGCTACTTTGCCTGACAAACAGCACAGGTTTGTGGAGTATAAATTTTTAACCTGCCTTTGTACTTAAATTGCGGTTCCTCTGCTAGCTCTAAAATGCATGGTTTCTGTGATATATTAAAAAGTTAAATAACGGGAATCCAAGACAGAAATCTATATGTGATGGAAACATAATTAGATTTGGTGGCTATAAATAGTGGAGATTTCAGGCAATGATAAACTCAGTAATACGGCATTGATATGACACAATCATCTATAATATAATATATTTCCAATCTTTCATATTTTACATGAATTGCATATCTGTCTGAGGGACATTTTATATGAAAGAGCATAGAGGGAATGTTGTAAACAACATTAGCAAAAAAAAATATGGATGAAGCCATCACTTTGTCACTTCTTGAAGTTTATCTAAATTATTTTGTTTTGTATATTAAAATAAACAGTTTAGAATTCTGAACCGCTGCATGTGCCAGTTTGTTGCAAGAACAGCATGAATAATTAACCTAGTGGTTAAGCTACAGGCACTGATTCCAATCCATATGACCCTGGCCATGTTGCTTACCGTTCATATATAGGTATGGGGTCTACTGTCTGGAATGCTCAAGTCCCCCCTTCAGCCCATTAGCTTGCAGGTGCAGGGTGCAATGGGGTCCTGTACTTATCACTTGCCCTATAGCTGGCGGTAAGGACACGGTTGGCTTGTGCTCGCCGAAGCTGTGTTCTGCTTTACATTGCATAGGTGCAGAGAACAACCAGTCCATGGGAAAAAGTGCTTTGCGCATTAGTTTCAAGGTTATTTTTTTGGTCAAAAATAAACTTTTCAGGTTTGAAAAAACTCTTAATTTTTCAAGATTTATTATACCCCGACCCTGAAAATAGTTTGAATCCGAAAATACACCATCTAAAACCTGTTGAGGTCCCTTGAACCATTTGAAGATGTCAATAGCCTTCATGGTGTTTGAGTTTTTTTACAGTGGGGTTTGCTCGAAAACTCGATCAATCCAAGCGATTTTCCCCACCGAAAACTCAATTAATTTGAGTTTGTGGGTTGTTAATCTTGAACTTGCTGATTCGAGCTTTTAACATTCAAGTTTTTTTTAAATTAGAAACCATTCGAGATGTGAGTTCATTTGAGGTCTAAAAAAGCTCACATAGCTCTAAAATTCGACCTTTGATAAATAACCCTCTTGCACTTCTGCCCAAGGTTTACATAAATGAACCCTTTATAGATGAATCAAGTAGTGTACAGCACAACTTTGGGCTCTGAACGTAGTAGAAATCACAAAAACCCCCAAAAGACTTGGAAGAAGATCTGGATACAGAATCAGGAAACAGATTTATAGAACAAGCCAAGATCCTGAAGAAACGTATGAATCAGTTATTTACAATTTAGCCAGGATATGTCAAACAAAGCCTAAAGTTTATCTGCACCATAAAGTGGATTTAATACATTTGATTTATTTCTTGATTTTGAAATGTTAATGAGGAAAGTAAGCCTGAGAAAGTATTTTGCCATTAACATATTTTTCAGGTAAGGGAACTGGTGTTTTCTGAATACGGTTTATTTTTGTAATTTGGATCTCCATACTTTTGTTTAAAAAAAAAATGTAAACTTTAATTAACCCAATAGGGTTTTTGTCACCCATAAGGATTTATTATAGCTTACTTAGACTCAAGTACAAGGCACTTTCTTATTATAACATAGAAAAAGGAAATTTTTTTTTTTTTTGAATGTGAAATATTTGATAATGGAGTCTATGGGGGATGGCTCTCCTGTAATTAAGAGCTTTCTGGATAATGGATCCCATACCTATAATAAAAGTTTTATAAACTGAGTTATAGAGTTATTTATAAACTGGAAAATTACATTAGGACAGCTGGAAATTATTCAAGTGTAATGCCTATGTTAAGGCAAAATATTCAGTCATTATAAGCATAAAAAATTTATTTTACATTTATATTGTAAAATGACTAGCATTCAACCTTGGCCGTGGAAAGATGATATATGCAGTATAGAATGAGAGGCTATTTCTATGTTTTGAAATAACATGCAAGAGCATTAGACAAGATGGCAATTGTCCTTAATTAAACTCTTTGTGAAAATATCTTGTGTTATTGAGTAATAAATATGTCTACATTTTAAGAATTTTGGACCTTAATGAAAAAAAAAACATTTATGCTGGAAGAAGGCATACACACACAGCTCAACCCCTCAAATTGATCATGGTGATAAAACACCAAATAAAATAAATAAAAGATGGAACCGGACCAAACCTAGAATACCCAGGAAGTATATGTCCCGCCATAATACCAGGGGAGGGTTGGGGGTACCCGACTACAAGAAATATTTTATAGCGGCTCAGTTAAGCCATATGGCTAAATGGCACACCTCCCCACTGGGTAAAGTTAGAAGGATCTGAATTGAGAGCCTGCTCACTCGCTAATTTGTTATAGATCCCTAAAACGTCTAGACCTAAAATACATAATCAGGTGCTAAAACAGGCTATAGGACTTTGGGACCAGACTCAAAAATGGTATAAACTTAAATCCCCTCACGCTCCATTATTGGGATGGTCCCTTAATCTGGCCTTCCCTCCTGGGATGCTAGACAACTTTGAGTGGTGGCATCGGGCAGGGTTATCCCGGATCTGGGACTTGACTATAATGGGTGTCTTGCCTTCGCCTCTGACATTAAGGGAAAAATTTAAAGTTCCTCCGGAGGAAACACTCCGTTTAGCCCAAATTCACCATTATGTATCAACTTTATTGAAGGGTCAGGACAAGGTGCTTTCTCCTGTGACACTATTTGAACATATATGTATTTCTAAACCTTTGGGTCCCAAAAGCATTTTGCTTCTATATAAAGATCTGATCTCCACCATTCCGGTTCTACACTTGAATAGATCAATGACTGGCATCAGGAACTGGGGGATGCACAACCTGAGGAAGTATGGGATGAGATTTTATTACAACCTACTAAATGTTCGATAAACGCATCTATACAGGAAACTTCCTTCAAAGTTTTATTGAGATGGTATATGGTGCCTGTCAATCTCGCTAAATGGTTCCCGGGTCACTCACCAAATTGCTTTAGACGATGTAATCAACTGGGTACGATGGGTCATATTTGGTGGGGGTGCCCCATAGTTAAAAGGTTGTGGTCCTGAATCTATGCCTTGCTTGATAATGTTTTTCATATCCCCGAGGAAGAATCCATATGAAGCGCTTTTCAATAAGCCAATAGATAACTTCACCAACCCACAAATGAAGCTTGTAATGATGATATTTAGTGCCACTAAACAAGTTATAGCTCAGTCCTGGCGTACCACTTCTTTAGATTTTAATATGGTGAAACATAAAGTAGATAATGTCATGGTACTGGAGAAATTATCCTATATGATCAGAGATAAACAAACACTGTTCCTGAATATTTGGTCGCCCTGGCTGAGCTATAGAGATATCAGGATCAGCCCATGATGTACCCCGAAACATTGAGTGCCGTGATGGTGTGGCAAGACTCAGTACGGCAATTTTCTGTATATCCAAGCATGTGTGTAAGTGCAATTCTGGGACATGAGAAATTAATAACAATTGACTTATGATGGGTCATTATGTCTTTTTTATTTTTCGATGGATCTCTCTCTTCAACCGGAGTTTGTATGTTATAGTAATTTTATATTCTTTTTGTTTTATTTTTTCTGTAATGTGGACTTATATTTGATGGCATGCATATTCTGAAGGACTGTATGTGTATAAACATATGTTTGCAAGTCAATTTGTAATAGTTGAAATTTCAATAAAGATTATTGAAAATAAATAAAGAAAAGAGAGCAAAACAGTAAAGAGACTGTGATACAATTTAAGACTGCTAAAGAAACATATCAACATTTAGGGGGTTATTCACTAAAACTTGGGTTTTGTAAGGGCTTACCCTGGTGGTCTAGCGGGGACTAGGGCAAGGCGGGGACGCTCGCAGCTCTAGTCCTCTTTATTCAGCGCCTGTTTGTTCTATTGTGTGCGCGGCCGCTCAATTTCGTGTTTTGGCCAGCGGCGCATGATGTAATCCTGGGTGTGATTTGTCTGTCTTTATCCTGATTTTGATCCCTGCCTCTCTGACTATTCTGAACTCTGTCCTTGGCTTGCATGACTATTCCTGAACTCTACCTAAACCGACCCCGGCCTGCCTGACTACGCTTTATCGTTTAATCCGTGAGAACCTGGTGTTGCCTTTTGTTCTAAACCTTGGAAACGAACGTACCCCTTTGCACATTTAGACCACTTGCTTTGCTCCTCTCAAGTTAAGACCTGGTGGCAACTGAGTAGCTGACGGCTCCTCTCGATGCCAAAGGCAGCTGCTACAGGCAGAAGATTGAGCCGTGACCAGGGAGCCTAGCACTGAATTTAAGACATACTTGACAGATTTATCTCCTAAAAAAACACGATAAAATCGAGCAAAACCCCAAATTGTATGATTTTTTTGTATTTGATGACCAAATCACTGGATTTTTTTCAGGTTATCATCCGAAATATTTTGGATTATCAAACAAAACCCAGTGCAGATCATGATATCTTCAAATTGTAAAAAAAAATGAACATCTCCCACTGACTTATACATGACCTTGACAGGTTTGATAGGGCAGATTTTCAGATTCTGACTTTTTACAGATTCATGGTATAATAAATCTTGAAAAATTCAAGTTTATTTCCCCTCTAAAAATACGAGTTTTTCCCCCAAAAAAAACAGAAAAGAATTGAAGTTTATTAAATAACCCCCTAATTGAATGAGTTTTTTGTCTCCAGGGAAATGGCAATGCAAAAATGGAAAAAATGATTGATATTTCTTTACACTTGTATTACTGCCTTTTTTGTAATATAAGAATTTTGTGTACTATACCCTTGACTTATTTACTGTGATATTGATCATCTCTTGACCCCCCTCCCTTTAAGTGCATTATGAGTACAGTATTTGTCCTTGCAGGAGGAGATACATTAGCATGATGAAATGGGGAGAAACAGTAAAGACAACAGTAACTGGAAAAAACCCTAATCCTAAAAGGTTAGGATAACAATACTATATAAAGGTGGCCCAATCGGACTGAGATCAAAATCAGTAGAACTGTACTAAATAACATTTAATGTGTATCAAATGCAGTTGTGTAACTATAGAGGAAGCTCTATAGTTAAGTGGAACCCCCCTCCCGAGCTGCTCTCTTACCTTTGGCTGGGGAAGCGGGATACAGGCTGTTCCTGCACTGGGCAGGGAGTAGACATCCATGATTCAGGAGTGGGCGAGACGTTTGGGAAGTGCAATGCGCCGGGCCCTTTTAAGCTTTTTTTTTTTTGCAGAGGCTATGAAAGGTTATGCCTATGCTTTCCAGATAACGGGTTTTCGCATAACAAACTTCATACCTGATTTGTTGTACCAGTCTTCTTACTGCACTTCGTTTTTCTGAAGATAAATTTAAGAGTAGAAAATTAATTGCTTCATTTTACTCCTTAAATAAATAGCTTGGGATTAACTTATGAACCAAATGAACTATACATAGGTAATGAATTTACTTATTCATGTAAACAGAACATGTATTATTCACATTGTAGGGAAACGATAAAAGCTTGCAAAGGCTTAGAAACCCCGAAATGAGACCATCCCTACTGTTTCTCAGTATATAATTAATGTCTCCTGCAGAATGAAATCTGTCATTAGTTTCCTTAATGTTCTTACACAACAATAAGGCGAGAGAGATAATGAGCTAAACAAATAAACAAAAAGGAGAAAGAATGGCAAAACTAGAGTTCAGAATATATAAAGTCAGAAGCTGCCCAAATCTCTGCAATTACCAATTAAATGTTTTAATATCTACCTTCACTATTATATACAGCATCATATTATTACAAAGCAGTTCCTGCTACAAGTTTTGCCAGCCACATAGCAGTTTTTTAAAAATTAATTGAACAGTGACATTTTTGGAAAAATATTCCTCATCTCTACACAAACCTAACAATGCTGTTAATATCATAAAAAGGAATAGGAAAGGTAGACAAATGAGGCCTCCATCTAGATATGGATAGGGGTTATTCATTGGTAGGCACATATTTTGCAATAAAACACATATGATTATGTGATATTTAAACTAAATAAAGGTAATTTGCCTTTTACTTATGTAGCCTGAATGCAGGTATCTTTGGAGTGCCTGCTCATACTTTTCTACAATTGGTTTAATACGTGCCCTTAGGCTGTAGCTTTGGGGCTTAGCACTCAAATCCAATGTTTTTACTGGTAAGTGTCCACTAAACAACACCCTTGGGAGTTAACTAGTGTTCATATATGTAGTACAAGAATTGGATTTAATATCCGGGATGTTTTCTGGATAAGGGGCATTTTCATAATTTGGATCATCACACCTTAAAGAGATACTGACACCAGAAAACTGTCTTTGAATGCTATATTTCATTTTGCCATAAATGTATTTGCATGATGCTTTTACATTACCTTTCTTACCCCCATGTTCCTCTATGAGGAGGCTGCCATATTTGTGCAGCAGTAGTCTGTTAGCATTAGAAACTAACTGGCAGGTTGAAAATTAAGTCAGGTTTAGGAACTTCAAGTAACAATTACTTACAAAAGCATAATTATCAGCAAAAAAACAGTCAGTGTGACCTATAGGTACATTTTAATGTAGATTAATATTTTGAAAAGAAACTACTAATAAAAATGTAAATATTAAATAAATGCAATAGGATTGCTTTTCCACCAATAGATCATTTGTTCGCTTCAAATGGGCTCTATGGACGATGGTCTTCCTGTAATTTGAAGTCTTCTGGATGAGATTCCAAACATGCATAATATGCATGAATAAAAGTACTGCTTGTATAGATTACACAGGGTTAAAAATAGATAACTCTCAATCAAGTTAAATGCCCACATGTCAACTAGGTTTTTCTAAGTCCCAAAAAATGCTGGCGTTTTTTTTCTATTTAAAGGGTGATAGACTGAAAAATATTGTACATTTCTTTTGGGGTACCCTCTTTCCCCCCTACAGTTGCTAACATATGGCACCTAAACTATACTGTGGGCACATGTGTAGGGCATTATAATAACTTTATATAATTTTATTAAGGTTCCCTGGCCTTGTGTAGTGTAATGTATTTGCTGCAGCATATACTGCCATTGTACTTTAACTGCACGCCGTATGCTAATTAGCCAACTCTAGCGTAACTTCGAACTGCTGAGCGTAATTTTGCTGGCGTAATTTTGCCAGTGCTCGGTACCCTGTCCAGGCGAATTTACGCCTGGAAAAGTGTTGCGATGTGCATGAAGCCAGCTTTGGCAAATTTTCGCCGGTTAGTAAATTTTCGCCGGTTAGTAAATTTGCCCCTAGGGGGTTATTTATAAAAACTTTGTTTTTACCAGAAACAAACTCAACCCAACTCCCATCTACGAATTTGGCTAATTTACAAATAATTAAACTCAAAAAAATTAGATTGGAAAGAATCAGAGGTTTAATGAACAGCTCAAATTTATTTGAGTTTTTGAGCAAAACCCAGCGTCAAACACCCCAAAAATCATGAAGGTAAAAAACAACTTTAAATGCTTAAAGGGACCTATCCCATTGACTTTTACATGCATTTGACAGGTTTTATCTGGAGTATTTTCGAATTCAGATTTTTTTTTGCTGCTTTGGGGCATAATAAATCTCTAAAAAATGTTATAAAAATTCTACTAATTCTAGTTTTTCATTGAAATCTTTTTTTGAGAAAACAAAACTCGAACCTTTAATAAAAAGACCCCCTAAATGAAATCATTGGTTTGTCAGTATGGATTAACATTATGGCCAAGTTGCTTTTTTCAGTGCACAGATATTATAATATTCTGCAGAAAACAATTAATTTTTTAAAAAAACTGTACAAATAATAAAATTATATGCAGGTGTTTCCATTTTTACAAACGCGCTGAATAACTTAGGAATACTTCTTTTTGCAGGATACTATTGAGCTTTTCCAACAGACTAAGCATAAGCAAAAATAATCACTTGTTTTGTTCCACTTGCTTATAAGAACATAATAATATCTGAAAACAATGGTGTAAATTATGCCAGAGACATTTGTAATTATCCTTGAAATTAAAGATGATCATCATAATTTCTCTTTGCTGAAATGATACAGTGTTTTTCTAAAAGGAGAACAACTGCAATTATTTTAAGTCCTGCTTCAGTGGACAATTGCCAATTAATAAAGAAATGTACCCAAAATCCTGCTGTAGAGCGGTGCCACTGAAGGAGACACATTAACGCAACTGCTAAATGTTCTGTATTTGCATATTATGCTACAACCCTATCACACTGATGTTAGTTTTAATATGTTCGTAGTCCCCTTAGCAATTAGCAAATAATATTACTAATTTTGACTGAAATGGATATACACTGTAAATTTGTTAAATCACTTTTAAACAGATAAATAAACTAATATATAAACTACAATAGTAAGTCTGTGATTACAGGGACCAGTCCTAAAGTTAAAGTGATGGACCACCAACTATGGAAAATAGTATTTCTGTAAGTTCAGTGTCAAGACCCAGGTTCAATGCCTGAATAAAGGTCTTTCTTTGTAAAGCTCATGGGTGCCCCTAATTACTTTTCCTGCTTGATTCATCGGTTCCTGACCCCTAGCTTCATTCCTGACTTTGCTTCTCCCTGCCTGCTTTGACCTTATTGCCTGGATGCGACTACAAACTTTCTTTAACCCTTTTGATACCACAAATTGGACTTTCTGCATACAACTTCCTCCTTGGTCCAGACTCCAACCCTACAAGATCTGTGAGACCTTGATATTCAGATACTTTTTATGCACATTTTCTACATAACCCACCTGAATAAGCTCATGTCAATAACGGGGATATATTTTCTCTTTAATACTGATTTACTGAGTTTTATGCATCAAGATACAGATCGTGCCTACATGAGTTGCAAATATGGCACACAAAGCCAGGCCCTTAGTGAGGAGTAGGGATGGGCGAATTTGACCCGTTTTGCTTAGCCAAAAATTAAAGTCTATGAGCGACAATTTTGTTTGACGAGCTGCAAATCATTCCGCAGCTAAAATCTTCAAAAAAAATTTGCTCATCCCTATTGAGGCTCTATTCATGAGCAAATACATTTGCTCATGTTCAACTTAAACACACTGTCTTTCTGACTAACATTCTGAGTTGATATAAGGGATTATCTAAAGCCTATCTCAACCCACTGCATATTGGGAGCCTCAGTTTTTAAATAGTACAATGGATTGTAAATTGGACTAAGCTCAAGCCTGTGTTAAGACATTTACTTCTTTGTTCTTGAGCCACATCTCTTACCTTGTATTTGGGTACATTGTTCTGCTGACTGATGACTGATGGACATTTAGCATTAGTTTTTCAAGCAATATTTTCTTGTGTTTTGTAGCATCAATTCTTCATTCTCTCTTAACAAGATGTCCAATCAATGTTTGTAACAAACAACCCCTGTAGGGACTGATACATCAGTTCCTGCTATACTGATTTTTTTGTTTTGTTATGTATTCATGTGCTTTGTGTCTTTTGTGGTGAATTGTTTAGATGCCCCAGAGTTATTTAATATTTATCACAGTTCACCTTTTATGGTATTATGGTATAATAGCAACACATATTTGTTATAGAACCTGGCCTTCAGGAAAAACTGAAAAAAAATAACCTTTTTCAAGGTTACTCATGTAAAGCCCAATGTATGTATATATTTTCACGTATTATATGTGATACAAGGGAAAGAGAAGTTTTACTATCTTATGTTAAGAAATATATAAATGTTGTATACACTAGATACAGTAACAAGAGAACACACTTTATAACAAATGGTTAACAATGGCAGCATACTGTAACAAAATAAAACTGGAATTCATAAGCTGTTGCAATGTACATAAAGGCAATGGTGTATGACTGATCGGGAGTCTTATTAAAGGATAGTGCAATCGTTGCAAAAGGTAATGTTCAATAACAATATAGAGCAGGATTCAATGACTTTGGTCCAGTCTCCAGTAGTGATGGGCAAATTATTTGTCAGGGGCAAATTTGCAGCGAGTTTCCGCATTCCTCCGCCTGCAAATAAATTCGCAAAATTGCTGTAAAAAATATATTTGCCGTCGGCGACAATTCTAGGCGCCCATTGACTTTAATAATTGTCGCCAGCATCTGATTTGGACACCGGCGACAAAATTTGAGTTTTTTTCGCTGAAGCGAAATAGGAGAAATTCGCCCATTACTAGTCTCCACCACTTCCGTCCAATGAAGCCTTAATTCATAGAAATAAACTTGGATAAGAACTTGGTCAAACGCAGTACATTACTGCAAAAATTGTGCTTATATTAATCCACGACGTTTCGAGCAGAGAGCTCTTTTTCAAGTGTTGCAAAAGGTAAACAATACAAATGTAAAATGATACTTATCAGGGCATGAACCCACCATTAGTGACATGCTCTTGACTCCATATGCAAAAGGGTGGCCAAATGGTTGTGCAGGGTGGTTATATTCCCAATATGTTAATACAGTATAAAATAGCAAGATAAAACAATAAAAGAAGGCAATAAAAATAACAAAAAGTGTGGAGGTATTACTTGCACCCACAAATATTACAGATCAAGTGAGTAAACATTATAGCCATGAGGCAAGAGACACAATCACATATCAGTTTGAGTGGTCTGTCATGTGAGCTGGGGGCCTTTATAACACCTGTTGGGGAATCACAGCGAGAACAGCAGTGGAATGGAAAAAGAAAAAAAGAATATGGGAAATGGAAAAAATTGTGATTGGAATTGCCATTGATCAGATCTTCATAAAAACTATAGGGGTTTCAAATAAAAGTTTTAACTCACACATATTTTTGAGGCAAACTTTGGAAGTCAGTCTTACACTGCATGCACTAGCGGATTTTTGCAATTGATCTGTTTTGTATGTGATAATGTTCTAATTAAAGTTGCAACAAGCTGTTCACTGGAGATTGTTTCCCTGGCAAACAATTCCATTAAATGATGCTTTGCAGAAACGTATTTAATAAAGTGCCAATATGCAAACTTTTCAAAAGACTCAGACAAAAATATAAATTTACTATGTTTTAAGAAGAGTTTTAGCAAATAGTTGGCTGCCCAAGCCTATTCCTCATCTAATGCTAATTCAGTGCCCTCACATAAAATATGTACTGACAGCAGGTTGTAGCCAATAAGTGCATTATATAGTGAATAAAGTACCCCCTGTAAAATATGAGGATATTATAAGTTACTGAGGAGTTTCATGACCATATAAAAACACGAGGCCAATGGTCATGGAACTCCAAGGTAACTTCTAATATCCTCATATTTTGCAACAGGGTATTTTATTATAATACAGGTGACAGAAATTAATCACTAAGGTTCGATAGCATGACTAAGCACCATTTATAAGGATATAATTTACCGGATATTCATGACTCTTGTGTATTATATAGTGAATAAAGTACCCTCTATTGTAAAATATAAGGATATTATAAGTCACGAGGAGTTCCAAGACCATATAAAAGCACGAGGCCGAAGGCCTTCCCCCCCCCCCCCCGCCAAATACTTCAATAGCCCTGAGAATGTCCCTAAAATATTTCTCACCTATCAGTGCAAAGTAAGTGCAGTGGAGCTTATAGGAGCCATCTTCCGGCTCCCCAGTCTTCATCTGTAATAGAGTGCCTTAGTGGTGCATGCGCAGTTGGAGCAGTCTTCTGGTTCATACAAACTGCGCATGCGTCAAAAGTTCTGGAAATTGCCCAAGAGGACCCGAATTGCTAAAGAGGACCTGAAGAAATCAGAAGATGGGGAACAAGAGGACCCGAATTGCTAAAGAGGACCCGAAGAAATCAGAAGGTGGGGAACAAGAGGACCCGAATTGCTAAAGAGGACCTGAAGAAATCTGAAGATAGGGAAGCGCCCACAACCTCTGCTGCGCTTACTCTGCACTAGGTGAAAAATATTTTAGGGCAGGGATGTCCAAAGTCAGGGCAGGGATGTCCAAAGTCAGGCCCGGGGGCCAATTGCGGCCCATTTTCAAATTTACACCGGCCCTCAGCCTCCGTCATGAAATTAATAATAATACGGCCCTCCAGCACAGTACAATCAGGAATCATGTAGCCGTAGCAGTAATATTTGGGGAAATTAATGAAATGATCTGCCACTTCGTCTATACTGCTGCCTGTGTGCTAAAGGTGTTAGCAATAGACACTTACTGGCATGTAGTGACGCACCACTCTCACATACTTCTTTAATCTATAATCCTAAAATGCATACTATCTCACAAGAATAACATTTGTATCATTGATTCTTATATATTGCTGCTATTACAACATTCTTAAGGAAGTACCAATCCCAAGCAGCAATTTACTGCAAAGTAATTTTATTCACACAACATGTTTCGGGTGTAGAACCAATTTTCAAGTGACACTTGAAAAAGGGTTCTACACCCGAAACATGTCGTGTGAATAAAAGCACTTTGCAGTAAATTGCTGCTTGGGATTGGTCCTACCTTAAAAATGTTGTAGTTGCACTATTAAAGGTTGGACGGGACGTGGATGGAAAAGCCAAACATAACGGTATAGTTGCGTATGGCCAACGTTTTATATATTGCTGCTATGTTAAGGCTGCCCTGCATATTTTCTGGATAAGGGGTCTTTCCAAAATTTGGATCGCTATACCTTAGGTATACTAAAAAATCATTTAAACATTGATTAAACCCATGTGATTAAACCAATATGACAGGTTTGCATCCAATAAGGTTTATATATATTTTATTTGGGATCAAGAACAAGGTACTATTTTATTTTTACAGAGAGAAAGTAAATCCCTTTAAAAAAATGCAATTTATTTGATTAAAGTTAGAGTCTACAGGACATGGCCATCATGTAATTTGGATCTTTCTGGTATAATAGGTTTCCAGGTATCAGATCCCATACCTGTAACCATGGGCACCTAAGAAGTGCCCATTTATTGAAATGTGAGAATGAATAATGAGTACATACGTAAAGGTTTTTACTTGTGTTCCCCTAGCCTCATCTCTGAAATCGGAAATGGCTTGAGAAATAGCCCACTCCACAGGCCACATATTACATTTATTTGCATATGAACCCTCTGACATAAAATTGCCAGATTTATTTCAGTGATGTCTTGGTCTGACCAATCAATAAGAGGCTTACAGGTTGTGTTATTGGCTCTAATGGAACATAGTTTACATTTGTATTGTGTTGCTTATAGTTTTTTTTATATAAATCACATATTAAGATCATAATTTGCTTTTCAGTTGCTCTTTTGCTAAGCTGTCAACAAAAGGCTGCGATGAAAACGGGGTAACATAATTACACTTTGCTAAGTAAAGATCACCTGCTTTTACAGTAGATTAGGGTAAAGTTAGGGCTGTAAATGCATGGAAGACATCTGTTAAAAATATTTAATATATATAATTTTTTTTTCTTTTTTTTGGAAGCTGTACTTTATTGGACTGTGCTCAGTAAGCAGTTTTCCCTCCCTTCTTTTACTCATTATTGTAAGAAATTCAGTGATGGATCACCTTTCTGTCGAACATGAAAAGTAAGAGCTTTATCTTGCCTGAAAGGCTTAGGTAAATCATGTTGCATTCATTTAATGCTGGATTTTCACATTTCATTGGATTAGCACTTCTGCTTTTTCTTTTATACTAAAGACTTTAATGTTCTATAATGTCATATAACTTTCCTATGCCAACTTCTCGCATCTTATAGCTCTAACTATTCTTCAAAAGAAGGTTTTTGTCCATTCATTTGACTAAAGAAGCAGAGATAGATTATTCCTATAAAATGAACGCATCCAATTTTAGCAGGATTTCCAGATTACTCCAGTATGAAATCTTTAAAGTTCAACCCAACACAGAACTGAGAATGCATTTACATTTTGCTGTAAATGGAGCAGGCATAGCACTGCTGATGGTAAGAAAGATTTCTCCATGGGTATCTTTATTGCAGAGTGAGGAAAACTGAGGCCCAACAAACTTCATGAAGTACAAATCTTACAATAGATAATATGATGAATATATTATCTTCCCAATATCCCATTTTGCTTTATTTTAGTAACACAGTTTAAATTTAATTGCTCCTCAGACCTAAGTCCAAGGGGCACATTTACTATTGGTCAAACATCGAGGGTTAATTAACCCTCGATATTCGACCATCAAAGAAAAATCCTTCAACTTCGAATATCGAAGTCGAAGGATTTACCGCATTTCATTCGATCGATTGATCGTAGAAACGATTCAAAGGATTTTAATCCTTCAATCGAACGATTTTCCTTCGATCAAAAATTACTTAGAAAGCCTATGGGGAAGGTCCCCGTAGGCTAACATTGGTGCTCGGTAGGTTTTAGGTGGCGAAGTCAAAGTTTTTTTTAAAGAGACAGTACTTTGACTATCGAATGGTCGAACGATTTTTAGTTCGAATCGTTCGATTCGAAGGTCGAAGTAGCCAATTTGATGGTCGAAGTAGCCAAAAAAAACTTCGAAATGCGTAGTATTTTTCATTCTAATCCATCACTCGAGCTAAGTAAATGTGCCCCTTAGAGTTGAACCATAAATTTTTTTTGGACTGCTTATGCCTGCTTTTGCATTTTTGGGGCAACTTCGGCTCTGTGTACATGCACACAAGCCGTAGCTGCATTTTTTAGTGCAGATTAACGGAGCTGGAGAAGGGAGAGGATCAGCATCTAAGGGGGATAAACCCATAGCAACCAAACAGCAGGAAGTATTTAATGGTCACCTGTTTAAAAGCAAACATTGTATTGGTTACTATGGATTACAGCTACTGGGGAAACAGTGCCTTTTATTACATATGGGGGGTAAGTCTGCAATATAAAAGTCAAGCTGAGATCCGTGTACCATCAGTCTAATAATGTAAAATAAAGCAATCAGAAGATGAATCTTCAAGGTGGTTCCCTGAAACACTGTAGGGCTACTAAAGGAATTTTCTAATTTTCTCTTTCCACTAGCATACTGGCCTGTTTTGGGGTTAAAATGTACAATTTTGGCACTATTAGTAATTTGCCATTTTATAGGAAGAGGCTAAGGTGTTTTCAGCTGTCTGAAATGCACCATGTGTGCTACTATTCCACCTTTTTATAGAAATGGATGCACCTATTAGGACTCCATAGAATAACCCCAAGTCAATTAACATCCCTCAAAGATTAATAATTCCTGTTATGTTAACTGTGGTGAAATCAGATTCACTATTAATATGACCATGACATTCTTGACTATAGGGTGAAATGCAACCTTAACCACAATGCCTCATTATCCCAGTGTTTTTAGTTTAACCTTTATCATAGTTTGAAAAAGTTTACACTCTATTTATACACAGAAGGAGTAACCCTTTTTTAGACATTTGCTCAGATAGCTATCCATATTCCACCAATCTACCCCAAATAAATATAATTGTCATACTTCTTTCCTGTGTAAAGTGTTACTACAGCCTGCCATGAGCACCATGTGTTATCTAAGTAAAGTTTACTTCATCTGTACTTATTTTGCATGTTTATTTCAGATCAGATCAGTAAAAAATAGAAAACATTTTAGAGAGTGTCAGCAGGCACAGAGAATAAATGGCATGTGTTTCTATTACTATAAATGATGAAACTCAGTTTCCACTGTGTATTAATAATTTATGTTTTAACTAATAGCTGGAAAGGTAGATGTTTTCAAATGTTTCTGTTATATCTGACTGGAATAAAACATACATTGAAAAAGTCCCAAAATGTACAGTAAGAAGTAATTTAAAAAAAATAATTTGTAACATAAGAAGACTCCAGGATTTTGACAGCTTGGTGAAAGCAGCATAAATGTACTTTAAATTGTAACTCATGAACTAATATTAATAATGTCTCACTGAGAAATATGAGCACTTTGTAGACAGTAATAAAAATATTATTTTCTCCCTTTCATATTGTGCATAATGTTATGGAAATATGAGAAGCTAAAAGTCATCCTACAAGATGTATTTTAAACATTTCATCAAGAGTTATGTGAGTCAAGACTTCCATGAGTTGAATAAACAAGTTGACTAATACAGTACTTCTGATTTGGTGAATATGTTTGAGTAAAGTAAAGTTTGGTGGATGCTGTATATCTAATCAATTTTAATAAGTTCAACACAAATCAGAAAGTCTTATGAATTAAATTAACCATAAAAAGTTGTATTCAACATTTCCTAGACTATTGCCACTCAGTGTCAAAAGTTTATTATAATGAAGAAACAGTTCATACAGTTCAGCCAAAACCCATGGTGTATTCTGCAGAAGAGGTATGAGGACTAATTTATGAAGGGAAAGAATATATGGTGTTGGGGAGCACCAACCATCAAATACAGTATATGGTGTGCAAAGCCAAATAACAGTTATATGCACAAAAAGGAGAGAAATAGAAAGAGCTGGCCCTCACAGTTGCACCTTCCCATATATAACCTCCGAAGTAGTTGGAAGCATTGAAATTAAAACATAACTTTTAATCTGTATTTAAAATAGATGTCCATACAAAAATAATATATAAAGGTTAAAAGAACAGCGAGAAACAGGACGTTGATTGACCAGTAATGGAGGGTTATCACGGACAGTGCTGAGCAGCTATTTAACCCAACAATAGGTTAATCTCAATGGATGTTGGGTATGGATTGTGAACCTAATCAGCAAACGGCTAACTTGCCTTGCTGATAAATGTCTATTTTATCGCTAATAATTCTAGTACACGGTTCATTCAGCCAGTTCCAACCCCTTCACCCTCATGTTTCACCACCCGCAGTAGCGTACCCTACAGTGATAATGCCGTTTTGCTTCGGTGCTTGATTTCTATAGAGAGCTGAAGTTCTGGCCCACGGATCAATTCACCACATCCAACCCCTTCACCCTCGTAGTACACCCTCCCGATCCGTTTTACAATAAAGGTCCCTATCAGACGTCCTGCCTAGCTGAAGCTAAAAGATGTGCCAGACGCGCGTTTCACCCGCCAAATGCGGGCTTTGTCAAACGCCTTTGACAAAGCCCGCATTTGGCGGGTGAAACGCGCGTCAGGCGCATCTTTTAGCTTCAGCTAGGCAGGACGTCTGATAGGGACCTTTATTGTAAAACGGATCGGGAGGGTGTACTACGAGGGTGAAGGGGTTGGATGTGGTGAATTGATCCGTGGGCCAGAACTTCAGCTCTCTATAGAAATCAAGCACCGAAGCAAAACGGCATTATCACTGTAGGGTACGCTACTGCGGGTGGTGAAACATGAGGGTGAAGGGGTTGGAACTGGCTGAATGAACCGTGTACTAGAATTATTAGCGATAAAATAGACATTTATCAGCAAGGCAAGTTAGCCGTTTGCTGATTAGGTTCACAATCCATACCCAACATCCATTGAGATTAACCTATTGTTGGGTTAAATAGCTGCTCAGCACTGTCCGTGATAACCCTCCATTACTGGTCAATCAACGTCCTGTTTCTCGCTGTTCTTTTAACCTTTATATATTATTTTTGTATGGACATCTATTTTAAATACAGATTAAAAGTTATGTTTTAATTTCAATGCTTCCAACTACTTCGGAGGTTATATATGGGAAGGTGCAACTGTGAGGGCCAGCTCTTTCTATTTCTCTCCTTTTTGTGCATATAACTAATTTATGAAGGGGCAGAGTAAAAAAGTAGCATGTTTTGCTCACAATGCACCTTCTCCATTTGTAGCATGTAGTACTGTACAAAATAGTTCTTTGCATCTCCAGTACGGCTGTCAGAGAGCAGAATTTGACTTTAAATATATGCATTGGATCCATTATCCAGAAAGCTAGAAATTATGGGAAGCCAACTCTTAAAGAACCAATTCTATTAAAATAATTAAAATGTAAAAAAAAAAATCATTTCCTCTAATAAAACAGTACCTTGTATTTGATTCCAACCAAGACATAATGAATCCTTTTTGACGGCAAAAAATCCTATTTGGTTTAATTATTGTTTTTTTAGTAGACGTGGAGGCCTATTTATTGTTGGTTGAATTTGTGTTCTAAGAGGTTTTTGAAACTACAACTTAACTAACTTTCTGTAAAACCACGTTTTTTATGACATTAATTAAAAGATTTGGATAAAAAAAAGTAAAGGAAAATAACACTGAATAATGTGCTGAAAAGTCCAAATACCTCTAAAAATTTGAGCTTTTAGGACAATTCCTAGCTAACAAAACACAAAAACCTCTAGAAGTCTAAATTGATTTAAAACGTTCCAAAAGGATCAGTACAGCTCCCACTGACTTCTATAGGACCTCGACAACATTTACCTGGAAAAGTTTTGTATTAGTTGTTTTTGTGCTTTTTACAATTAAAGGGCACGCACCTATTGAGTAAAAATATCATCCCCCAACTAAAGGTGCGGGCGGCTAAGAGCCTGCATTCCGGTTGGGGATAACTGTAGTTTTTTGTTTTTTTTAAAAAAAGTGCCCCACCTCCAGCGCAAGGATACCCGCACCGGGAGGGAGCTCCAGGTACGAGCAGCCATGTCCAGTCACTCGCATGCACATAATGCGCATGGGACAGCACGCGCATAATGAACAATTCGGGGCAGTTTCTCATTATGCGCATGCAAGTGACCGGACATGGCTGCTCGCACCGGGAGCTCCCTCCCGGTACGGGTAGCCTATTGCTGGCGGGGGCATTTTTTTTTTAGCCCGCACCTTTGGTCGTGGATAACATTTTTACCCAACAGGTGCTCTTTAATAAATCTCTAATTTTTAGAGCTTTAAAAAAAACAGAACCCTCAGGGGCATGTTTACTAACATTGGAGATAAATATCTGGAGAGATTTCTGGAGATGTTGCCCATGGCAACCAATCAGCAATTAGATTTAAACAGCCACAACCAAGTTGGAAAACAAAAGCAAAGATCTGATTGGTTGCTATGGGCAACATCTCCAGAAATCTCTCCAGATATTTATCTCCAATGTTAGTAAACATGCCCCTTAATTTTTAGAGATTTGTGTAAAAACAAAATTTGATTGTTAGTAAATGGGTCCCATAAGGTATGGAGATCAAAATGATCTGGAAAACTCCAGGCCTCAAGCATTCTGGATAACTGATCTGATATCTGTACAACACTGCCTTTTGCACTCTTTTTTTTTTCTCATTTTATTGTTTATTTAACAAATTTTACAAAGATAGTCTAGTGACAGAAATATAAATAGATAAAATGATAAAAGGTAGATGAGAATATAACAAAGTAGATTAAGAAAATATAAGACAAGCGCTGACTCGTAGCAGTACACTTCCATGATTCACAAACTTAGCAAGCGACCCGTCGCTTTAACATACAAAGCTGCATAAAACAATTACCATTTTGTTGTTCAGGCTGATTTGCTTGCCAGACCCCCAGATAGGTCATGTTTATACACAGAAAGATCCTCCATTTGATCCTCTTTTGGCCTTTCCCCCATTTAAACCTATTTGTTTAGAAACCTAACCCATGGTTCCCATATTTCCCAGTATTTAGTGCTCTTATTATGAATAATGTGTGTTATTTCTTCCATCTTCCTAGTATCCTCTACAACCTGCTGCCACTCCGTGTAACTGGGAGGGGCCAACTCCTTCCAATGTCTTGGAATTACTAACCTGGCCGCGTCCAGTAAGTGCAAAGTAAGTGGGTCCCTTAATAAACCATTTTTATCCATATCTAGGCTTAACAGGATCAAATGAGCATCTTCCGCCAACATGTTAATGTTCGTTACTTCTTTTATTGCTTTCAGTATATTACCCCAATAAACATGCAAATCCTTGCACTAACACCATATATGAGCATGTATCCCCTTTTCTTTACCACATCTCCAACATAAATCTGTAAGTTCAGGAAACATCCTATTCAACTTAGCTGGTGTAAGATGCCATCTAGTAACTATTTTAAAATTAATTTCCCTCACTCTTGCCGCTCTAGATGATTTGTGAACTAGTAGCTGAATCTTATTCCACATTACGGGAGAGATCTTGATGTTTAATTCCTTTTTCCACTCCCTGCATGCTGTATCTTTCGCCAGAGAAATATTTGATAATAAAAGTTTATATATATTGGAAATTGCTTTATTAAGGATCTCTTTGCTTACCAGTAATTATTCCCATTTGGTCAGTTCTCTATCCCATTCTTCCTCTTTAAATTTATATAAATAATTGTTTCAATTGACAGTAATTCAATGTATCTCTAGCATGGTTTCCCCATTTCTTTTGAATTTCTTGTAATGATATTATTTTATTATTTTCCAGAAAGTCGCTGATTCTTGTGGGTCTTCCCTCTAGTACTTGCATTCCTTGAAGGCTCCATGCTCTAAGCTGGGTATGAATGAGCTGTTATACACTAATGGTTGTAGAATAAAGGGAGTTTTAGACAGATTCATTTTTATTATATTGCTATACCATATCTTAAGTGTGGGAGCTATTAGTGGGTGAGCCATCACCCTTTCCGGTAAGCATTTGGGATCACACCAAAGAAAATTTAACAATGGGTCCCAGCCCACTGATGTTCTAAAACAACCCACTCTTTCTTCCTAACCTCTACTGCCCATTGTTTTATACGTGTTAGCTGTATTGAAATGTAATATAACCATGCGTCTGGGATAGCTAACCCACCTCTATCTATTGGTAGTATTAGTTGTCTGTACTGGATCCTAGCCCGTTTGCCGTTCCAGATGAATTTTATGAACAAAGATTTGGTTTTCTTAAAAAAAGCGGCAGGTAATCTAATTGGCAAGGCTTGTAAATAGTAATTCAATTTAGGCATCAAGAACATTTTCAACGCTTGTACTCTCCCCAGCCAAGACAAGTTTATTTTCTTCCAATTGTTTACCTTTTCTTGAAGTATTGTCAATAAAGGGACAAAATTGTTACAAAGATCGGACATATTTGGAGTGATATTTACTCCCAAATATCTGATACTGTGGTTTGCATTTTTAAAAGGAAAGTTTTTATTAACCTCTCCATTGTATTTTTTGAGGTATTAATATTCAGAATTTGAGATTTTGTAAGGTTAACCTTAAAATTTGATAGAGTTCCAAAATGTTCTATAAGTGTTAGAAGACAAGGTAAGGAGGACAACGGATTGGAGACAAAGATTAACATATCATCAGCAAAAGCTATTGTCTTATACTGTATATACTCGAGTATAAGCCGAAGTACCTAATTTTACCTACAAAACCTGGGAAAACTTATTGACTCGAGTATAAGCCTAGGGTGAGAAATGCAGCAGCTACTGGTAAGTTTCAATAATCAAAAATTCAGGCCTGAATGGGTTAAATGTTTTTGAATACGGTTTTATTTCAAATAAAAACAGTAAACTACCGTAACTCTGTAAGTGGAGAAAGGGTCAATATGGTATCAACAATGATACCTTAAAAGTACAACCACCTGAGCTCAATCAGCAACCAAGTAAAAACACAAAAATTAAAATTTTTCATTTCCTGTGGTTCTGAGGAAAATAGTTTTGTCTCCTAAACTTGCCACAGTTCTGTTGCTTGGAAGATCAAAAGTCATAGGTGTTTCATCCATATTCCCAATATTTCCCAGGTCATAGTTATGAATCCTTCTTTGTTTTATGATGAATGATTGGAATGACATCACTTTTTCTTCAAGGTCTTGCGGCAACTTCTGTGAAATCTTTGTTCTCTGTCGCAAACATAGGTCAAACCTATTCATGAAGCGGGTACACCATCCTGCTGACGCAACAAAATTTTCAATGCCTGGTGCTTTATATTTGTCATCCTTAGCCATTTGAAGGGCACGTAAGCGAATTCCCATGCGTGTTACGCAGTAACCATTTTGACGACACTCCATAACCCATTTATGCAATTCAATCTCTAAAGCCCCATAAGAAGTTGTTAAACCACGTCAAGCTTTTTTAGGCTTTGGGATCTTTTCCAAGTCAGCCTTCATTTTCCGCCACTCCCTCACTTGTTTTTCATCAACACAAAATTCCCTACTTGCAATACTGTTATTGCTTTCTTCTGCTCTTGACACAACCTTCAGTTTGAAACTAGCTTCGTATGACCTGCATTTTTGTTTTAATCTATGATTAGCGGTATTGGTATCCATTTCCAAAAGGATAAAAAAAAGAAGTCAGTCCCCCCATATATACAGTAAAATAACCTTATAAAACAGCCCATGTACGGTATATATTTGTGTATTCAGTTGGTGGTTAGGAAATTCCTAATGTATCACTGGTTGCCCACTAGAGAAACTCACCCCTTACATGGCTATGCTATAGACACAAGCCTTTAATGTGTGTTACCAAAAAGCCAGGCAGGACTGCTGCTTACAATGGGGATCAGATAGGAATTTTTTTATTTTGTAAAAACTTATCAATTTACAATAATCATCAGCTCAGCTAAATCAAAACTGATTTTAAACTATTTACCACCAATAAGCAAAATATAGTCCATGAATCTTTGGCTTGGCTCAGCAGTATCTCCCACCACCAAACCCTCTTGGAGTCCTTCCTCTGTCCATAATTCCCAAAACAAACCTGGCAAAGTCTTTCCCTTTGTCCATGAAAAAGGTTTTCCTCCCTCCCCAACCACCACCTTCACCACCACAAACCCGGCCACAAAGTCCAAAGTTTGTCTTTCTATTAGTGGGCCATCACACCACCCTTCCCACATACACCCCCCCAACTCAGGACATATATATTGCTGAGCCAAAGAGCTTGCAGAACTTTTCCACTGAAAAGCATGAGCTGGTGTTATCACATTGTCTGTTTGAAAGAGAAACATGTCAGACATCACAGGCATTAGTATCATAAATACATCAGTATAAGTCACAGTTTCACACCTCTCCATTTGGATGCATTCAGACAGCTTTGCTTAACCTCTCTTTCCCTCAGGAAACCCAAATCAGCCACCACAGACTTCACTATTTGGTCTATAACAACATTCTCATGGTTTATGGACCTTCTGCAGCGGAACTGCCATAGGTGGTACCTCATCACCGATATTATTAGATACACTGTCCCTATATCTAGGGGATGTGGGACAGACAGAACACCATAGGCCGTATCAGCATAGGACAGGTGTTTGATGTGGGGCACGTTGAGAGCCTCTGCCAGCCGATGTTTTAAAACTTTTGTCACAGGACAATCCACAAGAAAATGTTCTAGGGTCTCATTAGTGGAACAGCCCCATGGGCACTCCCTCTCTGTGATGTTCAAAAAGCTCACATTGCCTCGAACAAAAAGTCTTCCCTGAAGAGCCAGCCAGTTCAGATCAAAATACTTTGGGGGCACCCTTCTGTCATTGAGCCACCGGAGGCTCTGAGAAAGGACATCCCCCACACAGTCCTTCAAGGCCATGGGGACAACAAAGTAGCTCAATAGGATCCTCTGATAAATTTGTCTCCTTGTAACAGAACTCAGTTCCCCAATTCTAATGTCCCACTTTCTCAAAAGTTTTAGCCCGAGTCGAATATGCAGTGGGAGACAATTCCCGCGCACTCGGACCTGCTTCACACTATCGCCAAGCAGCCAATCTCCTACCAGAGGCAATGCCCAATTCTTGATGCAACATTCCCACAGGGAATCAGTTCTTTGGCCCTGACTCCCAAAGTTAAACTTCAAGAAAATGGATCCAAAGAAAGCCACTGGACATAACATGCCCAACCCTCCCTCTTTCCTCTGCAGGTAAGTAATGCCCCTTTTTACAGGATTCAAGCCTGTTCCACCAGATTAACTGGAAGAACAGGCTTTGGATCCGAGCATAGAGAGCTTCTGGCAGCGGTTAACTGGAAGAACAGGCTTTGGATCCGAGCATAGAGAGCTTCTGGCAGCGGATACACGTAGGAAACAAACAAAAAGATAGGGACCAGGTAAGTCTTCACAAGCTTCACCCTTTCTCTGTAGGACAGCTTCCACTGCTTCCAACGCTGTACCTTTGCATTTCCGGCATCCAACTTTTCTTCCCAGTTTTGCCTACCATCATCTCCCTTCCCAAATTTGATTCCCAAAATTCTAATCTGAGTTTGGGCTGTTGAAAATTCCTGGAGTGGAAAAGCCGGCTCCTAATGACCAAAAAGCTTGAGACTTATCCATGTTGACCAGAGACCCGGAGGCCTCTGAGTAACTTCTGATTTTCTCGGACAGCACTCTCGCATCTTCCGGACAAGAGACTGCTACCGTGACATCATCCGCATAGGCTACCGACCTGAGGGGCTGGCTACGGGGAACAGAGAGACCCTTAATTCCACTCACCTGCAAACGCCTTAGAAAAGGATCGATCGCAAAAACATACAGCAGAGGGCTTAAGGGACACCCCTGTCTTACCCCGGCCCCAACCTCAAAGTTTTCACCGCGCCACCCATTGATAAGTGGAAAGCTTACTGCCCCTTTGTACAAAGCTGAGAGCCATCTAATGAATGTTCCCGGGATGCCATACTTTGCCAAAACGGCCCACAGATACTCATGATCCACTCGATCAAAGGCCTTAGCCTGGTCCAGAGTTAGAAAGTAACACCCAGTATTTTGGACTTTGCATTGCTCCAAGGCTTCCCTAATAGTAAGGATCGCCCCAAAGATGCTCCGCCCTTTCACCGTGCAGAACTGGACAGGAGATAATAAAGTGCCTGAAAATGAACTCAATCTAGTAAAAAGTATCTGTGCGAGAAGCTTCCTATCAGTGTTCAGAAGGGCAATTGGCCTCCAATTCTCAACATGCTTTGGATCCTTACCTTTTGACAGCAGGATCAAGGAAGATTCTCTCATAGAGGGGGGTAAGATACCCCCTTCCAGGCAGTCTCTACAAACCTCTACGAGAACTGGAGCCAGCTGATCTTTAAACTTCTTATAAAATTCGGCTGTAAGGCCGTCTGGTCCTGGAGCCTTCTTTTTGGCGAGGCAGTCGATGGCAGCTTTGACTTCATCCTCCGTGATCTCAGCTGTCAAAGGCTCAAAGTCCAAATTAGTTACATCAGGCCCTGGGGTTGCCTCCAGGAAGGATGAAGTCTTTCACAATCCCAAGGATGCCCTCCCTTGATGTTTGTAACTCACCCTTGGGATTGATCAGACTGGTGACAAGTTTTCGCCCAACATTCTCTTTGCAGTTTAAAAAGGGGTCCGGTGAGTGAAAACTCCCATAATCCCTTTCCTGCACAAGAGATTTGTACCGGCTGTACTGACATTCTCTGATCTGGGCCTTCAGCTGGGCAATTTTTGACCCCTCCACCCCATCCGAAATAGAGGACTCCAACTTCTTTAAAAGAGTCAGGTACTTCTTATACCTATTTCCCTCCCTACGTACAGATAGCTTACGGAAGAAGGTCCGGAATGAGAATTTGGCATCCTCCCACCATGATGACACAGAGTTGTAAAAATCGACTCTATCGAGCTGGTGGCAAAGAAGAGCCTCAAAAGACTGTTGAACTGACTCACCCTCCAGGGAATCCACACTCAGCCGCCACAGACCCTTACCCTTCACTGGAATAGATGAGGATCCCACTGTAAAAGAGAGTGTCAAGTGATCAGAGTACTCGACCCCAACTTCCTTCACATTAGTGAACTCCTCACCAGCCCTGACAAAAGCCATATCTAGACGGCTGCTTCTTTCTGCACATCTATAGGTATGTGACGCCTTCCGGCCACCCCAGGTTGCAACATCAACCAGACCAGCCTGCTGAATAAGCATGTTTAAATAATAACTTTCTGATTTTCTCATTTTACCAGAACGATCTCCTGGTCCAAGGACCTGGTTGTAATCACCAGCCAGGATGACTGGAAGGGAAGTGTGCAGAAAAGGTCTCACTTCAACTAGCAGGGCCCTCCTGGCTGCCATAGACTGCGGCCCATAGATGTTTATAAGACGGAAACGACTTCCACTTATCGTGACATCCAGTAGCAAACATCGGCCCACCTGGATCTCAAGCAAACGGTGTACTGTAATATTGAGGCCACCCCGAAACAGTATTGCTACTCCCCCACATGGTTCCTCTGCTATAGACCAGGAGGAAGGTCCATGTCGCCAATCAGCTCTTGCCTTTCTAAGATCTGCCTGGGTAGTGAGTCGGGTTTCCTGAAGGAAAAAAACCTCAGCATCTGAGTTTGCTAAACTTTCGAATGCCATGAATCTTGTACGAGGCAATCTCACACTGCAAACATTAGAGGTCAAGAATCTTATTGTAGGCTGCACCATCATGAATGCTTGTGAGGATGTTTTTTCTTACCCAAACCTACAGCCTCCTCCCCATATCGCTTGACTTGAGGACCACAGCGAGATCTCATTCCATCCTCAAGACAAACACTCTCTCCGTCCTGATCACTGGAATGTTTTGCACCTACACCTTTCTTCCTGACAGTCTGGTCACTCCCTTCCCTTCCTCTTTTTTTGAAAGGGAGTTGGATTTCCATTTCTTCTGTATTTTCCTGTTCTAGTTCGCTCTCTTCTTCTCTCTCTATTTTCTCTAGTTCCTCCTGTTCCTCACTTTCAGCTCTGTCTCCCCAGGTCTCAGACTCCTTCTCCAAAACCACAAATTTGTTTTTGGTGGTAATTAAGAATGACGTAGCAGAACCTTCCTCTGGGTCTAACAAGTCAGCCTGCATTTTGGTTTTATTTTTTGTGTTGACTGTCTGCCAGCCATTCTCATCCTTTTTACCTTCCTTGTTGGTATTGCTCCTCACTGCTTTCTCCCTTATCTCTCTGACTGGTTTTGGGTTCTCCTTTCTGCTTGTTCTTACTGCTTTCCCACTTATCTCTCTGACTGGTTTTGGGTTTTCCTTTCTGTCTGGTTTTGGGTTCTCCTTTCTGTTTGTTCTCACTGCTTTCTCCACAGGTTTCTTTGGAACAGTACTACTCTGTGAGTCCCTCACTTCTGTTTCACTTTCCTCACTGGTCTCTCTTTCTGGTGTTACAAAATCCTTCCTCATCTCCTTGACAATCTCTGGGAAAAGGGTGACTATATTATGGTAGGCCTCAGGGCAACTCCTATGCACGTGTCCCATTCGATTACAGAGATTGCACCTGACATTTACACATGCATCTGCAACATGACCAATTGCATTACATAGGGCGCACCTCAGTACTGCACATGACCTGGCCAAATGGTTACTTGCTCCACATTTATAGCACCTACGGGGCTGCCCATCATAAAAACAGGTACCTCGTTCTTTCCCAATGAAAAAAGAATTGGGCAGGTGCTGTGGAACGTTACCTGTGATGTTTAACTTAACCTGGGTTTTCCAGACTCCTGCCCAAACCCCATCCTCATCAAAAACCTTAACTAGAGGTGTAAGGACTGTACATTGCCTGCGCAACCATATGAGAATGTCTTCCTGAGGAATGGCGTCATTCTTTGTTACAATTGTGATGTTTTTTGTCTCAGGCTTTGTCATAGGGATTACCACAAATTGTTCCCAATTTTGGTTACCTGCCCTTTTTTGCATATTATAGATTCGCCAAAAATTTTCAAGTGCTTCCTGAAGCTTAAAAGTGACATCAAAATCGGTTTCAGTTTGTGCTATAACAGCTGATAAATCCCCAGGCCTGAAACCCATACTATCCAGTATGACTGTTCTTACAAGAAACCTTCTAGATGGGACTTGTTCTTTCTCTCCATCCCATTTAATTTTTACCCAATGTTTCCTCTTAAAGGGTTGGTTATCATGGGACACATCTGGGGTTGCAAAGAGCCTTCGCTTTCCCCAAAAACTGTTAGCAGTTTCATCCACCCCTCCTACCTGAATAGATTCTACCTCCACTCTCTGCTGTACCTGATCTGACTGACTCTCTATATGACCAACTTGCTCCACCTCTACCCCTGCCTCCTGAGTCACAGACTCTTCCGCTGCATTCTCTTGTTCAGGCTGCACAACCGCACTCTCTCTCACTTCTGTTTGCTCACACGCACTCTCTCTCACTTCTGCCTCTTCAGCTTGACTCTCTCTCACTTCCATCTGCTCACACTCATTCCCATCTGTGACAGGTGTCACACTCTCAGCCACACTCTCAGCCACTTCATTCCGCACACACAAAAGAGATTCTTGAGCCGCCACTTCCATTTTGTCTTCAGATTCTGGGCCACTCTCAGCTGCTTTATGTGTGACCTTCTTGCCCTCTGTCTGGTTCCGGCGCCGGACACTTGGATCTTCTGATGGTCTCGCTGCTGCTTTAGGCAACTCTGGAAAGTCCTGATCAGATGAGATTTCATAGGCGGCTTGAGACGAATCCTCATACCGTAGCTTAGGTCTTGTGCTGGTTTGTGGCAGATTCACCTTGAAGCTTTTCTGTTCTTTTTTCTTCTTTTCTTGCTCCTGAATCTCCTTCTCATCAAAAGTCATGTTCTGCCAATTGACTCTGTCACCTCGTCGTTGCTGCTGCCGCCGGGGAGGCAATGGTTTTGCAAACTCTGGTTCACTTTCAGAAGTGGCTGGACTGTTGGAGGTACTGGATCGGGTCTGGCGCCGCCCAGTAGCAGGATGTGGATACGCTGCTTTATAACCAGAACGCATTGACTCAAACCTTTGCTTGTTCTGATAGATTTCTTTCCATGGCCCGACTTTCCCATACAGTTGGTTTATTCGCTGGTCAATGCTGCTCATTTCATCAAACAAACTGTCTTTCTTTCTCCTGTTAAGCTCAGTTTCCTTCCCATCAGAAAAGGATACGAGGTTATTCAGACACTTTATGGATATCTGCAGTTTTTTCTTTTCATTTTGTAATGTTTGCAGCTCCTTTAAGGCTTCTGCAACCTCCTCTGCAGTGATTGGCTCGTCTTTGCCTTTAATCTTGCCTTTGCATGGAATGGCTCCTTTGCTTGGCTTTGCCACTGTTGCTTTAAATGTTGGCTCCTCCCCCTTCTTCCTCACAAGCTGTTCCTCCTGCACATTCTCTCCCCCTGGTGATTGAGCTGTAACATTGGATGCACCTGCACAGGTGAGAGGCTCAGTTTGACTGACAGGAGCCTTTGTGATGTCATTGCCGACGCCCCCAACTCCTTGTGCAGTGTTTGCCGGCGCCATCTTGGATTCCCCATGCTGAGACTGCAGGTCTGCTGCAACTGTCAGTTCACTTGGCTTCCCAGACTCTCCCAGCTCCACAACACAGACACCTCCCTCCCCAGGGGCCACAGACTCCAACTCCATGTGCATCACAGGGTCTGACAGGGGGGATCACTGTGTGTTTGGGGTGCAATAAACTTGTGCATTTTATCAGCAGGTTTGTCAGATGTTTCTTTCTTTTGCAGGGTTTTACTTTCAGTGTCAGTGCATTTACTTAACTCACTCACTGCTGTAACCTGCAGCTGCTGCTGTTTATTCTCTGCACACACAGGGTCACATTCAGGCTTTTGCTCTTTCTTCTTACCTTGTTTCCCTGGGGGTAATGCAGGATTCAGCTTGAATTCTTCCTGGGGGGGTTTCTCAGTGGGAGCCCCACGCCGGCTTCCAACTTCCTGGGCCCGAGCCACTTGTACATTCCTTTGCTTTTGTTTTCTGATCTCAGCCAGACTTTTCTCCATCTCCTCATCACTCTCACTGCTGTTTCTTCTCCTTGATCTGGGGGTTCCCAGAGAAGAGGAGCGTAGCTTTGGCCTTGTATGTTCAGCCGGAAGGCTAGGCCCCAAAGCCTGGGCCTCGCTTTGTCTGGTAGCCCGACCAGCCCTAGCAGGGCCTGGGCTTGTTCCGGACATTGCAGAGCTCTCTGACACACGACTGCTTGCAATGTGGATCAGATAGGATCTGTGCAGCCACTGGGACAGAATGCTCTGTTATACAGATAGCTAGAAGGAGATTAGGGAGGGGAGCGTCATGTGTGCAGGCAAAAAAAGCTTTAGGTCCAGTAATAAATAAAATCACTGACAGGTGGGAATGATCGCATCCCCGCATCAGCACTTGTGAGCTCAGAAAGAGAGAGAAGTCAGGAGAAAGGATTCATACACCTCTTACCCTCTCTGAACGTTACAGAACTTTGCTTGATTACGGTAAATATGTCACATGGCGAATTCGTAAACAGCTTCTGAGCATCTGATTGGACAGGGATAAAGGGGAGGGGGCCTTTTTTCATTGGCTACCCGAAATCCATCAGGAAGTGCGCAACTGCCGAGTGCCCTGCAGTATCCCACAGCTTACACGCGCCATAGATTTCACGCTGTGCATCATTACCCTGGTCGGGACTGTGGATTTACAACAGTAAATGACATCCAGGACAGCAAGGAGTTTTAACTGACCCGAGTATAAGCCGAGGCAGCGTTTTTCAGCTTATTTTGGGTGCTGAAAAACTCGGCTTATACTCGAGTATATACGGTACTCTTTCTCTCCAGTCTTTATTCCCCCTATATTTGCCTCCAGTCTAATATGCGAGAGTAATGTCTCAATCACCAGCACGAATAGCAGTGGTGATAACGGACATCCCTGCCTGGTTCCATTGCAGATATTTACTGGGTCAGATAATTTGCAGTTCACTTTATCTCTTGCGTATGGATCTTTATATAGAGCTAAAATACGATTTATGGTGGTCTCCCCTATTCCAAAACCTCTCAGTGCTTTTTCCAAAAACGGCCATCCCACTCTATCAAATGCTTTTTTAGCATCTGTTGTAATTATTATTGATGAAGGTTGTAATTTATCCGTTTGCCCTATTTTTAATAATGATAAGATTTTATAGATATTATCTTTTCCCTCCCTTTTAGGTATAAACCCAGCCTGATCCTCATGGATTAAACCCGGTAAGTATTTTTACAGTCTGTTTGCTATTATTTTAGCGTATATTTTTAAGTCTATGTTTATTAGGGATATTGGCCTATAGCTTTCAGAGCTGGGGGTCTTTTCCCTCTTTTGGAATAATAATATTAGCTTCTTTTGCCTGTTTATGAAACCCGTGAGTTTGATTGATAGTGTTATAATAGGAGCACAACAAGGGGATTAATTATATTTTATATGTGTTGTAATATAATGCGATAAATCCATCCGGACCTGGGCTCTTTTCTACTGCCAATGATTCTATTGTGTCGCTTATTTCTTGAGGTGTGAAAGGGGAATCCAGTATAGATCTCTGATTTAGTTTTAAACATGGTAATTGGGCTTCCGCTATAAATTTTTCCATTGCCTCTAATTTATCTTTTTGATCGACCCCCTCCTGTAATCTATATAATGTTTGATAGTATTGTTGAAATGTTTTGACAATATTATGTGTATCGTAGTGAATCTTTTGGTTCCTATCTTTTATTGATACAATATGGGTTGCCATGTTTATTATTCTCAATCTTTGAGCTAAATATTTATTACATTTGTCCCCCAGTTCATATCCCTTCTGTTTACTGTACATATATGCTTTGTATGAGCCCTGGTCAAGTATTGCTTTCAGCTGCAATCTTTTCTTTTCAAGTTGTACTAATATGTCCTCTGTCATTTTTGTTTTATGCATCTGTTCCAATTTAGAAATCTCTTTGATTAAACTGTTAATTTGTTTCTCTTTTTCCTTCTTTAGGTTGTTGCCGAGAGCGATCAGCTGGCCTCTAAGCACATATTTCTTAGTTTCCAGTTTCCCATAACGTCGCCACGCTAACATCTGGTCCTGAATTCTTTAAGTATTTGTTATAACATATCCCTAATTTTATTTTTTGTATCTTTTCTGTGTAACAATAAATTGTTGAACCTCCAGGTGTATTCTTTTTCATTTATATGAGGTAATTCCAGTCTGGAAGTTATTAGGTAGTGGTCTGAAAATAGATTCGTTGCAATTTTAGCTTCTGAAACCCAGTGAAGCCCCGTTTGTGAGACAAATAAATAATCTATCCGCGTATAAACCTTATACTTTTTGAAAAATGTGTGTAATCTTTTACTTTCGGGTGTAGAACTCTCCATGGGGTAAATTTATCAAAGAGTGAAGTTCCGCCACTAGAGTGAAATTCTGCCACTCTCAATTCATTTCTATGGGATTTTGAAAGGCGTATTTATCAATGGGTGAAAGTGAAAGTTCACCCCTTGGTAAATATGCCTATAAAAATCCCATAGAAATGAATGGATAGTGGCAGAATTTCACTCTAGTGGTGGAACTTCACTATTAACTTCACTCTTTGATAAATATACCCCCATGTATCCACCAAACCTAACTCTTCCATTTTTTTCTTTATACCTTTTATCACCTTAAAGGACATATGACTTTTCCCATTGGAAGAGTCCATTGTTGGGTTAAGCATCATGTTAAGATTCCTTCCCATAATTACTAAACCTTCCTTAAAGGGATACTGTCATGGGAAAAAACATTTTTTCAAAATGAATCGGTTAATAGTGCTGCTCCAGCAGAATTCTGCGATGAAATCCATTTCTCAAAAGAGAAAAATGATTTTTTTTTTTTATATCCAATTTTGAAATCTGACAAGGGGCTAGACATTTTGTCAGTTTCCCAGCTACCCCAAGTCATGTGACTTGTGCTCTGATAAACTTCAATCACTTTTTACTGCTGTACTGCAAGTTGGACTGATATCACCCCCTCCCTTTTCCCCTCAGCAGCCAAACAAAAGAACAATGGGAAGGTAACCAGATAACAGCTCCCTAACACAAGATAACAGCTGCCTGGTAGATCTAAGAACAACACTCAATAGTAAAAACCCATGTCCCACTGAGACACATTCAGTTACATTGAGAAGGAAAAACAGCAGCCTGCCAGAAAGTATTTCTCTCCTGAAGTGCAGGCACAAGTCACATGACCAGGGGCAGCTGGGAAATTGACAAAATGTCTAGCCTCATGTCAGATTTCAAAATTGAATATAAAAAAATCTGGTTGCTCTTTTGAGAAATGGATTTCAGTGCTGGAGTAGCACTATTAACTGATGCGTTTTGAAAAAAACATGTTTTCCGATGACAGGATCCCTTTAAAATTGTTTAACTCTTCTAAAAACTTGTTTAAGAATTTCACCTGGGCTGTGTTAGGCACATACACATTTGCTATGGTTATCCTGAATGCCCCTAGGTTCCCCTTAATTATAACATATCTGCCTTCTTTATGTATTTTCTTCTCTTGTAATTTAAAAGTCTTTGTGAAACATTATTAATACTCCAGTTGCTTCTTCTCTGGGTTATTGCTGTAATAAATCTGTGTATAGTGTCTGTCCATTATCCTTGGGGTATGGCCTTCTTTAAAGTGAGTTTCTTGGAACATTATTATATGTGCCTGAATTTTTTTACATGTGTTTAAGATTTGGCTTCTCTTGACAGGTTCATTCAGCCCATTTACATGATAGCTTAATATTAAACACATTTACTTGAAAATACCTTTTTATAGCATGTACCATTATAGTTTTGACCTCTTGTCCTATATCATCTACTTTAAGAAAATTAAAGTCCGCACAGAGAAAAAATGGCCTATGGCCACAAAAGAGATAAGCAAAAGATAAGATGTAAGAAAAACAAGTTAAAGATTTTAAAGAAACCAGATATCCCACTTGCATGGTGGGAATTGATATACCGCCTCAGATTTATAGAGGATAGGTCCTCTTGCTGTTCCCCAAGGACGGCTGGGTGTGCCTTTTGCACTTCCAAATCTGCCAACTAGTAAAAGATTGCAAATAAATACAGAAGCCATTTCAAGAATATTGAAACTTATTGAAATGGTTTTGTTTTGTAAGTAAAAGAATCAAAACTATAAGGGAATTTGGGAGGTGATAAGAAGGCCTAAAACAGCAGGTGATTGACACTTTCATCTAGATTGATGGAGTAAACAAAGCAAAAGGAAATAAATCCATTTACAGCATCATTTTCTCATTAGCAACATAAAGAGAAACCTAAAAAATTTTGATAAAATATTAATTTTAGTTTTAAAAAAAATCATGGTACTATTGGAATATTTTAGGGCTGCAAAGCAACAATATCTATATTGGTTTTTTTCTTATTACAACATACTACAACTGATGATACTGGGTATATTATTGATTATTTTTAAAATGTAGTTAAACATTAGTTTATCAAATTGCTGTATCATGCTGCTGTTGCCTAAAGAATGATGGCTAGATGACTTTAAAAGACTGCATGCTTGGCACATTATACAAAGAAATACTCTATTAATACATATTAATACATTTTGTGAAGTCATTCTGTAACTAACGGATCAGGGGTATATAATTTGTTACAGAAAAATAAACCTTTCTATTCCTAATGTTACTAAACCAATTTGTTTTTGTGGAAGCTCAAAATGAAGTAAGATATAATTTAGGAGAAAACACAAGCAGATGTGCTTAATTACATGATTAGAATTCAAATAAGTCTTTATTTGACTCAGGAAGAGCTTCAACATTTAGAACTGTCACTTCTTTTATCAAAATAAACATTTTGTAAGTATTCAGCATCAGCAACATCTTAAATGTTGTCATCTGCCCCTTGATGAAGTACAATGTATTCATATTTTTGGAATCTATAAAGTTGTGTTTCCTACTAAATATAGGTTGTTGGCTGTAGTTCAATAAAATAGTGCAATTCCTCTTAGAGCTAAAGAACTGTACTTTTTGTATTTTTGCTTCAAGAGGAGTAATCTATTGACGGCTGTTGACTTTGGACTATACATTGCTGGATTTAAAATGGTTGGCCTTTTCTTTCCCTTGCCTTTATAACGTATATCATGTGTGTGAATTACCAAAGTACCAAGTGCACAAGCACACAGTTTACAAGGAAAATTAGGTCCAATATCTTTATCAACTTTATGGAAGTATTACTTTATATTACCTTACTTTATACTATTATATTACATTATAATATTGATAAAGTGTGTGCAAACATACTAAATGTGAGTATGCATACATGGGTCTGTCTGTGCAGTTAACGGAAATTAACTTAGGGTGGCCATACATATACTTTTATGGTGTTGAATCCTAATTAGCCTGAAACCTTCTGAGGCCTATATGACCTTTGAACTCTGGTCCATTTTTATGCAATTGTCTATCTTTTTTTCAAGCATATACATATATTTTCCTGTAACAGTAAAGATTTATAAAATGCAGCTACGTGCAGAATTTAACAGTTATAAAAAGTGGAACCTAATAGTCAACGCCTAGCTAGCTGGTTATTGTGAATTTGCTTGTAGTCAGGTGGATAAACAACTGTACCAGGGTTTATGCCCATATAAGAATATTTTGCTTAAGCCTCATTACGTAGATTTAATGCAGATCAATTTTAACTAATCATGTATAACACAATGCTTTTGATATGATTTGAAATATGTGTGTGAGGGTCGGGTTGGCCAGAACGTTCTCCCGAGCTGCTGAATACTTCTGTATTCTGTATCTCAAATAAACTTCCTTCTCTGATTGAAAATTTGAAAGGGCGTTGGCTGAATCATTGGGATAGACACTCACCAAGGTCCAGACCCAACAATGGTAGTGCAGATCGGACAAAGTATTTAATTCCCACCTATCCATCCAGGGGACATCAGAGGCGATTAGGGAGGTAGCGAACTGCCGATTTGGTCTTCGCGAACGCTGTTCGCGAACACGGCAAAAAATGCGAACGTTCGCGAACTTCGAACACCCGCTAAAATCGTTCGATTCGAACGTTCGAAGGATTTTTCATTCGAATCGAACGTTCGAAGGATTTTAATCGTTCGATCGAAGGATTTTCATTCTAATCGAACGTTCGAAGGATTTTAATCGTTCGAACGAATGGAAATAGTTCGAACGAATGGAAATAGTTCGAACGAATGGAAATCGTTCGAACGAATGGAAATCGTTCGAACGAATGGAAATCGTTCGAACGAATGGAAATCGTTCGAACGAATGGAAATCGTTCGAACGAATGGAAATCGTTCGAACGAATGGAAATCGTTAGATTTTAGTGGTCGAATGGTCGAACGATTTGTATTCGAATCGAACGCGAACTCAAACTGCGAACGATCCCAAACGTTCGCGAACAATCGGCGGACGCGAACGGTTGAAGTTCGCGCGAACAGTTCGCTACATCCCTGGAGGCGATTTAAGAGAGCAATTGCAACATTGGTGGATTGCATATGACTATGTATTAGGCATTTGCAGATACAGAATTGGGAGGTGATACAGATGCAATATATTTAGTTCTGTATGAATTAGCAGATCAATGCTAATGTATTTGTGGATGACTAAATCAAAGAATAGCCAACCATTCTGTGCAAAGGCCTTTCAGTAGAATAACCCCAAAGTGACACAAACATTGCCTACTTTAATCTGCTCAGAATCAGCAGAGCACTTAATACCCTTCCATGTTCCATTTCCCCTCTCTTAAATAAGAATGAAATAATAGCAAAGCACAGCCTATATTTGATTATTAAAATATTTTCACAAGAACTTGAAATGCAGTTTTCTGGCCTTCATTTGTCATATTAAGTTAGCAAGTTGCCCAAGGTTAAGACTACATGGAAAGGACAGAATGCGAAGGTGTATGCATTATTAATCAAACACTTGGTAGTTATTAGAAATTGCACTGAAGAGAGTTGTATTATACTTTGAACATGATTAAATTGGTTTTGCACCTGCTAACATTTCTTGAACAAGTGGTTTTTATTAATCCTCTCTGCAAAACCTGGCACTATAAAATGATGTCCTACTTTAACCGCCAGTTGCAATACAGCTATGAGGGGGAAAAAATTACAATCCGCAATAATCTGAATAGAAAACTCATGGACAGAGAGTAAATGATTTTGTAAAAAAAAATGTAAAGTCGTTCATAATTGAACACAAGCTGTGGAAGTCTTAAAAGAGAAATTAGCACATTTGTGGGCAAGCATGGACCATCATAAATCTCTGTTGGCTTATACAATGCACACAAACACCTTTATTAACAGAGAAAAGCAGAACTATTCTTTCATCATCAAAGTGGGATGATCCTATACTCTCATTTAAATCATTTGGTTGGATTTGCTCAAGGCCAAAACTAGGGGTTGGCAGAAGAGGCACATGCCTATCATTTAAAACTTGAATTTCTTGATGTTGGTTTATAACTATTTGCTTAAAGGGGGGAAATAAAACATTAGCTATCCTGTTGGTATTCACGATATGTTGCAATATACAGGTGTGGGATTCATGAAAAACCTCTCTGGCAGTTCAAATAAGTTAATTCACAAAATGGGACATATTAATAAGAACGAGTCCTAAAATGTTTATTTTGCTTATTTGAATTATGTGCTCAAAATTTATTTGCATCCTCACTTTATAGTTAATGTGTTTTCATGTGAAATCAAAGCCCTTTCATTTGTGCTCATCAGGCTCAGTCACTCAATCACTGGTAGCTCAGCAAAAGCTAAAGGACCTTGCATTTTTAAGGCATAACAATGTTACGTACCTGCATTAGTCAGCATTGCTCAAATCATATCAGGTATAAGGTATAGCACCATTGAATTCAATGGAGTGCCTTCATCTGTATTTTGAAATGATCTTGTCAGCAAATACATGCTATCAATCTAGAACAGTATTTTCAAAGCCAATGTGTATTGAGAGGAAAGCTTCAAGGTACCAATATACAAAGTTACTAGCTGACAAAGCTCTACTTAATATAATGCCATTAAATAAAGCTTTTAAGTGTTTTCTCTATTACAAACTGACTTTGTTTGAGAATTAACGCTGCAGAAGAGTTACTCTCTCCTGTCTTTTAAAGGAATGTCAGTATAAACACCACAGCAGGGAGAAAAAAAAGACAGTTGTGTTTAGAAAAACCAATGCTTCAGAGGCATCTAAACTGTAATTAATCTCTAGGAGGAATAACACCATATCAGGAAATTGAACCAGTCATGCTGCAAATTGAAAATCTTCAATGTGAATCCTTATAAATAATGCATATTAGCATAATTCTGAATCAGTCAAGAATTGAGGCTGAGGGAACTTCTTAGGTATATCGGTGGAAGCATGTTTTTTACTAGGTAGGAAGAGAATTTGTGTCAGTTTGTATCTTGCAGTTGCGCTGTCTTGGAATGTATTTGCTTTGTTTAAGAACTTACATTCAGTATTCACAGCTCTTTCAAGGGATAGCAAACAAAAATACAGTGCATAGAGGGAAGATGATTTCTGGGAGTGTTACACCAGCAAAGCCAATGTGTTTAGCCAGCTAGGATTTAAATGGTGCAAAGAAAAGGGAATAAGCAGAACACTGCTTCAAAATAACAGTGCTAAACCCTTCAATTCTTCTCTAATCAGCTCTGCGTGTGAACTGTAATCTGCTATTGATAACAGCATCCTCTTTCTCACTCTGTTGCTCTGTAATGGTTTTAAGTCATTTCAAAGACTTGCAATTGTAATCAGGCTCTAGACCATTTTTCCCATGTTTCAAAATTCCTGTAAAGCTCACCCTTAACAAAACGTTAAGGGTGGGGCCACTTGGGCTAGGTGGTTCTGTGCTATTAAATGGCAACAGGAAAGTCACACTTTGGTGTATGAAAGTGTTGTAAATACAGTTTCAGTGTCAAGCTGAAGGGGATCAATTACTGGTTTATGAAGTCACAATTGACTGGCACAACACAAAACAACCATTACTGGGAAACACTGAATAGAGAATATATTGATGAAATAAGTGATGTGTTTGCCATAAACACAGGGGTTTATTACCCTGATCCTGCAAGTATTAGCTTAGACGTTCATTTATACATTACAAGCTGCATGTTCCCAGCCAACAAGTTATGCCAGCAGAAAAACTGAGTCGCTCACATGTGCTGCCAGTCATAGGTCTGCAGTAAGAGGGAACATGAGAGCAAACCTGTAGGATGACTAAATAAAAAACCATAAACCAGTAAGAGGGTCATAAGAGCAAAACCGTAGGATGACTAAAGAAAAAACCATAAACCAGTAAGAGGGATCATAATAGTAAAACCATAGGATGACTAAAGAAAAAACCATAAACCAGTAAGAGGGAACATAGGATGACTAAATAAAAAGCCATAAACCAGATAATCCCACAGATTGTATGTTACTAAATTCATTCTGCACCTGATAACTCTTGCGTTATGAGTCGTATGCCCTCTTTGTAAAGCAGGTTCAAGTTGGAGAGATAGTAAAGACTAGTCTCTTCACAACTTCATCTAACAAAGATTGCCAAACTGGACGCAACTTTCACATAACATTTGACATTCTTCTAGAAATTAATTTTGTCACATTTGCAACAGTATTCAACAGTAATGTAGACAGGGCACCTTTATGACTTGCTGTCACCCAGACGCTTTTAGCCGTTATCTTGGAACAGAGGCCACTCAGTAGGTGACATACAGTGCACACTTGGTAACACAAGGGCAATGTAATATCATGTAAAATGCATTTACCTTACCTAGTATCCCCAAGCAACTAATTAGAACTCTTATTATTTGGAAAGCAGATAAGTAAGACAAGTGAATATCTGCTGGTTGGTTGTTATGAGATACTAACAAAAGAGCAAGTTGTGCACCTGTTATTACTGTTTCCCAAGTCTATAAACTACCAAATTGTATCTTTGAACACCAATGTATTATTTTTGCAAGTTAGGGACCAACTGTAAACGTCAATCTGGAGAATCCTGCAAACTCATCCTGGTGGTTGATTTCAGGGGCGTTTTAAATTATTCATTGGGTTTTATAATGCACCTTATCTTAATCTTATGCATGATCTTCAGACTAAGTACACCCCAAATGATGTGAGGTCTCACCCTGTGGGTTGCTAAGCAAGAACGCCAACTGATTTTGTATATATCAACTCCAAAAGCCCATACATTCTGTAATTTTGGATTCGCCAGAATGTGTACTTTTGGAATATATGTTTTTTTAGGGTCTCCTTACAAATTTGGTAAATCTATTCATACTGGGCATCAAAGTGTGCAGTAGAACCCAGGTGCTTATATTGCAGCAGCCAGAGTGTCAATTTGTGTGCTGTTTCCATTTGGGGGTTGGTCTCTGCACGCCACATAGTTTGATAAATCTATGGATATTGGGTATTAGTGTTCAGTTGACCCCTAGCATTCATTTTATAGGATGTTTTCTCTTGGTGCCTAATGCTACGTGGGAGATAAGATTCTAGAAATTGGAAACTTAGAGGCGTTTTTCAACTATTTAATCAAACCAACAATATTGGGAAGGCATTGTGACTTAGTAGTTTGCAGTAGAAAGACTTGCCTGTTTAGTAACTTTGGATCCATCTGAATGTGTACGTTCCAAAAATATATGGTTTTGGGGGTCAACTTTTTTTGTTTTTACAACAGAAAATTTGAAATGTGATGATGATTCAGTAGCTCAAGTGACTTCCAGGACAAGTTGTATGCACTAACTAAATTTTGGGGTCTCTTAACACCAGATACTTTTGTAAACCTATGCACAATGGGCATCAAATGGTTCTGTGGACCTCTGGCATTCATATTTAGGATGTTTTATGGTACCTGATGCTATGTGGGAGATACAAACTTGCAAAGTGAAAGTTTTGAGGTGATTTTTCATTTGTATAGAAACCACTATGTTCAAAAAAGCTTTGATGTTTTGCAATTAGGATTAGAATTATATGGTTACCCATTTTGCATTTGACAGAATTCAAAAATATATGGTTTCCTGGGGTAAACGTATACATACCTGGTATTGGCACAATCTAGACACTCGAGGTTTTCCAAATTAGTTTGGAAAAAATATTTTTTTTGTGCATACTGTAAAATATTTTTCTAATATACATCCATATATTGTGAAAAATGGCAATTTGTATTTGGAGCTCAAAATCTTGTTACAGAAGTGGAGATTAAGGGGGTTATTTATCAAAGTCCAAATGTATATTAATATTTCTGCTTTTAACTCCGATCCGCTCGGGTTTTTTACGCTTATTTATGATTACATTTTCTCGAAAAATTGCTTTGAGGTAAAAAAAAATCCGATTTTAACAATTTTTTTCATCCGATTTTCACGAATTTCACAATTTTTCCAGAATTTTCACCCAAAAATTTTGGGGTATTGCACGAAACCCAAGCGCACATCAAAAAATCATTGGGCCTTCTCCCATTGATTTATATGCAACCTCGAGAGGTCCGAGATGCCTGATTTTCCGATTCTGACTTTTCGATCTTCAGGGTTTAATAAATTCCAAAAAAATTGTGAAGTCTAATTTTATATAAAAACAAAAAATCGTGATTTTTGCATTCGGAGTTTAGTAAATAACCCCCTTAGAAAGCTCACGTTCCCCCCACGTTAGTAGGTAAACTAAACCATTCCCCAGGAAATGCCCCTAAAAGAGAGCACAAAATAAAAAAAAATGTTTAAAAAAAATACAAATTAAATGCAATATTCTGCTGGCACTTAAGGGTTTAAGAAACCTTTTGCACCCCACTTAAGGAAATTCATCTTTCAATTTTTTACAGCAAAGAATCCAATAGCGTTACTGTGTGTTTCTTGAACTCAAGGTGTGCTATTGATAAACTCACATTTGTCTTTTGTAACTGAATATGGTCAGTGTGGTCACAGCACTGACTGGAATAAAAAATCTTCATATTGTTTATTGAGAGCTTTGTATTTGTTTTTTCCCAAAAATGTATTGCACATCAATTAATTAAAAAACACATTTCACAGACATTGCTTTTGGCTAAGGAAAAGCACAATGTGCTGTATATAAAACAGTCTGGAATTTTACCAAGCCATAAACAAATAATGAATCTTCCGTTTACTTGTTTTTATTTATAGCGTATGAGCATTTAGTGAAAAAGGAATAATAAAACAGTTTGCTTAATTTACAATAAAAATTCTATTTTGTAAAGTTGTAGTAGTACCAAATATATCTTGCTCGTTTTCTTTCAACCCTTGCACTTGTAAAATTCATAAAACGTGGTTCCCAAGACCGTTGTATAAATATATCCAATTTAAATGTTTATGCACAGTCATTTAAAAAACTGACTTGTCAATGAAAATCTTTCACAAAGCCAGTAAAATAAGTTAGTTGTGCAAAAAGTTTATGGCATTTGAAAGAAATTGAACACAACTTCATGCTAAGGGTTTGTAAGTTTCTGCAGGGCACTATGGTTTCCTCCCACACTCTTCATTTGTATTTATTTTGCCTGAAGAAGGGGTCTTGGTGCTCTGAAAGCTTTCAATGTATTTTTATTGTTAGCCAATATAGCTATCACGTCTACAATACTTTTGGTATTTGTTTGTTTTTTTATGTTATTTTTACTACTGGCTAACATGGTACCACCGTTTTTGTTTAAACACTTTAAACACATAAAGGGAGGTTAATTGATAACACTCAGGGGCCCATTCACTAAGCTCGAGTGAAGGAATAGAGGAAAATAAGAGGGGAGGGGAAATCGATTTTGGAATGTTTTTTTTGGCTACTTCGACCATCGAATTGGCTACTTCAACCTTCGACTACGACCTTCGAATCGAATGATTCGAACTACAAATCGTTTGACCATTCGATAATCGAAGTACTGTCTCTTTAAAAATTTCTTCGACCCCCTAGTTCGCCACCTAAAACCTACCGAGGCTAATGTTAGCCTATGGGGAAGGTCCCCATAGGCTTTCCAAGGTTTTTCTGATTCGATAGAACGATTATTCCTTCAATCGTTCGATCGTTCAATCGAAGGAATTGCGCAAAATCCTTCGACTTCGATATTCGAAGTATTTTAATTTGGCAGTCGTATATCGAAGGTTAATTAACCCTCGATATTCGACCCTTGATACATCTGCCCCTCAGTATAGTGTGTGTTAATGTGATAGGGACTTTAGATTGTAAGCTCCACTGAAGCAGGGATTGATATGAATGATGTATGTCTGTAAAATGCTGCAAAGGTGGATTGGCAGTATAGAAATAACATAAAATAATCCTAATTGTGAGCATGCTGCATGCATATCAGTTAGCAACCCACATAAATGTGCTGCCAATTGCCTGGAAAGCATACAGGCACTTCACTGAAAAATAGGTGGGTTTGGGCTGTTTATATAAATGAGTTCCCCATAGCAGCCAATTGCCTATTACAGATGTTTTGTTTATATAAAATTTTAAATAAACTTGTTTTCTCTTAGCAACTGCACTAGCACACATTAGGGCCTACTAAGTAAATTAACCCTCTTAACAGTCTGCTATATCAGTGAGGTACTTCCATTTACACTACTGCAGCTGAGGGAGTACTATTAGCTTGTATACTAGGCAAGCTGCAATAATACACATCCCTTCATGATCATGTATTTACTAAACCTGAGGCTGGAAACGCTGCCATTTTGTGTAAAGCTTTGCTAATGCTCCAGAAAAGATCGGTCCACCATTTTAATAAACCTTGTAAACTCCCTGCGTTATTTTCTACTTTATTTTACTATCATTCGCAAACATATAGTTTCAAAATTAATAACACGCTCAACAATCATTCAGCCCCTCTCAATTCAATGTTCAGGTATCGATAAGCAGTAAGGAGAACGCGAGGAAGGAACACTAGACGTGTTCCACGGAGAAGCCAGAGGCAGAATGATCATTAGACGTCAGCGTGCTTCATTTTATAAGGCAGCAACACCACTTAGGAAAATGACGTCTAAACGTATCCAATCACGCGCGTCGCCTGTTACGGACTTCCCTCCCACTTCAAATGCAGAAGTTTCCTTTCTTTACGTGAGGCGCGTAGCTGTGACTGTGCGGCTGCGCTGAGTTAGTAAAGTGTGGCGCAGTTTCTATCCGGTTTTCCCGCCTAAATCAAAGCCCGTCCAAAATCATAACCCTCCCTTCCACTGTTCACCAAGGGCAATGATTTTTACTATGCGTATCGAGCTAACAGAGGAACAAAAGGGAACTGAAATATAGGAGCGTTTGAAAAGTGTTAAAAGAACATTAATTTGATTGGGTAGAGAGAGCGTGGTAACTTGAAGGGTAGACAAAATGGCTGGGGAAACAATGTTAGGGAGAGAGGAAAGCAGTGTGTAAATAATCTTTTATCAGATCCAACTATTTTCTTGGAGTTGCATTGCAAGCAAACTATCTTGCAATATTTGCCATCATGGATTTAAACCAGCAATCACCACTCAATTACTTTAATCATTCCCCTCTCATGAGATGGCTACAAAGACTATTTTGAATCTGCATCATATGTGAAAGACATCTTTAGACTTGTTCCTTATTTTCAAGGGTTTGTGCTCCTTACACCATGTTATAAGTCTCTGCATGAACCTTGGGTAAAAGTAGTTTCTCATCAGCAATCCTGTCATAAATACAAACCCTTTATTTAGAAAAAAAACCCTACCCTACATAGACCCTCCTCCCCCCATACTATCTGCCCCCCTCCCTGGGCAAATGCACCTAATGATTTACTTACCCCTCCGTGCAGATTCTGTCCAGCGGAGTTCATGGGCGCTATCTTCTTCTCTTCGCTAATCTTCGGAATGAGACCGGCGAATCTGTGCATGCGCAGTTGGAGCAATTTTCTGTATCGCGACCGACAACTGTGCATGTGCCAAAACTCACGAAAATTGCCGAAGCGTCGGTCTCATTCCAAAGATTACCACATTGGCTGAAGATGGTGCCCTTGAACTCCACTGGACAGAATCTGCATGGAGGGGTAAGTAAAGAGTTAGGGGCATTTGCCTGGGGGGGGAAGGGCAGCTAGGCTGGGGGGGAAGGGCAGCTAGGCTGCGGGGGAGGGGTTTAGGGTTTTTTTTATTAAGGGTTTCTCCTTTAAGCTCAGATGGTACAGCATTGTGTAGGCTGTCACACTGGATATATGTGTGTATATTGCAGCCTCGAAAATTATCACAAACTGGTGTTTTTAGAACGGTTTGCTATGCATATGTAGCCTAGAGTTAAAGGAGACATTTTATGTAAAAAAGAAAAATGTACCAGTGCATTTTCTCTTTTAGATATAGAAAGAATGTTCTTTAAAAAAGTTTTGTTTCTGGTTACTTCATTGAAAATTTCTGCGAACGCCCTATTAGTCCTGTCCGTTTGTTCCACGTCCTTCTGCCTCCTTTCCCAGGCTGTGCAGAGGAGCCAGTGGCACTCAGCACACTGCACTGTAGGGTAGGAACCAGTCAGCAGTTAGGCTGACTTGATTGGAAACTGAAGCCTGTCTGCTTGTGTGACTGTGATTGGCTGTTCGCCTTCCACTTTGCTTCAGGTCATACCCACCCCTCATTTGAAACAAAGACCAGAGAAAATCTATAGAGAGCTCATTTATAGGAGACATTTTTAAAGATAATGTTAATTTTTAGCACTATATAGTATATATAATTCCCTACAGAATTCGTTTTTTTAATTTAGTTTATCCTATGTGTCTCCTTTAAAACTCAACCCCCTCACACACACATAAATATATATGCAGATTGCAAATAAGATTTGGTGGATCAGGTGTCTGTTTTGCCATTTAATGCTATATAGAATTAAAAATCACTAGCACATTTAAGAACTAGTTCTGCATATACAGTATTTTACTATCAATGCTGATGAATGTAAAGCATTGGGTATTTCCCTCTCTAGTGCTAACGCCTAAAAAAGACTGACATTTATTTTGCATTGCACATCTTAGAAACAGTGCAGTATAGATATGTGATTATAACCAGTGCCAACACTAACCTCTGTCCAACAGAAGTGAACAGTGTTAAGCCATTTCCCCTGGTTTTTGGATGTCATTCGTCTGCTCTGACATACTATAAAAAATGTTCAACTTTTGTATTTTATTAAAAAGATCTTCACCAAATCTGTTGTAAAATCAATGCAAAAGGCTTTTTCATGGTCGGCTGGAGATATTTCTCCAGGCTCTCATTTGCCATCCATGAAACTACAATAGACAGAACTATATTTACTCTGGATTATTGCTAACGGCTCATCATGGCAGAACTTCTTTAGCAGACATTACCCAATGGACATCCGTGTTTCAATCCCTGTGTTGGTACAATAGGAAGTTAATGCTTAGGCATTTCATTTTTGTATTAAGCCGTTGCATGCACTTAAGTTAAAGCCTCTAATTTTCTAAATTAAAGGTTATTCCAAATGTAAAACCGAAAATGAATATTTGCTGTATTTCAGTGAATAATAATTAGACACAAAATAGTCTTGTAAATCATGAGAAATAAAATATTTAGTGATTATATGTTTTATATTGTGCTTTGCTAGTCTGCATCAGTGCTTTAAATTACACCTAATAAATTCTGTATTCTGCAAGCAAATGCGGAATGTTTACATAACTGGTGGAGAAAGCAACATACAGAGAGAGCACACTTTCACATTCTTTTTCATTTTAAAATGACAAGGGCCTTTGTGTACCATGTGAGCCAAGTCAGAAAATGAACTGTGTTCCTCTGTATGTGTTTTTCAGGTGTATATTTACCCAGTCCACTCAATCGTACTTTTTTTTTCATATTAGTGCAATGTCACAACACAACCCTTTCACTGCCAGCCGATTTGGCTGATTTGGTACTTTTATTGCCAGACCATTTTTGAACATTTTGTACTCTTTCACTTTAAGAGTCTTTCATTGGGGGGTGTATTGTAGTTTACCCAGGAAAACAATATATTGTTTTTTTCAGGACAACCTGAAAAAAAAATCATGATTCACATAGTACAATCACATATATGAGAAACATAATTTACTTTATGTACGAGACTACAGATTTGGAAAGTTCTATGTCTCCTAAATGCGCCAATACAAAATATATATAGTTTTAAGGAGATTTCTCACTTGTATAGATCAAACTCTCCAAGCAGTACACTACCAAATTTCCAAAGCACCACTCCACTAAACGGCATACTTCTGATTTCAAGGCCAAACATTCCACTAACAGTAGGTTTACCCTAGAAAACTACACATTATTAGAAAGAGCAGATTCTGTCAAATCAAAAATGGGTAAATATATCTATGTACTCCAAACTACCAAGTTGCAATTCTTTCCTAAAGTTATAATTTTTTTTATAGAAATTGGTGAATTTTTTTGACAAATGACCTCAAAACTTCCAATCTACAGCATCATATCTCCCACACATCATTAGGTACCAATGTAAAACACCCTAAATATGAATGCCAGCAGTCCACTGAACAGTGTGATGCCCAATATATATTGGTTTACCTATATACCTAAGTATGTGGCATATAGGGGCCCCAAAATGTAGACACCCAGTTCGAGCTATCAGTTCTGTTATTCCAGATACTGCAAAATCAACACATTTACATAAAATTTTTGGGGGGCAAAGGTAAAAAAGGACGTTCGCCCCGGAAAACCATATATTTTAGTAAAGTACACATTCCCCTGAATCCAAATTGGGTATGCATGTCTTTCTACTCCAAAGCACCAAGCCGCAAACTTTTCCTAAATCTGGTGATTTTGGTGACATTTCCGAAAATTACCTCAAAACTTCCACCTTGCAACATTTTATTTCCCACATACTATTAGGTACCAAGATAAAACACCCTAAAAATGAAAGTCTGGGGTTAGTTGAACAGTTTGATGCCCAATTTACATATGTTTATTGACGTACATGGCATGTAAAGACCCTAAAATCTATCTTGTGCATACTTATTTGATGATTTACATTTACACTCATTTATAAACATTGCCAGATTTATGTGTCTAAAAGCGACAAAAAGTTATGATGACCCCTAAAAAACATATATTTTTGGAAAGTACATAATCTGAGGAATTTAAAATTCTTAATTATGTCTTTCTACTCCAAACTACCCGACTGCAAGCGTTTTTTGAATCCAACAAAGATAAAGACATCTTTCTACACCAAACTACAAAACTGCAAAGCTTTTCTAAACAAAGAGGTTTTTACATTTCTGAAAACCGCCTTAAAATGTTGCAGTTTCCAACATTTATCTCGCACAATGTTTTACGTATAAAGAAAAATCACCCTAAATATGGACGTCAGAGATTTACTGAATAATTTACTTTTGGTTATCAACATAATCTGATAGAAGGTCACAGGTACAACAGAAATGAAAATTATTCTAAGTGACAATGTTATATAGCTCAAACTTTCTGAGCATTTAAGATGGATGCATTTAAGGAAAACGTTACCCCTAAAATGAATACTTAAGCAACATATAGTTTTTATCATATTAAGTGGCATAAGAATTAAAGAATAGTGATGGGCGAATTTATTCGCCAGGCGCGAATTTGCGGCGAATTTGCATGATTCGCCGCCAGCGAATAAATTTGCGAAACGCCCGCGAAAATTTGCGGCAAAAACGGGCGCCGGCGTCAAAAACGAGACGTCAGCGCCGTTTCGCGAATTTTTCGCTGAAGCAAAATGGCGCAAATTCGCCCATCACTATTAAAGAATCTTACCAAACTGGAATATATACGTATTTAAGTAAATATTGCCTTTTACATCTCTTACCTTGAACCACCATTTTGGGGCAGATTTATCAAGGGTTGAATTTCGAAGATTTAATCGTACGATTTTACAAAAAAAACCTTCGACTTCTATAAACTTAGCCAAATACTGGCTATAAGTTCTAGCTAACATAGCAATTGGGCAGATGGTACTTCGATTTTCGAATGGTCGAATATTCAAAGTATTTTCAATTAGAATCAAAGTCGAATTTGGCCTATTCGGTGGTCTAAGTACCCAAAAATTACTTTGAAATTCAACGTTTTTTAATTCGAAAATTCACTTCGACCTTTAAATCTGCACCTTTGTGATGGTCTGTGTGCTTCCTCAGAGATCACCTGAGCATAAATAATGCAACTCTAACTGTAACAGGAAGAAGTGTGGAAGTAAAAGACAGAACTTTGTCTGTTAATTGGCTCATGTGACCTAACATATGGTTTGTTTGTGTGCACCATGAATCGTGGGATCCCAGGGGTGGCCCTTACTTCTTAAATTGATTACCCAGTGTCACATACTAAAAAGTATATTATGAAAATGGGTTATTTACATGAAGCAGGGTTTTACATATGAGCTGTTTCATACAATGTATTTTTATAGAGACCTACATTGTTTGAGGGGTATAGTTTCCCTTAAACATTGATCTTTTTAACTCTGTTTCTTATCCAACAGGATTCTATGGTTGGACACTGAGTAGTTATTTGTTGTTAGTGTGTTGTGTCTGGTTGAGTTTTTAAAGTAGAATATTTAGAGGGGAAAAAAACCTCAAAGTTTTAGAGATTCATTATACCCCCAAAGCTGCTAAATATCCAAATCTGAACATACTCCATCTAAAACCTGTCATGGTCCAGTCAATGTCAGATGCCACTGAAGATTTTTCTTGAAATTGTGAGCCACGCTGGTTTTCATCTGATAATCTGTTAAATTTGAATTGTCGAGGCGACTATTGAATAAAAGTCAAGTATTTAGAGCGTCCATTCGAAAAGGTCATATAATTCCAATTGAGGCACAATTTTATTGTGATGATTTTTCACACCAACATTTTCTAGAATAATTATTGATAAATGAGATAAATTTGTGGATGGGAGATAGATCAACTTTGTTTTAAAAAAACATTTGATAAATTCAAGTTTTAGTAAATATCCCCTTTAGTGTGTCTTAGGGGGCCCATTTAGTTTGAATTTCGAATGGTCGAATATGGCTACTTCGACCATCGAATGGGCTACTTTGACCTTTGACTACGACCTTCAAATCGAACGATTCGAACTAAAAATCGTTCGACCATTCGATAGTCGAAGTACTGTCTCTTTAAAAATTTCTTCTAGTTCGCCACCTAAAACCTACCGAAGCCAATGTTAGCCTATGGGGAAGGTCCCCATAGGCTTCCTAACAATTTCCTGATCGAAGGAATATCCTTCGATCGATGGATTAATAAAATCCTTGAATCGTTCGATTCGAAGGATTTAATCGTTCAATCGAACGATTAATCATTTGATCGTAGGAATAGCGCAAAATTCTTCGATATTCGAAATCGAAGGATTTTACTTTGACGGTCGAATATCGAGGGTTAATTAACCCTCGATATTCGACCCTAGGTAAATGTGCCCCATAATGTTTTATTTTAGACAGTCTTACATTATGACAATACATGAACTTCACCTACTTCCCAGCTTCCATGCTCTGTTTGGAATTGCTAGTGATAATAAGTAAGATAAATGTCTCCCGTCTTGACTGAAGCCCACCAGGAAATATATCAGTGAAATAGAAAGCAGACTAATGCATTTATTATACTATTAGATCTCCCAAGACATTCATAGAGCAAAAGGTGACATGAAGTTCAAGACAGCCGAAGAAAAATGATCTTGGTTACTTCGAGTGACATTTATCAAGCGTGGCCGCCTAGTGCAACAAATGCAACCTAATATTTGATGCTATAAAATATGTCTTGAAGCAATCTTTGTTTATGTGTCTTAATAGAATTCTCAGTGGAGCTTCTGGAACTCAGCACAGGTGTTTAGTATACAGTCTAGTATCTAGTGTGCAGTTGTTTTTCTTTTTTTATTTACCAGTAAAAGCTGCTGAACTTTGAAAAAGCTGTACAATAAAGTATCAGATGTTAGCCACCATTGTGCACACTCTTTGCACCGTTCATAAAATATATAATAACCAGCAAACATAGTGAATCTCTGGCAAAGCTAAGCAAAATAACACACTGCAACTGAAGCTGAACATGTGCCCATCTTGGCCGCCATCTTTCTTGAAGGGCCAGAGATTCCCTGTGCTGTCCCAGACCATGATCATGCGAAACAGAGTACAAATCAGAACTTTAAATTTTAGATTTTTATGACTATATAAAATGCATTCAATTGTCTTTGAATATGCAAGAGGCATATGTAATTGGCAATAATGTGTGTTATGTGAATATGATCAGACTAAAATTGTAAGCTTCACTAGGGCAAGGATTGATGGGGCTAATGTATAATCTCTGTTAAGTGCTGCTTAAATGTTTTTGGAGCTGTATAAATAAAGGATAATAATATATTGCATTCCATGTATTTCAAATAGAAGACATTTGTAAGGAGAACCAGCATGTTAAACAATGAATAAATCTTAGGCATGTAGCTATTAACAGGCACAGACTGGTCTTCTTTTGACTTTTCTATAAAGATTTAAAGTGTTTAGCATACAAAGTTTCCAGTAATGAAGCTATTTGAAACTTGATTAAAAAGTGATTGAACTACAGTTGGTGTGACATCTTCGATATAACACTGAGGTGGTAATCAATTCATAGATGAAGTGGCAGACAATTTAATGCTTCAAAGAAATTATAAAAATTATGACTGCAATAACCATGGAAAACTATTTTCTGGGCCTTTTATTGAATTTTGTCCTCTGTTTAATTCTTGTAAAAGAAGTATATGCACAGTTTCATTCAAAGGAGCATTGAATTGTTTTTTAAATTGATTTGTTGATCTTAAACCTTTTTATTATTTTTTTACAGGGAACCAAAGTGATGAGAAAAAGATTTTTCGGATAAAAGATGTCTCAGCCATTAGAGTTTTAAAACTTTCTGAATTCAGGGAGTCGATTTTATAGCTATTGTTAACTCTTCTAAATGATACTCACTGCCTTGTAAAAGAGTTTACTATACTTTAAAATTCATTCCTTTATTTTCCTTTCAGAAGTAATCGCCTGAATCCTTTCATCCTTGCATCGAGGAGTCAGCACTGAGCACTATCAATTGAATGATCACAATGCTGTTCAAGCACATTCTAACATTGACATATACGAAGCCTGATAAATATGTCAATAAATAAAACGTGTTTTTTTTTTTACTTTCAGGAAAATGTTCTTAAGCTCTATGACGCCTTGATAGATAGGTTTTCACTATGAAATGGCTGGTATCTTTGACATCAGCAGCTGATTTGTAGCTAAACATACTGTAATTTAGACAGCTGAGCTGAGGACTTCTTACGAAGTACAAGAGTGGTCATGTGGCAGCGGGCTGCCAAATGCTGATTGATGTCATTAGTAGAGGAATACTTGGATGAATTTACTGGCGGGACACACCACTGGCAGGATGAGTATCCTTGATTATAGTGGTAGTATATGGACATTTTTTATAGATATATAGCAAGTTTTGCTTTTCTTCTTTTACTGAACCTAACCCATGTGAGAGCAATTGCTATGGGAATAGCTTGAGAGAGTAAAGACTTTTTCATTTGACCGTGGTGCCTTACGTTTTATCGTGACTATCTCAGAGCAGTTGAAAGTTCTTCCAGGAAACCTCTGTATGCCATTGCCCTTAGAGTTAGGTGAACCGTTGTACTTATGTAGATAAGCTGATGATGCATCTCATTCCTGATGTATTGCACAGAACAATCATATTCACAAAGCTTGCCCATAGAACAATGTGCTCTTAATGAATATCTCTTGTAATTTATTTAAACTGTTTAAATATATTATTATCACATATTTTTAATTGAAATAAATGCAATGACAGGTTGTGCCATGGTGCAGTGGGTGAGCTGCATGGTGTCTAAACAAAGATTGCACCATCTGTATGTACCAACATTTTTTTTTTGAGTTGCAAATAGTATCACTATAATCCTCACTGTTTTAATTAGTTATTATGGCATTTTATTTGTTTAAATTGTGTGTGGGGGCTGAAAGCTAATGTGTTATCCTTACATCAAGCTGGCGGGTGGGGGTTTACATATGCTGCTACATAATCCAGCTATAACTTCTGTTTGTTATGTTGATCAAATTGCCTTCAATTTTGGTTGTCTTCCTTTCATATAAAGATTTTCATGCACTTAATTCTTCTCTGTTACCCCACCACAGACCAAACAAGCCATAATGTAGGATACTACTTCAAATTAAGACGATTAAAGCAAATATATGCTTACTACTAAGGCACTTGTTTCTAAATCTGCTGATAAAGGGGGTTATAAACTTTCTTAATTTTTTTTCTCCACAGTTCGTTTTTTGTTTGTTTTTTTTAAAAAAAGCTATAAATCATTGAATTCAAAAAAAGTTGTAATGTCGGTGGACAAAAATTTGAATATGCTCAAAATTAACCCATTTGAAAATGTTATTAAAACAGAAAATCTTTACTATGATCACATTTAATGAGCCCTCAAATTATCATTTTAATAATTATGCCTCTTAGGGCAAATTCACTAAACTGAGAAAATTCGCTAGCACTGGCTTCCCGCACAACGCAACACTTTGCCAGGCGTAAATTTGCTTGGACAAAGCTAATTCATGAAGATCCGAAGTTGCACACAGGGTACCGAACGCTGGGAAATTACGCCAGTGAAATTACACTCAGCAGTTAAAAAGTTACGCTAGCGTTGTCTAATTAGCATACGGCGTGCAGTTAAAGTACAATGGCCGTATATGCTGCAGCAAATACATTACACTACACAAGGCCAGGGAACCTTAATAAAATGAATGTTATACAAAGTTGTTATAATGCCCTACACATGTGTCCACAGTATAGTTTAGGTGCTATATGTTAGCAAATGTAGGGGGGAAGGAGGGTACCCCAAAAAAAATTACGATCTTTTTCAGTCTATCACCCTTTAAATAGGAAAAAATGCCAGTGGTTTTTTTGGGACTTAGAAAAATTTTCAACTTTTTTTTATATTTGAGGAACTCCTATCTATTCTATTGCATTTCGCCTGGTCTGAGGTGGTGAAGGCAAGTCTGGGTATTAGAGGTAACGGTCAGTAAAATCAAAAACTTGAATTTGCATAGTAACGCTTTTTCGCCAGACCGAAAATTCGCCTGGCATTAGAGTGCGAAGTTGAGCCCGAGTTTATCTCCTTGGTGAAATGACGCCAGCGAATTTAGTTACCGTTAGTAAATTGTCGAAATGCCGAAATTACTGCCGAATTGGGCAGTGTGCTTGTTTTGCTGCAGCCTTGTTTACTATGTTTATGCCTCGTCATGCAACAGACTTTTATGTTGTTTTATATATGTTCCAAGTGCAAGCTTTGGAGCTCTTTTCATAGATTTCATAACAATTAATTTTTTCATTTTTGTACATTTTTCAATATGTATGGGTATTTCAAGTAATATGTGTTGGTACAGACATGGAATTACACAAAAATTCTGGAGTGTTTATGAAATCTCTGTGGGCTTCCCCCTTAAATATAGCTCTGTCTGTGTTTGGTATGAGGGGCAGAGGCTGCAACAGGGCCCTGTGCTTACCCTATGGGCTGGCTTGCACCCTGTGAGGATGTACTGTCTAACCTTAAGGTGCACTCTTGCCTGGGGTATCATAAATGACCCCAAGGGGCCTATTTATTAAACCTCAAATTTTTCTGGTTAAAGTATTAAATGGGAAAACTTTAATTTTTAGAGGGGAATAAACAAAAAAAAAATTGAGATGTATTATATACTCCAAAGCTGCTAACAAACAGAATCCAAAAATACTCCATTTCAAACCTGTCAGATCGTGTAGAAGTCAATGGCTGATGTCCCTGAAGATGTTTCGTGACATTGTGATCCATTCTTGTTTTTGTCAAATATTTGAGTTCCTGCGGCAACAATTAGATAAGGTCGAGTTTTCAGAGCATCAATCGTACAATTTAAATTGTTGCACAATTTTGTTGCAGTGTTTTTTCACACTACCTTTTTTGAGAATTATTGATAAATTAATTAAATTTGTAGATGGGTGTTACAGTGACTTTGTTTAAATAATAAATTAAGATGAATTTAAGTTTTAGTATACAGTATACCCCCCTAAGTTTTCTTAGGTAAAGGAAGTAGTGCACAGTTCAGCCATTCTCCCAGGCAGAATTGCTGCCTGAATAAGCACTAAGGGGTGCATTCTTCCCCCAAGGAATACCCCTATAATTTTTCGTAGGTAAACTCCTAAAGTTTAAGAGCGCAACACTTTAAAATATCAGCGTTGCGGTAATGCAAATGAGGAGTGGGGAAGCCAGTTAAGGGGAAATGGTTAAGGAACAAATTTTAGCTTGAACAGTTTTTAAGTCTGTGTCCTTCTTTGTCTTTATATCAAGTTGCCTTATAACACATTCAGGATTTAACTGAAATATATCCCATAACAGCTTGCGAGTTTCACAATGAATGAGCTTAACGACTTGGCTAGCAATAGCGAGGAACACACTCAATTTATTGCTGCAGCCTAAAAAGAATTTGCAAGGTTCTTGTCTCTGTTATTAATGGAACATTTGTTAAAAAAATAAAGAGCCTCCCTTTAAGCATGGCTAATAGATCTGAGCACATCCAAACTGCACAGTTCTCCACTGACATCCATAAAAAGTATGTATGCATCAGCATTTCGGTTTGGTATGCGGCGTATTAAATAATTGCCACCCATCATTTAACAGAGGGCCTCTGTGAAGGTCGAAATTTATATTGAAGAGGAAGTCAAGTTAGTGTCAAGAGAATAAATGTACTGCTGCAATCAAACAGCAAAACACTGAATGGATGGTCCAATCAGGGAAAGAGCAAATCTATAAATTTGCATAATTATCAGACCTGTTGTATATTAAAGCTTAAAATCTGACGTTCAGTGACTCGCTGAGATTAAATGCATGCTTTATTAGGTTTTTCTGTGCTGAGCATTAAATATAAATGAGTTGCAAGTTCAATAATGAACTTCTATTCAACAAACTTCCTATTTTATTATATCTGCTGATGGGTTTCCCTTTGTATACCCCTGTATATACTGGTGAAATCACACGCGTTCATGCATAGTTATTTGATCCGTTACATGGAAACCCATTATTCAGAAAGCTACAAATTATGGGAAGGTCGTCTCCTATAAACTCCATTGTAATAAAATAATTCTTAAACCTTTTTCCTTGTAATAAGAAAACTACTTTGTACTTGACCCCATCTAAGTTACAACGAATCCTTATTGGAGACAAAACAATCATATTGGGTTAAATTGATGTTTGAATGATTTTTTAATAAACTTAAGGTATGGTATGAAGATCCAAATCACGGAAAGACTCCATGCCCAGAAAACCCAGGTCCCGAGCATTCAGGATGACATCTCATACCTGTTTTTTTATTATCATGAGTCATTTCATGTTGTGTTGTAATTGGAGTAGACAATAACGTTTATGTGGATCTGGAACCCACCAGCTGGGTTTTTGAACTACAGATATACAATAAGGTATTGCAACTTACCATGCATTACTGTAGACATCAGGCAGGGTATTACTAGTTACCACGGGCATTAATGTTCTGGAAGATATAAAGATGCCCTGTCTATAAATAATGTGAAATACTGATTTTATCTGTGCAGAAGTTGTATTTTTGCAATGTCTACATTGTACCATTAATTCTAAGTCTAAGACAGCAATCCAAGTCTGTTATAACTTTTTCTGTTATCTGTAAAAGGTCATTTGTTCCCACTCAGGCCATTTGTTATTTCACTAATAGATATATTAAATGGTACGGGTCAATTCTACATCACTTTGGCACTGTACTGGTAACCTGCTCTTTTTGTAAATGAAATCCTCCGGCTGCCCCATTCTGTTATTGCTTATCCTGTTGTTAATAACACATTACTTGTGCAAGTTCCAAGTTGAGCCACAGGTACTTAACGTTGATAATATGCCTTTTTATTGGGCAGTAATCAAAATAATTTTTTTATGTCCTGGACTTTGCATTTTCCCTTAAGTGAGTTGTAATTAAAGGGTCATTATACCCCTTTGTTTAGCCTGACTTTTATAAATGTGTACTGAACATACATTTGTCTATTTTTTAAACACAAGAAATCTAAGGTTTTTGTTATTTCTTAAGCTAAACAAGTAAACTAAAGCTAGCCATAGACGCAAAGATCCGAGGATTCGCACGATTTTTGGACCGTGTGTGGAGAGTCTCGACATTTTTCGCCCCTTGTTTGGTCGATCGGCCAGGTTAAAAGATTTCTGCCGGCTGCCAATAATTTCTCTGAATGTATTGCCGATCAGACGATTTTCAGAGGGAGACTGTCACCAGCTTTGTCAGACATAACTTTCGTACAATTGCTGTCAGGCGCAGAATATCGGCTGATCTGCTCTTTTACTACTTTATTTGATACGAATGGTTAGTGGCAGGACAGGAGATGGGGAAGTCCGATCGTTTGAGGATTCGAACGATCGGATCTTTGCAGCTATGGCCATCTTAAAAGTATTCCATGTTTGTTCCTTGTGAGGTAGATAAGATTATCAGTGCACAGATAATCCCCTTACATGATGGAAGGTAGAAGTTGAGGGTTGTATACTGATTATTATCTAATTGTTTACCTTGTGAGCAGAAATGACAGGGCACGATCAGCATATGAGGAATAAACACTGTGTAATAGTTATTTTATTTAACCTAAACTCTCTACAATTGTTAAACTGTACTACACTGGTTTTGTTTTTCTAAAAATAGTAATAACTGGAAAAACGGTATACAGTACTTATACCCATAACAGTACAAATGCCAGAAAAGTGAAATGGAAACTCGTGAACATTAAATTTATTTTTACTAAAGTTCTTCAACAAGCTCATATTTACACTGAATTCTGGTGGTGTGCAGCATACTCTCCAGCCCCCCCCCCCCGGCAGGTTTTATTTGGGAATAAGAGAACTATGTTTTATAATATCTAAACTCATCTCTCAATTAAAGAGAAATAATCTTTTCATAGCATTGTTGCTCCTACGTTGCTTCTAAATTTTGGGCACAAAAGAAACTTATGAATCGCCAGTGGGGGCATTCTAAGAACACATACAGGAGCTACCTTGCATAACAGATAATTGATTCTACAATTACTTTAATATTATTGTTTAACTATAGGGGTCACACTCCATACATAGGCCTCCTACATTCCTGTAGGATATATCCTATTACAGCGTTTGCTAGCCTTGTAACGGGTCCAGCTAATAAATACAATAACACTGCAACTTATAGTGATAGACACCTCAAGTACATTGTCAGTAAAACAATGCATTGTGGTGCACAAGGCTAAAACATGATAGGGGGTATTAATGGCTATTTTGAATTGCAATGACAGTTACACCCCTTTTAATAGAACCCACTTTCCATATTTACTGCCCTGTAGAGCAGAGTTTCAATTCTTGGTTATATTAAACAGGTGTAATGGATTGTGAGCTATTATTTCAAACATCAAAATGCCCAACTCTGTGCAATACTTTGGTAATTGCTGACACCACCTAAAACATATTTTTAGTGGTGCAATAGTCAATAAATAACCACAACACTGAGCTTTTTTTCCACAATTAAATAAGCAACAGCATTAAAGCAATGAGTGGAAGGGACCATTTTTATTCCAAGGTAAACTTGCAGTAAGAAGAACCATCAATAAAATGGCAAGGAATAGTAAATTAGACAGATCTATATTCTCCAAGAGTTTACTGGTGAAGTGGCAGTCCTATTGTATAAGCCCTAAAAGAGGGAAACACAAACATGATTAATAAGTACTAGAATCAAAGCTGGGGTATCAATCTACCATCTATCTTATTATCTACAATTTAATATCTATATAACAAAGCACACAAGGTATACTTTAATTGTTAATAGTTAGTATGAATATTAAAAAATATTTTTTTTTTTATGACATGCTTCATTCTCTGCCTAAATCATATATTTAAGCACACAGATCAGTGATATGTAAAGAGAACTTATCAGTAAAGATATAGCTATTATTTAGCTATGAACCTGTATTAATATCACTATTTAAAGAAGCTATTATTTTAGAGTGACATGTCACAAAATGTTTGGTTGTATTACAACTAGGAGTGACAACGCTGCTCTCATCTTCTCTTGCTGCCTGTGGGCATCATCAGGAAATGTCAATGCCATTTATAAGAATTTGCTAGGTATCGATTTGTTGCATTGTTCAGTCAGCAAATATTTTGTGTTGTGTCTCCGCATACTTAAAAGCAATTTACTTAACCAAAAGTAAGGGTGGGTCAAGCATTCTTAATTTTGATTTTACGTTACTGACAGGCAGAAATACCAGCCAATTGTAAATGTAATTAGAAACAAAAACAAATTTTCAGCAAAATATACTTCCATAACTTCCATTTTTAACCCTTTAGTCATGGTACTTTGGTGGTACAGTGAAAAAATGACTCAAACTAAAAATGCAGATAATGTTTATTATAAGATAGTCCCCATGATATGCATGTATATTCTTATTTATATAGCGCTACGTCTGTACACAACACTGCAGAACAATAAACTAATAGAACAAACAGGGAGTATTTTCAACAATAAATACAATTATAAAAATAAATACAAAGTACAGTTACAACGAAGATTAGGGGGCACATTTACTTAGGGTCGAATATTGAGGGTTAATTAAACCTCGATATTCGACCGTCGAAGTAAAATCCTTCGAATATCGAAGTTGAAGGATTTAACGCATTTCGTACGATCAAAAAAAGCTAGGAAAGCCTATGGGAAAAAGCTAGGAAAGCCTATGGGAAAAAGCTAGGAAAGCCTATGGGGACCTTCCCCATTTTTAGTTCGAATCGTTAGATTCGAAGTCGTAGTCGAAGGTCAAAGTAGCCAATTTGATGGTCAAAGTAGCCAAATAAATACTTCAAATTTGAAGTATTTTTTATTCTATTCCTTCACTTGAGCTAAGTAAATGTGCCCCTAATAGTCACTAAGAGCCCTATTTATCAAAAATCCATTTTGTGAGATTTTAGAGTTTTTTAACAATTTCTGACAAACTCAGAACATGAATGTTTTCTGATTTATTGAAAATAATCCGAATATAAAAACCTAAATTAATACAATTGTGTATTTGAGTTTACAAGCTCAAAAAGGAAATCAAAAAACTTTGATTATAAAACAATTTTGCCTAGGATGTATCCCATTGACTTCTACATGACTTGCTAAGCTTTTAGTTGCCAAAGTCTTTGAAATTTCTTTTTTACCTTAATAAGTACTTGAGTTGATGTTGTAATTCAAGTTTTAGCACAAAAAACATCAAACCAGGGTAAAAATGAAAATCCAAACGTTGATGAATCAGCCTCTACATAGGGATGCATATCACTATTTCGCTGTAGTCAGATACATTTCTTGTCCTTCTTCCCTCTTCCTAATCATATTCACATTAGCTGGAATTTTATCATAAGGTGGCACCATATGAGATGTCGGAAGTTGTGTGGCCAAGTAGCAACAATCCTTGGACCAAGGCAACTAATCTTCACTCTAGCGCAGGCCCACCCTTTCAGGCCATTAGCTGCAGAATACTGTTGTGTTTCTAAGGTCATCCTATGTTCTACAGGCATGTTTTTTGAGAAAGGAGCCTATATCTAATGCTTTCATTTTATACCTTTTACTGAAAAATTGCTTATGTAGTCATGAAATCTGCAAAGAATTACAGAGATCTAAAAGTGTGGGTTGTTACTTGTGTTGATAAATATGTTTCCCATACAGCCAAGCACACATAATTTGGGTTCCTACATAGATAACAGCGTAATTAACCAGCCACAGTAACAATAATATAACATTCAATAGTTCACTTACAAACAAAGGTGCTAATCTGCACAAATGGAGTTGCCAACAGCAACTTTTCATCTTTTCAGAACTAATTGGTTGATGTTAACAACTGCATTTGTGCAGTTTAGCACCTTTGTACATAAATCAGTCCCAGTTTAGTTTCCCTGTTTAGATTTCTGTACCAGCACACTTTAGAATGCTATATACCGTGCTAACAATAGTGATTATACATTAGATTATTATATTAAATGACAAAAATTGAGCCAGAGTTCCATTGCAGTTGTTAGGCAAATCTTTTAAGATCTGTTTGCCTTAGGCACTAATAAATTGTAAAGAACTACATTTTGCAGGGAAGTTTCTTTTTGTATCAAAAACAACTCGCTCTGCAAACACCCAGCCAAAAAAATGAGACTGCCATATAAAACTAAAAAATGTACAAACAAAGTTTTGTTATGCGTCTAGTGAACTGCAGTTTCCAGTCTACGAACCAAGGTAGAAAATAAGTCAAATGAAAGGCCAAGACATTGAAATAAACTATATAATCCATAAAATACATAATCCATATTGCCTGCTCCATAGTCTGTTAATCATCGGATACAACAGAATTGCAATTATCAGAATTACACAGATTTATTGTGCCTGGTTTCTTTTTGCAATGAAACAAATATTCAAGTCAGGGAAACGTCTCAAATTCTGTGTTATTCTCTGCAGCCTATTTATCAAAAGAAGTTCTTTTGAAGACACTTCAATTACTGGGAACAGAGGAAATCAGAGTTCATCTCATGGCTGGAGTGTTTTATTACTGCTTGATAAATGTAAGAGAATTATTTACTTAAGGGGGAATTTGTGCATTGGGGCAAATAAGCATATTTTCCAACTTTTTGGCATATAAAACAAATTTAGTGGATTAAATGGGGCGTGTATTTAACAATGTTTGAATTTACAATTTTTAAATATTAAAAGTCTAGGTTCCCCAAAGGGGCAGCTCCACAGTTTGAGAACCACTGACCTAGATAAATGATATGCATAAGAACTTGGAGTTGGAGTGGTAAATATAATATGATACATTTGGTTACCTTCTTGTCCACATTTTTCTCAGGGTAGGGAGTTTAGGCAGGGAGTCCTTATCTAGTTTAAATTGCTTCTAAGGTAGTTATTGGTCACTGATATCAAGGCCAAAGGTGTAAGACTGGCAGAACATACAGTACTTATTGTTCTGCTGGTATATTCTTTCCAGCACAGAAAAGCCTATTTGGGCTTCCTGCCATAGGTTTGAGCAGTAACCACCTATCAGCAGAAGTGACAGGTACTTTCCTGCCAACAGGGCAATGCCTGGTGTGACATGGACCTAAAATTCTGTTTATTGCTTTGTAGTGTTCCCCTGCAGCCAGATGTGTGAATGTGGGCTGAGACAGTGGCCAAGAAATTCAGCATGCGATTTTTCCAAAGTGGTATCTACTAGTAGTCTGGTGAATGATGCATCACATATACAGTACTAACTTATAGGCAGTTCCAAACCAAAAAGATGGCTGCATGACTGCACCATGATACTTTAAGATGAAGCCAATCACATATGCCTTCCACAGAAGTCACTGAAGCCAACATATCCCTAATGAATACAATTCTAGCAACTTTCTTAACCATTATAGTTAATTGTAATTATTGTACTTTTAGCACATAACTAAATATCACCTATTTAATATGTCTTTTGGTTTGAAGATAATCAAGCAACTAAACTAACAAATAAAAAACGACTCCCAAACGCAGTGTGTTCCCAATCCAGCGATTGGGAACACACTGTAGAGGCACTGTAGAGGAAACGTCACCGCTCTTGGAAGAAGCCTGAACGGCGAAACGCGTCAGTGGTGACATAGCAGATGTAGAAGCACACGGACTGTGAAGCTGGGGCAAGCGCAGTGGATCCAGGCGAACGCTGAACAGACACGCTGGATGCGCAGGAGAGACTTTGAAGCTGCCAGCAGTAGGACTTGGTTTTAAAAAACGGATTTTATGCAAACGAATATTCTTTGCTTGTGAATCTAAACTTTTTACTTACTATTAAAATATAATTACGTTTCTACACATACTGCCTTCTTATTGCCCATAAAGGAGAAAAGGAAAAAAGAAGATTTTATTTGGGAATGGAATTCACGCTGTGATAAGCCCTGTTTACTGGCTTTCTTGTGAGTATACTATACCACCAGAAACACTAGGATTTTAGGTAGATAGGTCCACCCCATATTTCTACGGATCACTTGTCTGCTGCAATTAACCCACTGTTCACTATAACAAATTTATGGGATTTGAACACGTATATGGTGGTTTTTATATGTATAAAATACTACACTATATTACTTTTCAGTTTTTTTCCCTCCTCAAATCATTTTGAGGTATACAGCGATCTTTTTGAAACTTATAATCAAGCAACTACCCTGCAAGGGGACATAAGTACTGTACATGTGTACTGTTTCTTTGTTCTTTTTTGACTGCATTTGGTAAATAGAGTTTTGTTTCAGGAGGAGCTATCTTCTTGTCAATGAATTATACCCCAATGCTGCAAAAAAAAAAATCCGAAAATGCCCCATTTCAGACCTGTCGAGATTATGTGTAAGTCAATGGGAGCTGTCCCTAAGAAAGAGAAAATCAGGCATGGTCTTTTTACCCCCAAGGAAAATACTCTCTTTTTTTCACTTAGGATTGACACTGAATTGACCGGGTGCGTCAGCTAACGCATATTTTGTACAAACGTTGTAACTAAAAATGTCTCTTTTTACTAAATGTAGACATGCTACCTTCAATGTGTGCAAAATTAGGTTTTGTTTTTCCCTTAAGGCTATATAATGCAGTGCTGGGGTAATGTTTTTAGTATGTGATACAAGCCACACCTACATGCACCCAATTGGTTTTCATTGAAATTTGGGGATTAGCTGCATTTTTGTGTGTTTTTGCATATAAAATATATATTATATATATTATATGCGGAGGTTGGTCTCTCCTGCATGCTTCCTCTCCCAACCCCAATACCTTTTTATACTTACCCATGTCCCTCAACAGCCACTTTCACTCCAGAATAATAAAGATCTTGATTCTGTATTGCTTATAGCTTAATTTATGCAATGATTAATACCAACTGGCTTGAAAATATTAAGTATAAACCTTGGTCTCGTAAATATGAAAATAAATTAATGATTCCTATCAGAAAATTATGTTAAAATTGGACCTTGTTAAAACTGGGACCCATTTTTGCCATTGAGCTGTCCATTTTAGTATTCAACAGAAACCTACATAGATAAAGGGGAAATGTAGACACTGTTGTGAAATGAAACCCTGGACTCCAGTACTGCAAAGAAGCAAACTACACTCCTATATTGTCCCTTTTGACACTCCAAATCCTAGATTATTAAAAAAAAAATTAACTATTAAACATGCACTTATAGTCCCCATGTAGATTTCTAAGAAGTCTAACCAATGCAATCTTGGCTTAGATTTAATATAAGTGCTGGGCCTATTGCTTTAAAGAATTCTGTTCTTCAAATATATCACAACATGGACTAGAGAACTGCTTTCTATAATGTCTTACTTCTGTTAGATTTACATTTGTCTCTGAAGTAAAAGAGCTGTATAATGAATGACTTGATTCTTGCTTCGTATGGAAGGCTTATATCTTCCATTTCATTCCCAAGCTTTTCAGCAGACTCCGACTTGCATAAATTGCCTCTGAAAAAAAAATTATTGGACAAAAACCTACTTTAGGTCAGGTAATTAAAAAATCTTTTTCCCTTTTAAATCAGACTTGAAATTCATTTGATGGTCCTTTTGAGTTCAATTTTCGATCTGCCAGTAAATGAAAAGAAATACGACATAGTACACAAAATGGTTTTTCTTTTTATATACATATAATAGTGGGGGGAAATGTCAGCATATGCCAAAAATATATGCTTAACACTTGCTGGAATTGTAATCCATATGTCATTCTGTTTTTGCCTCCGTAATTGGAATGGTAAGATGAAATGTCAGCACAGATACCAAAAGATATTATCTTCAAGTCTATAATAACTAAAGTGTTGCCCGAAAGGGTTTTCAATTTGTACTGCATTATGCCATTGAGGCACTGTAATATGATTTGAAAATATATGGAAAAAAGGGCTACACTCATGACTCTACATAATATTAACACCTAATGGAAAAGGCAGAAATATTTTCCCTTTGCTTCAAATGAAAGAAAAAGAATAATAACCACATTTATACAAAATTGAGAAAATCACATAAAAAGCTTTGATATTTTTTGTTGCATTCGTAAAAATTGCCTGAAACTTCTCTAGGAAATTAATTCACTTCAGCGTGTCACACAGGGTTTAAACGGCAAAAAAAAAAAAAAAAATAGAGATTGGCAAAAGGAATAAATATTATGTATTCAGTGTGATGTTGCTAGCTTAAATAAGTGTTCTCACGTACACTTCTGCTTTGTGCAGAGCAGGCTTTCCTTTTTATATTTTATGAATACATGGTTGTTCTTTGTAGAAGTATCTAAGCAACTATATTAATACATCAGTTTGAGTTTAGCAAGGCAATATATAACGGGTATAGAAAAATTATCTTTGCACCAAGTAATAAATGTATTTCTTATGGCTAATATTGGGCAAATGAACTTAGAGGGGTGCAGAAAACCCTCACTGATGGCTTCTTCACCGGGATTAGAGTACAATTTGATAGAGGTCTTCATCCTACCCAATAAGTTTACAACAACCATTGTATCATGCACTTTAAGAGGGATGTATATTCCTCTACTGAATTTTGAAAAACATCACCCCCTGTAAAAAAAAAAAAAGTCTATATATGAAAGATGAAGAAACGCGCTTATGTCGATAATTGTACAGCAGCACCTAAAATAGATGTGGGTCCAGTGTCGGACTGGGACACCAGGGGCCCACCCAAAAACTTTTGACTAGGGGCCCACCAATTAATCTTAGACCAGGGGCCCACTCTTAGTATTATTATTCTTCCTCTCCTCACTCAACCTCTATTCTCCTAGTCTCTTTTCTTTACATACTATAATCTATTATTCCATCTATTTAGCCACTTTGTTCTCATAAAAATAGGCAATGGCCATGCAATAGGCCAAATATTTAGCAGCATGAGGGCCCACTGACACCTTGGCCCACCGGGAGTTTTCCTGGTATCCCTGTGGGCCAGTCGACACTGTGTGGGTCCACGTGGTTTGTTACAGAAAGTCAAAATTAAGTTGCGCTAAAAACGGTGATCCGGTTCCTAAACCTGAAAAAAACCCAGCAATCCCGATAGTGCAGTAGCCTTGTAATACGGATGGTGTTTTTAGCGCACCTTCATTTTGACTTTCTGAATTTTACACGTGGACCAGTGGACCCACATCTATTTTAGGTGCTGCTGTAAAATTATCGACATAATCGCGGTTCTTCATCTTTCATATACAGACTTTTTTTTTACAGTTAGGGGGTGATGATTTTCAAAATTCAGTAGAGGAATTTACCTTTAAATGTGAAAATTAGTGTTGAGCAAATCAAAATGGTGGGATAATTCACAAAATGGCAAAACATTTGCTAAATATTCTAACGTCAATTTCTTGGAAACTTTCTACAGCAGCTATTTCTTTTTTTTCAAGGTGCCTTTTGTCACGCAGAATAAATTTGAGTATATTGAGCTTTTTTGTGGACAAAATGCAAATTCAATAAATATGCTCCTTTACTAATTTTTAACCAAAATACAAAGGGATATAAGGGTTTTCTAGAAAGTTGTCTAGATGGCTGTTTTCATAAGTTTTTACAAAAATACCTAATGCCTTTTCTGGTTGATGGGCTCCTGCTTCTCCAGTGACTGCTTATGAAGCCCAGCTCACTCCAACGCTGTTGGTTGTATGGTAGCACAAGAGTTAAAACAAACTGCTAACTGTGTAATGTACCAAACAACCAACAACTACTAACAAAAGACATACGCATCTTGTGAAAAAGCTTGCAGCTGTCAATCATTTTAATAAGCCCTTGTTATAACTTCAGTGCTATCCTTGTCTTTATCTTTTCCACAGTTATACAAAGAATCAAGGACTGTTGGGTTTTATTGATGGTAGGGATTACCCAATTTATTAAAGTGAAGACTTCAAGTATGAATACACCATTTTGTGTTATTGTTCTGTTTCTTTAAAAAAAGAATATAATTACCAATTACTGCTCAAAGAATATATGTTGTGAGGTTTTTGGTTTTTTTTGGTTATAATTATGTCTAATTCACGGTTTCATCAGAACCTTTGAATAAGTTTAGCTAAGCAGATCAGACTGGGCTACTCCAACCATAATACAGCATTCATTCGTTTTTATATGGCCTTATTTGTTTTTCTGCTAACACACATGGAATTCGGCTTTAGGACTATTGCTCAAAAAAGTCAGCAACAAGAAAAATCTTCGTACAGCACCAAATTGTTTAAAAATGCCTTTATTCAAATTTCCCGTGGACCATGGAATCTGACATGGGGCTAGACATTTTGTCAATTTCTCAGCTGCCCCTAGTCATGTGACTTGTGCCTGCACTTTAGGAGAGAAATGCTTTCTGGCAGGCTGCTGTTTTTCCTTCTCAATGTAACTGAATGTGTCTCAGTGAGACATGGGTTTTTACTATTGAGTGTTGTTCTTAGATCTACCAGGCAGCTGTTATCTTGTGTTAGGGAGCTGTTATCTGGTTACCTTCCCATTGTTCTTTTGTTTGGCTGCTGGGGGGAGGGAGGGGGGTGATATCACTCCAACTTGCAGTACAGCAGTAGTGATTGAAGTTTATCAGAGCACAAGTCACATGACTTGGGGCAGCTGGGAAATTGACAATATGTCTAGCCCCATGTTAACTGAATATAAAAAAATCTGTTTGCTGTTTTGAGAAATGGATTTCAGTGCAGAATTCTACTGGAGCAGCACTATTAGCTGATGTGTTTTGGAAAAAACAGTATCCCTTTAAGTATTTTTGTGTGATATAACATTATAGAAAAGCATTGCATAACTCTCCTGAATAGCTTGCATTGATAGATACAATAGTCTCAACAAAAGGGGCTTTTTAGCACATTGGAAAATACAAGGTTACTAGTATAAAGCAATTTGTTGGTTATCCAGGTTTTTGCCTTATTGCCATTTTTGAAGAAGTTGGGTTTTTTTCCCCATCTGAGACAAACTGGAGATGGATTTCCTCTAATATCGACTACAGTACAAGCTAAATAATATGATCTGTTACTCATACACCTCAGACACATTTACATCACTCCCTGCCCCAATGGAGCTTACAATCTGAGTTCCCTATCACATTTACAGGCAACTTAATTGGCTTTTGATAAAATAGGAATGGTATTTCCAGCCTAAACTATATTCTGTCCACTGTTTAAATCCAATAAATTGTATGGTGTTTGAGATCACCAGCTTCTGAAGTACCATTGTACAGAGAGAAGAGATTTTCCTGAAGCAAATCCAAATATATGCTTCTCTTTAATGCACTGGCTATTCCATTACATTAGTCAATTTTTGTGTAATTAAATCCTCATGATTGAGTTTTGTGTTCTATTGTGCTGTCTTTTCTATCTGCAATAAAACCTGGGTCTGTATTAAACTATTGATAAAATTTAGCTTTCTGATAATACCCTATAATGAAATATTGAAAATAGTGCTGTTTTGGTGTTCCGGTGGTAGAAAATAATTGTTTAATGCAGCTTGCAATGATCTCTAAAACAAAGAATAGAGATTAAAGTGCACAGGTAGCAGACAGTGATCTTACTGGAAGATCTTCTTGCATCAGAGGCCTGCAAGACTGAATGTAGCTCTGTAAGAGGACTAAGACTAAGAGATACTAAACATTGCAAATTTTAGCTTTAAGGCAAATCTCTTTTTGTTACTTAACTTTGTACTTCTCAATCAAACCACTGCCTTATTGCTAAGGTAAATAAGACCTTGCAACCTTATAGCTGCTAATATACCAGACTGGAGAGTTACTGAACAGACAGCTAACTCCAAACCCATAAAAAGGAAGACCAGTTGCAAATTGTTTGACAATATCAATGTCTATATCATACTAAAAGTAATTTAAAGGGACTGTCATGTGAAAACATGTTTTTTTTTTCAAAATGCATCAGTTAATAGTGCTGATCCAGCAGTATTCTGCACTGAAATCTGTTTTTCAAAAGAGCAAACTATTTTTTTATATTTAATTTTAAAATCTGACATAGGGGTAGACATATTGTCAGTTTCCCAGGAGCCCCCAGTCATGTGACTTGTGCACTGATAAACTTTAGTCACTGTTTACTACTGCACTGTGAGTTTAAGTCATATCACCTCTTCCCTTCCCCCCCACCACCAGCAGCCTAACAACAGAACAATCGGAAGGTAAATAGATAGTAGCTCCCTGACACAAGATAACAGCTCTGTGGTAGATCTAAAAACAGCACTCAATAGTAAAAATCCATGTCCCACTGTGACTCCTTCAGTTACATTGAGTAGGAGAAACAATAGCTTGTCAGAAAGAGGTTCCATAGTGCAGCACTGCCTCATTCTGAAAGCACATAACCAGACAAAATGACCTGAGATGGCTGCCTACACACCAATATTACAACTGAAGAAGAAAAAAAACCTTATTGGTTCAGGAATTTAATTTTACATGGTAGAGTGAATTATTTGCAGTGTAAACTGTAATTTAGAAATAAAAACTACACTATAAAAATCATGACAGAATCCCTTTAAAGGTAAATAACCTCTTTAAAGGTTATTACTACCACTTTGTCAGACCCTTTATTATTAATGCATAACATTATTAGAATTATCTAGGTCTAATGTTATACCACATACTGTACATAATTATGATGGCTCTTCAGAAACAGCATATGTCAAGCAATATATTGAAGTTTTTCGTTGATCGTTGTGCCAGCGGACAGTGAGAAAGCTGGCACACCAATCTGATCTAGTTTGTACTGAAGAAATCTATAAATACAGTATTGCCCAGCATGGTTGCCCTTTTGATGTGTAATGAGAAGCTGATGCAATGCTACCTGAGGGCATGTAATGAATTGAGAATTAAGAGGAAGTTCTAATTATCAATTTGGTTCAAAGTTTAATAAACATCTTATGACTTATTAAAGCACTCAGACAGATGCAGTGATACAGTTTTACAAGCCTGCTGAGTCTAATGCCTCTCTGTTCCCCTATAGTCTCATTACTACAGGAGCTTTCATTAAACAAAATCTTGTTCTTGTGTATGTATGCAAGTGCACACACACATACCTCATAAAGCGCAGATGAGGTATCGGATCCCAACTACAGACAGGATATTTCATATAAATGGAAAATATTGCATTTAAATGTGTTCCCACATTTCTTAATGTTTTACATACAAATATGGTGAACATTTGTTTTTCTCTTCACAACAAAAGTGAGCTGTTTGTGTGAAACAATTTCCCTGCCAATCACAAGAAAAGATTATAAAATGGTGATGCCTCACAAAGGACCAGAAGACTAGAAATGGCGTAGCAACTCGATATCCTAATAATGTTGCCCGTGCAATCAAATTGTAACTACTACAGATAATAAGATGTCCAGGATCTTCCAGTAGATTCCTACACCAGAAGTGTGGCTAACTGAGTCTGAACTCCAGATGATGGAAGAATAGTAGTTTTTCAAGAATAGCTCCCATTGAGTGTTGTGTCCCCCTCACTGGGAGCCCAAGTGCAGGCAGCCATGCCGAGGCACATGTATAATGAGCAAGACACTTAGTTCACACAATAAGTGCATCCCTTGATCCTATAGTGGTCATTTACAACTTCAAGTGCAGTTGCGTTTACATAAATTTCCCTGCAGTCAGTTGTGCATAAATGTTCACCTTTGCAGCTGCTGCCTTCCTCCTGTCTCCTGTTTCGTATCAAGAGCTGCTACTCCTAATGCCTCCTGTTTCGTATCAAGAGCTGCTACTCCTAATGCCATAGAAGAACCCTGGTGATGCCACCACTTCCAGACTAGGTGGTAGCTCCAGGGTTCCCTCAGTGCCCTGCGCAGTACCCTATAAATTATAAGCAATTAGTGACCCAGATATTGGATAGCCATGATCAACAAATGGAGAGAATGAGTTAATTTAAAATACTCCAAATAATGGTTTGGAACATGAAGTTGGGAGCCAATTATTAACATTTTGATTCTAGTGGTTTTAGAGGTTAAAGTAACCTCGAAAAAAACACATTTTCTCTAAAACCATGAATGCAAAGTAATTTATTAAATGATCCAAATATAAGAACAAATCAGTAAAAATGTGGAACTAATTTGAATACTGAAACAAAAACCTTAAAATCATTGTGCAGTTACAAACGAAAATACAGTAGAACCCCCACGTCTTTCAGGGGACCAGGAAAATATTGTGTAAAATCAGGGAAAATGTAAAATCAGGGAAATGTGTTAAAGTAACTTTTTCTTCAAGTACTGAAAGGATATAAGCACAGGAGTCTGTTTTACTTTGAAATACATAATGTATTGTGCTAATAACAAGGGTTAAGCATTGCATTGTTAATGTTACACTATGTGGGGCATGTGCAAGGCCTCTCTGTCAGTCACACAAGCTAAAGCAATAAGTGATTGGTGCAGGACTGTATAAGGGGCAGACTCATTGGAATTAACCATTTACAGGCAGAACCATGGCAAAATATACATCTGGTTAGTATCTGAAACCTCTTTATTTCACAAATAATAACATTCATAGAGGGGAAAACAGTTTTTGGGTACATCAAGACATTGATGTAAAATCCGGTGAAACTTTGCTTAAAATCAGAAAAATGCACCCATTGAAATGCATTATAAATTGGTGGGACCACAAATAAAAAATGTAAAATGCGGGAAAACTTAAAATCAGGGTAATTAAAATCCCATTGTCTTCTACATGACAGCTTTTAGTTTTAACACTTAATAAATTACACACTTTTCATTGTTTAGAACAAGTTTCTAGAGCGGGGGTGCCCAAACTTTTTGCAACGAGGGCCAGATTTGGTGAGGTGAAAATGTGTGTGGGCCGACCATTCAGCCCGACATTCTTTGAACCACCTTTGATCAAATTACAGGAATCGAGTAATCATAGCAGTAATATTTGGGCACATTAGTGAAATGATCTGCCACTTGGTCTATACTGCTGCCTGTGTGCTGAAGTTGTTAGCAATAGACACGTATTGGAACGTAGTGAAGCCATACTTCTTTAGTTTACTGTACTAGTACGTCTATTGACACCTTCAGCCCTAAAGAAGTATGTGAAAACAGCGCATCTCTACGTACCAGATCATTTCACTAATGCGCCTTAATATTACTGCTATGGGATTCCTGATCGCACTGTGCTGGGGGGGCCTCATTATTATTAATTTCATTATGGAGGCTGAGGGCCCATGTAAATTTAAAAACAGGCCGCAATTGGCCTCCGGGCCTCACTTTGGACATGCCTGTTCTAGAGCAACCCAAACTTTTTTTTATCTGTGAGCCACATTCAAATGTAAAAAAAAATTGGACAGCAACACAAGTATGCAAAAAAGTCCCTGGGGTGTCAGTTATGGACTGTGATTGACTCTTGATTCGTAGCCCTTACGTGGGCTGACAGCCTACAGGCGGCTCTGTTTGGCAGTACACCTGTTTTTGTGCAACCATAAAAATCCAAACCTGGAAAATAAGCATCTGCTTTGAGGCCACTGGAAGCAACATCCAAGGGGTTGGTGAGCAACATGTTCATGAGCCACTGGTTTAGAGCAATCAGTAGAATTTGTAGTGCAAAAAAAAGAATTTGTGGAAGAGAAAAAAATACATATGTTAGAAAATGGGCTCTGTAGTGCTGTAGTGTGTGCTACCCTGTAGTGAATAGACCGGAGCCTTAACAACCACGGATGAAATTCAATGGCGCAAGGTATTTAGAACAATCTCGACTGCAGTAGCCGTGAATATTCAGCCGACCCCAGAACTAGCAATACTAAACATAGGAGAGCATACTCAATATAATAAGTCTCAACTGATTACTCTTAGACAAAGTCTGTTTCAAGCTCGTAGATGCATAACTGTGCGTTGGAAAAACATTGAAGCCCCGACACATAAAGAATGGTTGGAACAAATGAAACTACACATTGATAGGATGCAACACTTGTTTATTAAAAAAGCCTCATCTGAGAAATTTGAAGCTGTGTGGGGATCCTGGCCACTGAGCTAGAACATGGTTGGTTGCTGGAAATACATAGGTAATAGCAATTAGACATGTCATGGTGAGATACATAAGTACACAGATTTTCATTTTAGTTGGTTTAAGATGTCCTTTTTCTTTCTTCTTTTTTCTTGGTCTTATCTAGCTTTATATAATGAGATTAAGGGATTTAAATGGCCAGGCGTAAAACATCACGTTGTATACAGAATTATCTATCATATATACAAGACAACTGTATTCAATATTCAATGTAGAACGTATAAATGCTGATATATACAATTGTATGACATGTATACTTATACAATAAAGGTTATGATGTTAAAAAAAAAAAAAGAAATTCAATGAAAAAAATCTTTATTGCCAAGGTATCTTCCTTGAGACCTCAAGGAACATATCTGTTCGTGTGTTTAAAGTTACTTAGCAATAAAGATTTTTTTCATTGAATTTCACCCGTGGCTGTTAAGGCTCCCGTCTATTCACTACTTTATTGGACATTGCAGATTTTGGCTGGATCAAAGACCAGTGGGCCGGAAGCCACCACGAGAGTAACTACAGAACCGCTCACATGTAAGTGCCTAAAGTTTATTGAATGCTGTAGAATAAACACAGTTTAATCTGTGTTCTATGAAGCTATACTAAAGGGAAGATCTTGGTTTTAATACATTACTAAAATATAAATATCAAGATTTTCGCCTCATTCTATACATGCAATCTATACAAGTTCTGCTTATTTAAAATAAAACCATTAAAAAGAATTTTAAAAAGTTAATTCTGTTGCAGTAAATATGAATACATATGCATATTTTCTGCTTTTGAACAAAGTAAATCTCCTTCTTTGGGCTAAAGCCTTAATACCTGGAAGTAAACGTTGATAAACTGCCCTCATCTTCAGTTTCCAGGTGTCTCTCCTGTGTATCACATCATAAATATCAATGTTTTATGGGCTCAATAGGTGTATGATTTTACAGAGAGCAAAAAAAATGCTAGAAAATGTAAAGATATTGGAACTTTACCAGCATAAAAACTGCAAAGGTTAGTAGCAAAGCTCCAAATATTTTTATATTGTTAAAAGCTTAAGATCAAAAAATGGTGTCCTTAATTTATCTTTAGTATAGTGACTTGGTATTTTTTAGATCTTGCTGCCTTCACAGATAAGTTCACAGTTTTCCAGCGGGAAGTGAATCATAAATCACATCAGGAGAAATTTTGCAGCTTGAAGTGAGACAGGCATATCAGCTTGAAGTTTGCCTCGGTCTGGATGCATCCAGTAATCAATCTAACTGATTGACATCAACAATTGCAATCACTTTCCAGCAAAGCTGTCATTTCCAAGCGACTTCCAGCTTCTCCACATGACTTTCAAACCCCATCGGATGAAGAATGCAAAAGCTGCTCGGCAGCTGATTGAAGAGAATGCTAAACTATCATGCAGAACTATCATCCATGGGGACGAAATCCAACTAATATCTACTACTGCTACTATCTACTACTAAATCTAACTGCCATATTCATAGATCACTATAAAGAGGCAATGTGGAAATGGATGGGAATGGTAATTTTCAGCAGGTAGGAATGATATCTCACTGCTCAATTCTGCGGTTTGAAATATATCTTTATAGACTAGACTAAAGGAAAATCTTATAAAATAATACACAGTCTACAATTTATTTTGCCAGGTAACTAGATGTTGTGTCATTATGTGTACATTTTCTGTGTATTATCAGTTTGTGTTTAGTTAAGATATATGAACTCTTTCTACTGTACATATCTAGAACTCATTTGCAAGAGAGTGGGATGATCTAGATTCTGTGCACTTCCTTAATAGTGGTGTATTGAGCTTTACTTCACCGTCACCTCCTTTCTTTTGTTGTTATTATTCTGAATGTAGTGACAGAGTGAGATCACTCTGCAAGTGCAGGAGCACTTTAAGTTGCAAAAGCACCCACACACACACACACATATGGGTCCACAGCACACAGTGCAGCCCTAGAGGGAGAAGGCTCTGGTCTTTCCACCTAAACTACAGGGCTACATTGCAGGAGGTGCCCACTGGCACTCCCTAACTTTGTAAGTTAGGAAGCTGGAGGGGAGAAAATTATGTTCCTCCCACTTGCTGACCCTCTAAAATACATCACTCCTGAGCATAGACAGTATCCCACTGGCAGTGCACTCCCTAACTTTGTATGTTAGGAAGCAGGAGGTGAGAAACTTATGTTCCTCCCACTGGCTGCCCCTTAGAAATACATCACTCCTCAACATAGACATTACTGTATTATTTGTAGAACGCAAGTCTCCGCAATATATATTAGAGACCTGCAGCAATTCTTTAAAGTTTAGGGCATTCTTCAAAATGTAAAAAAAGCATGGCTCATTTAAACTGTTTATTGCACTTTGTACCCTGTTCTGCAAATGACCTCCCAATTTCCCAGTTGTGTCCTGCAGTGGTTCTGCAAAGTAAAACTAGAGCAAGGGCCATGCCTCATGGGTGCATTTTTAGCTCATAAAACATATACACTTCTGCCAACTTGGGCAATGATTTAAAATGTCCTTGCTTGACTCCAGTAATATTTCATTCAATCGAGTTGTAAAAACAGGTGTTTATTTTTGTCTTTGGCATTAAAAGTTTATTAATAAAGGAAACCACGTTAAATAAAAAGACAACGTTCATATGATTGCTACTGCATGCATTTTAACATCAAAGGATCAAAAACCTGGTGCTTAGAGCCGAGTCAGAATATGCAGCTGAGCTGTCTTTAAAGTAGAAGGAAACCCCATGGGCGCAAAACCCCTCCCCTGTGTTCCTCCCCCCTGGCCTACCTGTCCCCCTGGGCAAATGCCCCTAACTTGTTACTCACCCCTCTGCGCAGGACCTGTCCACGGAGTTCACAGTCGCCATCTTCTTCCTGCTTTGAGCGGCGTCTTCTGGCGCATGCGCAGTAGGAACAGTTACCGGTACGGATCTACTGCGCATGCACCGAATGTCACAAATTGAAATCGGAAAACTTCGTGACATTCGGTGCATGCGCAGTAGATCCGTACCGGTAACTGTTCCTACTGCGCATGTGCCAGAAGACGCCGCTCAAAGCAGGAAGAAGACGCGCGTGGGAGAAGATGGCGACTGTGAACTCCGTGGACAGGACCTGCGCAGAGGGGTGAGTAACAAGTTACTCACCCCTCTGCATTTGCATTTGCCCAAGGGGACAGGTAGGCCAGGAGGGAGGGGGGCAACACAGGGGAGGGGGGGGTTTGCGCCCAGGGGTTTCCTTCTCCTTTAAGGCAGGCGGTAAGGACAGGGGCTTGAATAAGGCTGTGCCTCCTTCCGCTATTACCTTGTGCCTCTGAATGACATGCAAGTGGGGGGCGCCTAGTTACCTGCCAAACATTAACACCACCCTATTTGCAGTCAGTGGTGTATTAGAAGAGGGAACAGCAGGTCTTCACACTTTTTTTTGCTCATTGCTTTGGGCTTTGTAAAAAAAAAGCCCTCTACTCTTATAAGGGAACCCTTTAATGAGCACCTGGTGCAAGGTAGGTGGTAGTCATAGGGGTGAATGACATTCTATACATACTGTATGTTACTAAACTATTCCTGATGAGTATCATTTTTGGATCCGTTACTGTCTTCTATAATATATAAAGGCATTACACCTACCAGGTAAATTATATGTAAGGCACCCTTCTAGTGACACTAGACCAAAAGAGCAGACACTAACCCTTCCTACACTATTCCTTTATCCCATTCCCTTCCTCTAACCTTCACTTTGTATATGTTCTCTATTCCCATATATCATGCAACATTGGCAGCTCTTTCCCCTGTATCTCAATAGCATGTAATAGAAAAGAGCATAGAGATTGCAGAAATATTTTGGTTTATCTGAAACCACCTGATGAATCTGTTTTTTGCCTCAAATTGAAGTATTTCTAGAAGCTTCTAACTTCCTTTTCAGATGCATTTCACAAACCATTTCATTTGCAGGAAACACTGGATTCTATTAACATTCTAAAACTTTCTAATTTATTTTCCTCATCCCTAAATATGATTTACAGACGAAACATCTTTTAAATATCGATAATATCCCTGCGGGATAGATTCCCGTTGATTGTACTGCCAGTGAGCCCTGCCTGGGCATATTAAAAAAGATTTAATTTGTCCTTCCATTACTAGTGATGGCTTGCGGGTTTCTGCCCTTTGTCTCTGCTCTCGGTAAAGAGCCACAAATTATTTAGACTTCACATATTGCTGGACTAAAACTGCACTGAAATAATCCACTTCTCCCTGAAGGGCTGAGAAGTAACCCAAATCTCCCATGAGCAAAGGCTAATAAAGTCAAGTATAAAAGACGTCTTGCCATTGGCAGGTATTCTTACCAACAGCAAGAACGAATAGTGTGAAAATTACTTATTTATATTCAGACAAATGGCAGGCATTTTTTACACGGCTCCCAAAGGCATAACACTGAGTTTGTTGTTCTTAAAGAGTGAAACCAATCAGCTTGGCATTTCAATTAAAAATCCTATATTGTGTGCTGACTGTTTATATTTCTTTCTTCTTTCTGTCTGAAATGAATAGTAGTGTGATCCTCAGCACCACTTCCTAAACCTCACCATCTAATGGACTGTGTTGCATTAGTAATGGCTAAAGTAAAATTGTAAGATATTTCTGTTTCATAGTAAATGGCTGGCAACATTAAAGCCTGTTTTGTGTGCACACACATCTATCTTTCTCTTCTTAGAGAATTCCACAGAGCAGACTTAAGTGACTCTTTTGATGCAAACACTCATTACAGTGGAACGAAGAGTTTGCCTGAATGTGCCAGATGCTTAAATTCAGCTGCCATGTCATTGCCTGCCAAATATAAAGCTGTAGAGGTCGGTTACTACTGCAACTGCTGTTGCATTTGTGCAAATTTACCCACAGCCTGCGTAAACCCCAATTTATTATAATTACTTTAGTCAAAAAACACTGCATTATGGGGAAATACCATGGCAATTGAGCTTGATGTTGCACTTGGGCTTGTAACTATACTTTTCAAAATTCAATGTCCATTGGTTTATAGTTGAGCCAGTGATTTTTACAATTGTATTACATTAATGATCATCATTTTGGGACTTCCAGAGTGGGCATACACCCTATGGGTCGTTTGCAACCACAAGTGAAGTAACCAAAGTGCAGTTTTCCAAGTCTTGATAATGACGTGTATGCCTGATTCTTTAAAACAGGAGTTCCCCAATCTTTTTTTAATAGTGAGCCACATTCAGTTGTAAAAAGAGGTGGGAAGCATAACACACATGCATAATGTCACTGAAGGTGCCAAATAAATGCTGTGATTTTCTATTTGGTAGCCCCTATGTGGACTGATAGCCTACATGCTGTGTTTGGCAGTACGCCTGGTTTTTATGCAACTAAAACTTGCCTCCAAGACAGAAATCAAAAAATAAGCACCTGTTTTGAGGCCACTGAGGGTTGGTGAGTCCTTAGAACCAGTCACACTTCTTTAAAATGTCTACTCTCACATAATGGTGTGACGGAGCATCCTGAGATAATGTAATATATAAGAAACTAATAGCCACAAATGTGATAGTGGTGTAAAAAGAAACATCTGATTGCTGTTGGTTAGAAGAGTTGGTACAATCTATGTACCTTATATTGAAGGCCCTATTGTTATTAATATTATATGCAGTATGCTGATGAAGAAAGTGACCTACCAAGCCTTAAGTATGTCAGCATCAATGGTACAGGTTCTGATGTAACGTTAGATGAATTATGATTTATTTCACCTGACAGTGATAGAGTTGCTGTTTGCTGCTTTAGATTTTACAAGTTCTCTATATATAGATCTATTAGACTTTCACTAGAAGGTGAGCTACATAGCACATCATTGTTCTCAGCTTTTAAGAAGTATAAAAGTACTTACATAGAGTGACAGTCCTTTATATATAATTTTTCATTCTGTAGTGACAAGTCTACTGTTAGTTTAAGTCTTGGAAGTACACTTTTATCAGATCCACAGTTAAGATTTTAAATTCTAGTAAAAGACTGAGGGGTCTGGGAGGAGGGGTTTAGATTAATTTAAAAGTTAAGGCCTTGCTTAAAGGAAAAATTTACCCCCAAAATTAATACTTGAGCAGCAGATAATTTATATCATATTAAGTGACATATTAAAGTGATACTGACACTAAAAAATGAATTTTAGCATATGAATGTACATTAAATGTTACCTATAGGTCATGTTGATCATTTTTTGCTGAGAGGTTTGTTTTTGTATATAATTGTTAGTTGAAGTTGATAAGCCTAACTCTTTGACACTCTGACTTTGCCAACCTGACTGTCCCATCTCAGCCTGTTAGTTACAGTTTCTAATGCTAACGGACTCCTGCTGCACAAATATGGCAGCCCCCTCATGGGGGATCAGACAGGTAATGTAAAAGCATCATGCAAATACTTTATGGCAAAGTTAGAAGTAGCTTGCAAAGCCAATATTATAATAGATGTAAAAAATAGTTTATATTCAGGTGTCAGTATCTCTTTAAAGAATCTTATCAAACTGGAATATATATTTAAGTAAATATTGCCATTTTACATCTCTTACCTTTAACCATCATTTTTAATTTTTTGATGGTCTGTTTGCTGCCTCAGAGATCACCTGACCAGAAATACTGCAGCTCTAACTGTAACAGGAAGAAGTGTGGAAGTTAAAGACAGAACTCTGTCCTTTAATTGGCTCATGCTCATGTGGTTTTGTATGTTTCTGTGCACCGTGAATCATACAATCCCAAGGGATGACCTTCATTTTTTAAAATGGAAGTTTTCTGATTACCCAATGGCACATACTACTAAAAAAGTATATTATTATGAAAATTATTTGTATTGAATTATATTATTTACATGAAGCAGGATTTTACATATGAGCTGTTTTATGCAATATATTTTTATAGAGACCTACATTGAGGGGTAAAGTTTTCCTTTAAAGGGCACCAATCATCACTAAAATCATCTACGTAAAGACAGTTGGAGTTCAAAAAATCTGATTTTCAAAACCGTTGTTTTGAATTGTTTGTATGATGTAAAGCATCAGCTTGCTATACCTTCTGCAAAATCTCCCTATCTCTACTGCAGTGCTAGTTGAGGCAGACATCTTGGAATCCACTTCCTCCTACTACGTACATTTTCACAGCCCACTGCAGCTCCAAAATCTTGAACATGCTTAGTTACTTAGTTACTGCTGTTTCCATCTCCATATCATGTACAGGCCACAACAGTTGTTCCCATATGAGAGATATAATGGAGCACGACAGAAAAAAAAATATTTTCATCTTTAAAGCCTACATGCTGTCAAACACTTTATCCCCTAGTGCCCATATGGTTAATTTATTGCAGATATCCATGCAATATATCCAGCGTTCACAGGGTGCATAAAAAATAGCTTGACTGAACATATTTATGTAGTACTGGTCAGGTTGTTGTTAATGTGTGTTTGATTTTAAACCAAAAAATATAACCATCCCTTTTTAACATGAGCTCATTTTGTCAATGTTATATAGAAAAGGTGCATAAACACTATATGAACTGGCAAAAGTAACTATAAACATGTTTTCATGTAATGCCACAGACTGAAAGGATTGGTAGTCTATTCTTGATTCATATGAACCATTTCCCAACCCACTTAAGGCTCACAGTGTCATGCAACCCCTCCATCACCCTGTTCTATTGTTAAGTGATGGATTCTTGGAATTGAAGTCACTTTACTTTCCATGGTGCACAAATTCTCTGCAAAGCAGACGGACCTCAGTCATATGTGCTGTAAACCATCATTTCCTCCAGCTTTTACTGTTGTTCTCTACTGGTGTACAGCACAATTCAGCTATTGCCAGTAAGAGCAGGTGAATAATTATGATCATTATCCACTTACAGTCCAGACAGTTAGCTTGCTTCATGCACTCTTATGCCAATTGTTAATAATTTAGCTAAACAAACAGGCAAATAACCATATGACCTGGAAACCTTCTATTCATTATAAAGATAAACTGCTCATCGGCATATTAAAAAAAAAAAAATCTCTCATGAAGAAGCAGTTGGCAAATACAATAAGCTGGATGATCAATGAGGAAAACTGAGGCTGTTATTGCTGGTTTGGAAGAGCAGAGTAATTATTACTTTCACTAATAGAGTCCAGTCTATTTGCTATGCCACATGCGACTACTTACACAAATCTTATTACAATAGCAGTTAATACTGCCAAATGATGATCAGGCTTTTGCTAATTAGAATCCCAACATATCTGGACACTGCAACAGCGCAGATACTGATGATACGAGTTTAGTTTGACTAAGAATATAGTACATGCCTGTAAATCAGCTTATGGCCGTTGTAGGTAATAACATGGGGATCTAATGACTTTGTAGGAAACCCCGGCTTATATAACACGCTACTGTACTGCAAACATAGCTCAGCAAGCAACCACCAAACCCGAGTTGTAATCTTTGTTTATGTTTGGTACTTGCTTAGTGATATATAAACGTGTTTTGAAATCAATTTTTTCAAATCTTATCCGCCATATCGGTTCTGTTTGTGCTGTTCCAAACAAAGTTTCACAACTGTATGTAGATGAATGGCAGGCTGTGTGTCATCATTGCCCAAAGATGAAGTATATGAAGCACTGACAAAGAATTGTGATGCTGTGCATGTATCAATCATTATTAATGGTGTTCCGATGGGAGGGAGAGCACATAGTGACACAAGCCTCGACATTTAGCCAAACTTCTTGTATTGATATGTATGTTTTGGAAATGTCAGTGTTTTTATTTTCTATACAAAGGGAGTTGGGATTAGATTTGGGCTGTAGCTAATGGTTTTTTTTTAACTTGGTTCAGCCTGAATTTTCTCTATATAATCTCTATTAATAGAAGTGTTCATGTTTTTATGCATATTTGGTTTGGAGCTTGCTTCTATATATTCACTCGGCCTTATAGTACCAAGGTATTGAAATTTGAAGGCTGTGCACAAAATTGCACTATTTATACTGATACGTTGTTCTATGATCCATAAGGTTATCACTGAAGACATTAAATAATGTTTCTCTAAATTTAAATTATCACCTTAAATTACTTTATCCACTTTTTTAAACTCTCATTAGGGTGTAATGTAAATATGGGATCCAATATCCAGGAAGCTGTGAAATTATGGGAAGGCTATCTCATCTCCCATTTTAATCATATAATTTTTTTAAAAAAATCAAAACATTATTTCCTCTATCTCTGTAATAATAAAACAGTACCTTGTACTTCAGCCTAATTAAGATATACTTAATCTTTCTTGGAAGCAAAATGCATAAATGTGTTTTTGGTAGACATAAAGCATGGTGATCCAAAGTACAGAAAGCTCTCTGAATTGGAAATACCCAGGCCCTGAGCATTTTGTATAATAGGTACTATATATATATATATATACCCGAAAGGGAGAATCTTGAAGAATATCACACTGGTGGATCTTCTGCAATATACTGTAGCTCTCCAGGCACCATTTTTAAACACTCTGTGGCTCTAGGGGCTGAATTGCTTATCTTAATTGAGACAATACTACTCCAAGTGTGCGCTTCCTATTGCATTCTATTTCAGATTTCCTGTGTCGTTTTAACCTGGTGTGAACGGTGATATTCAAAGAAGCAGCCCCCCCCCCCTTTTTGTCAATAGTGCAGTGGCGCGGTATTGGTATAAATTAATTATACCTCTTTCTATCTAAAAAATGTTTATTTAGGAATCCCAGTATGTCAGAAAACAAGATAACCAACTATGGGCCAGATTCAATTCAGTGAGAAAAAGGTTTATCATGTGAAAACTCATAGACAAGATTCAATTTGAGATGCAATTCAATTCAGAAAAAGTCATCTCATGGTTTATCATATGAACACTATTTAAGTCTCTGGGAAAAACTGAATTGGAAAGTGAATTAGGAGAAAAGTTCTTTTCTCCTTGAATCTCATCTATGAGTTTTCACGTGATTAACCACGAGATAACTTTTTCTGACTGAATTGAATCTGGTCTTTTATGTTTTAACAGGGATGATTGAAAATTGACTTGCATCTGTTATTAAGTTTGGTGTACATACTTTAGAGCTCAAGGACATGCAAAAAGACAATAGCCTGAAATTAGGAATGTAACAAACAATACACAGAACAGTCAAGAGCAAAGTCTAGCAAAGAAGTGGTGGGAGGTGTGTTAAAAGAAAAAAAATCCACAGTTCAAGATGACATTGTGAAGTGCAAGTCATATTTACATTGTGTTTATGTAACTTACCACCCCATCCCAAGTGAATATGTATTTTTCAGGTTTAACACCTTTTAACTGTTTTAGAAAACCCTCTAAATGCCTTTAAACACCAGCATTATAAATGAAATATAATACAAATTAATAAAGTAATGAAATGAAATCTGCATTTTGCAATGGAATATTGGTCATTAGACAACTATTTAATTTTTTTTTTTTACTTTATTTTTAATGAGCTTAATTACAGCGTTTAGAGAAATGTACAGTATGTTACAATTCCCCATTCACATAGTAAATAAAGGTCGCTTTTTATAAACAGTACAATTGTGTTGTTAAGTGATGTTTCATTTATTTTGCTGTGATTTTTATTTTAATCTATATGGCCTGGCTGGCCAAACAATTAACTGGGTAAGGGGGTGGGAAAGAATGTGAAAATGGGGGGGGGGGCGTGTGGAATTGAGTGCAGTTGAGCATATTTATTATAGCCATGTATAAATCATAAAAGGGGGGAATGTAATGAAAAAGTGCAAACATTTTTAAAATTACATTTTTGCAAATGTTTAGCAATGTAAAATCATTCGCTGTCGAATATTACATCACTAAGCAAAGGCCATTTGGTCACAAACTTTTGCGGGGAAGTCGTTGAGGTCTTTAATCGGTCAAAAAGGACGCAAACATGGTCGCTAACATTTGCAGTGGTCTATTTGAAAGTATTTTTTTTGGGCTAACGAGACATATTACATTCCTCCAAAAGTGTGTAACAGTCCCTGCCTAAATAGCTATATGTTCCATGCTTTTTTTAAATTGGCGGAGAGTGTTATTGATTGAGTTTCTCCATTGCTATTATATATATAGATAGATATAGATATAGATATAGATAGATATATATATATATATATATATATATATATATATATATATATATATACTTTCATTATAATTTTCATCTCAGCGGCCACACTGAGCATGGGTAGCTATTTCATATAACTATTTCTACACAATTGACATTGTCAATGTTTTTACTATTTGACAATTAATGAACTATGTACTGTATATACTGTACACTATTGTTGTCCTTTTTCTCTATGGGGAAGCAAATGGACTGCAAAGATTGAACTATGGAACAATGTGGACATTTAAAGGACTGGCTAAGAACTTTAATTATGATTGCAATGGCTGATCACATGCTACATAACATGTGGACTTAATTGGTTTCCACCCACAACCCTCCCACCCCTACCCACACTGTTTTATGGGTCAAATCTCAGACTTGAGAGAAGGCACAGTGGGGAGCGAAACATTGTTTTAAATGTATCTACTTTTGGAGTCATTAAAACATTTTTGAAGCAGTAATACTCAAGTTGTGGTGTGCTACAGTGTACCTTGTACTTTGGATATTGCTGCACCTATGGCGGGGTGGTCCTTCCACTGTCTAGCACCTGACCCACAGAAAGGGTTTACTCAAAGCAGAAGCTCTTCATACTGAAGTGGAATATATGGAATTTTACTGTGAAATGGAACATTTTGGGGATGGAGCAAAATACGTCTAACAAAAGGCAGGCTTACCCCTGAGAAAATTTTTGCATACAGTTTGCATGTGGTTCTCTTTGCTGTTTTATCCTGGTGAAACATCCCCAATGACCTAGTCACTGACATTTTTTGTTTTTATGGAATGCTCATCTTGCACATACTCATTTTCCTATATTGGGAAATGAGATGATGGATGTTCGAGTGTTCCCTTAACAGTAAAGTGGCAACATAGGAAATCCTATATGCACCGGTTCATCTTTCCAGTAATCGAGGCTTTCTCTTGCGCACCTCATTCTAATCTAAAGGGCAAGAAGCATGTAGAAACAGCTGAAATTAATAGATTTCCCAGGCTCTGATCATCATAATAACCTTTAAACCCATCACCCAGGTTCTAATATGTTTTGATTATCTTGCCAAGCTTTCACAGGTGGACATTTACACCACGTGGGCATGGTTCATATTGTGCATAAATGCACAGCAAGCACTGCAGGCTACTTATTGCACAAATGTTCACATTACAGATAGTCAAAAGAAATCACTCCCTGTTTGAATGCAATAAATATTTAAGTATTTTTTTTTCTCTTAAGATTCCAATAATGCATTTTTGTATGGGGATATTGCCCTCACAAAGCAGGGCCTGGTGTATGGACAATGAATACAGATAATTTTCTTAGCTCAAGTGCAGCTTGTGACTTTGTGCATACACATGTTTCTGCTGCGTGAATGCTTTTAACTCAGTTTCTAGGAATATTTCCCTGCATTGACAAGTGTAATGTGTTGTTTGAGTGGCACTTTCAGCACTGTAAGGAACCTTTGTTCTTGGCTGTTGCACCTGCCACACAAGCGTCAATCTCTGCCAATGCATTTGTCCAAACTATTGGATATAAGAGTGGCTTTATTCACACCCCAGTCTGGAATGAAACTGCAGCAAAAAAAGGTATTGTTGTAAGCAAATGCTTTATCATTGTATTTTTTTTTTTTTTGGCAAATAGCTTTGCACCATATTTAGTAAAATAAAACTCAGTGCTCTCATCAAGGGATTCAGTGCAGTGTAACTATGTGGTTAAATTCACTAGGAAGAGACAATATATGTGCTATATACAGCAAATGACATTGTTTATGTATATTATAAGCAGATAACAGGGGGTCATTCTTGACCTCGGGTGGTAAAAGAGCACTAATGCATGTCCCTTAGTGCTCATTCTGGGAGCACTGGTATCCCCCCTACCACACTGATGTCAAATCTGACACTGACATTTGGAGGCCTATTTATTAAAGGTCAGATTTTAGAGGTTTTCGAAACCACACCTAAAATCCCTTTCTCTAAAACCACAAATGCCATGGAATTTATTAAAAGATCAGAATTAAAAAAGTATGAACACAGAATTGTGCTGAACGATCTGGAAAAAAACCAGAATACCTCTAAAACCTCAAAAAGTCCAAATTGATTTAAAACGATCCAATAGGACCAGCACAGCTTCCATTGACTTCTATAGGACCTTGATAACTTTTACCTGGGAAATTTTTATATAAGAGGTTTTCATGTTTATGCATTTAATAAATCTCTAGTTTTTAGAGCTTTTAAAAAACAGGAAAAGCCAAGATCCATGGAAATAAACAAAATTGAAATGTTAGTAAATTGGGCCCCAGTGTGGGGGCAGACAAGGGGATGCCTGTGTTCCTCCTCTCATCTGCCTCTCTTGGATCCTGCACTTTGCATTCTGCATTTAGTTTCATTAATGAGTCCTTAGATCTAACAAAAGGAAATACTTATTGTCTCAATTTAAGGCTGTATCTTTGATTTAAAGGAAAAGGGAATGTCAAATAAACTTGGTTGGAGGGCAGTTTGTTAGGCACCTGCCCTTGGACTATGCATGAGATGGATAGTAATTTTAAATTACACTTTTTTTATACTGGGCATGCACACAGGGCAAGGGATCCATGGAGAATGAGCAGTAATGGCATTCTGCTTTTTAAAAGAATAAGAGAGGTTGCGGTGGAATAGGTTCGATGTATCATACTTGGTAGTCTTGTCCTATGGCACGTAGGTTCTGGATCAGAGTGTTTAATATGGTTTATTCTATTTTTGACATTTCCCTTCCCAGGGATCCTGCATTAGCGTTATTAGGGGTTAAGCCGGAGGGTTTGAACCATGCCCAATTCCGTTTGTTTACCTTTATTATGACTGCGGCCAAAAAGACCCTAGCTCATGCTTGGAAACAGAGGTGCATCCCATTTGATCCTGTAAAAGTTAGAGTTGACTGGTTATGTCACAGGAGAAGATGACTAGTATCCTACTAGACACACATCAGAAATTTTTGGTGGTCTGGAGTCCCTGGTTTGATTATAGATGGGCCTGGTGTTCCTAGCATCCTTTTTTCTCTATAGTAACGGGAGTTTTATTTTGCTGTTAGTGTAGAAATGGTTTTATTTCCTTTTCCATTATTTCTTTTATTTGATTTTATTTTCTTATTGTTTTAACGGATATTTCCTATTGTGTATTTTGTGGTTCATTTAATTGTAGTTGTTCTCCTGTTAATATCTCAATACCAACTGTGATTTTCTGTGTCACCTTTGATGTGCTCTGTATACCTATGTGTATTAGAGATGCTTTTGTGGTAATAATGTTCTGTACGACTTTTTTTGCTATATTCAATAAAAATTTATTGTAATAAGAAAAGAATAAGAGTGCTGGTCCTGGAGGATAAAACACTATTTTAATTCACTTGGTGGTGCCTAACAAATTAAAACTTCAATATATTTTACTTGTCCTTTAAACCACCTGGTTTAGGGTTCAAAAGAGAAACCAGTTTCAAAAGAGAAGCCAATGGCTGAATAGAAAACAATCAACAATAGTTATTTAACACCTTACCGAATGCAATCTGTGTCTCTTTAATTTCCATCTAATTTTCACAAATGGGGTCAAAAGTAAAGTACAACACGGAAAGTAGATCAAATAGTTGCAATGATTACAGGGTGTTAAATATTTTGTTTAGCTGTACTTTGCCTTTAATGCAAAGTTAAAGTAATAAAATAGGACTTCAGATATAACTTTTAAAGTTATTCACCATTCAATGGTATCACCTTACAAATTCATTGTCCAGCATTAAAGATTTATTGTAGTATTAACACTAATGGTTAGTGAGATTTCTTTTATCATGCAAGAATTCCGCTGCTCACAATTTAATTTAAGTATTACAATCAGGTGGGGACAGAGGTGACCCCAGGCTTCAGTTAGCATCAGGAATTGCAGTCATGCACTGCTAGCAATGGCCATGGGCATATCATGTTTAGATAAATGGCAGATGTACAAGACATAGTGAAATGTCGCATCTTGATTAACACATGTCCTTCGCTTTCTGCATACAACGTTTCCCTGACAGTTATTTCAACTACTATGTATTTGTTTTAAAGGAATTGTTCAGTATAAAACTGGGTAAATAGATAGGCTGTGCAAAATAAAAAATGTTTTCAATATAGTTAGCCAAAAATGTAATCTATAAAGGCTGGAGTGGCTGGATACCTAACATGATAGCCAAAACACAACTTCCTGCATTGCAGTTCTCTTGGCTCCCACTGATTGGTTACCAGGCAGTAACCAATCAGTGACTTTAGGGAAGCCATATGGGCCATAACTAGTGATGAGCAATATTTTTCACCAATTTTAGGCAAGAAAATAATGACCATAGACTCCATTGAGTGCAAATATTTTGAATACTGAATATTTTAAAAAAAAAATAACTGAAAACTTGTCCTAAGCACCTGTAGTGTGAATTAAAAGTTTATTACGTATGCTGTACCGATATAACTATGATGATGGAACCATGCACATTTTATTGTTTGTTTGTTATAAAAACGCAAATTAAAAACCTTTATAAAAAGGTTTAGATAAAGCCGATGTAGCATGATGCAGTAGTTTAATTAAAAACCCACATTTCGCAGTATGTTCTGGTTTGATAATAGATTAACTTTGACTACAACCAGTATTTAAAACAGAATTGTAGCTCTGATTTTCTGTTGTATGCGAGTGAATTTGCTAGGGATATGGAAGAGAAATAAGGTAAGCGGAAAATAAGACTCAGCAGCCTTACCTGGAGCTGCACAATGACCTGCTGCAAGTCTTGGATAATCTCCAAGTTAGGGTAGGACTTCACGGATGATTTCCCCGTGATCCGACGCGCAAAAACGCAGGCGTCAAGTCGGATGCGACAGAAATAAGGTAAGTAATGGAAATGTCGTATGAAGTCACAGCAGAGATCAACACTGCTACACAATCCGACAGTGCTATAATTATTGCCTTATTTCTGTCGCATCCGACGTGACGCCTGCGTTTTTGCGCATCGGATCACATGGAAATCATCCGTGAAGTCCTATCCTTATCTTTAAGCTCCTGGTCTTCCAGTGTTTCCACTAATTGCTGAAGGTCCACTTTGCGCCTGAAGACAAAAGCAGTGAATAAAAATGATGCAAACCAAGCCTGTCTTGTACTCATTATTTCAGAATAAGCTGAAACGCTGTTTGTTGCTTCAGCTCTTTATTTTACCAGCCAGTTTTTCATTCTGTTGCTCAGTCTGCAGAGAAATTCAAAAAATCAATAAAGGTACACTTATGGTGTACTTAAGGAATTTTTCAGTGTAAAAATAAAAACTAGGTACAAAAATGTAATTCTCCCTTTAATCAATTACCTTAAAGACTGACAGACCCAACAGTACACCACATAAAATTTCACCTCTTCAGACTCTGGAGTGGATGCAGACACTTCAGTCATAGTCTCAATAGAGGCTGCAATGCCAGAGCTTTCATCCTGCAATAGAAAGTTCAGAGAAAGAGGTGAGCTACTTGCAGAACTAGCTCACCACAGGAACACAAGTCAAGCCATTAAACACATTGAATATTTAAAAAACAAAACAAAAAAGAACTGAAAACTTGTCCTAAGCACCTGTAGTGTGAATTGGAAGTGTATTACGTATGATGTACTGTGACAACTACAATACTGATGGAACCATGCACATTTTATTGTTTGTTTGTTATAAAAACGCAAAACAAAAACCTTTAAAAAAAACAGTTTATTATGATATTTAGATAAAGCCACTGTAGCAGGCTGCAGCATTTTAATTAAAAACCCACATATCGCAGTATGTTCTGTTTTGATATTGGATGAATTTTGACTACAACTAGGGATGCACCGAATCCAGGATTCGGTTCGGGATTCGGTCAGGATTTGGCCTTTTTCAGCAAGGATTCGGATGAATCCTTCAGCCTGGCTGAACCGAATCCTAATTTGCATATGCAAATTAAGGGTGGGGAGGGAAATCGCTTGACTTTTTGTCACAAAACAAGGAAGTATTTTTTCCCCTTCCTGCCCCTAATTTGCATATGCAAATTAGGGTTCGGTATTCGGCCGAATGTCTCGCAAAGGATTCGGGGGTTCGGGCGAATCCAAAATAGTGGATTTGGTGCATCCCTAACTACAACCAGTATTTAAAACAGAAATCTTGCTCTCGTTTTCTGTTGTATCCGAGTGAATTTGATAGGGATATGGAAGAGAAATAAGGTAAGATGAAAATAAGACTCAAAAGCATTACCTGGAGCTGCACAATGACCTGCTGCAAGTCTTGGATAACCTCCAAGTTATCTTAAAGCTCCTGGTCTTCTAGTGTTTCCACTAATTGCTGAAGGTCCACTCTAAAAAAGTCAACAGCAGTGAATAAAAAGGATGCAAACCAAACCTGTTTTGTGCTCATTATTTCAGAATAAGCTGAACTTACATTGCTTCAGCTCTTCAATGCATTTTGGCAAATTTTCGCAGTTTCACAAATGTTTGGTAAATCGAAATTGGTCAGATTTGCCAATCACTAGAACTGTTTGCTTTTGAATCTGACCTGCATGCTGAGGATGAAAGGCAAACTCACTGAACAGTTATGTCCTGAATAAATCGAAATGCATTTATATGCATGTTCAATGCAAGTCAGTCTACTTTTCAACATGCATTTTTCTAGATTAATATATTCTGAACTTACACCAAATGCATAAAAGGGCAGCTATGAGATGCCATATCCAGAAACCCATTGTCCTCAATTACGGGAAGGTCATCTCACATAGGTTCAGATTCACTAAAGGGCGAAGTGGTCAAAGATAGTGTCAATTCGCCAGAAATCCCATCCGCAAGGACAACGCCAATTCACTAACAGGTGTAGAGAACAATTCGCTAGTGAATGAGACCCTCGCTTGTGTTCGTTTGCACTCTATCACCAGGCGACTTTTCGCTCTGGTCGTTGCTCTGCAAATTCAGTAAACTGTGAATTTTACTGAACGTTACCTCTTTCGCCAGAGTTTACTTTGCCACCTCAGACCAGGAAAACTGATATAACAAAACTACATCTCCCTCAATCTTATCCTCTATGCCATAAATGCATGAAAGTTGTAAAAAAACACTGTCAACTTTTTTTTTTCTTTAAAGATTGCGTTCATAAGTGTGAACTATTAAAGCTGTATGTGTGAACATTTTTTTAAACTAATTTGAGGGGCATGCCACATTTGTTTAAAGGGATACTGTCATGGGAAAAAATTTTTTTTTCAAAATAAATCAGTTAATAGTGGTGCTCCAGCAGAATTCTGCACTGAAATCCATTTCTTAAAAGAGCAAACAGATTTTTTTATATTCAATTTTGAAATCTGACATGGGGCTAGACATTTTGTCAATTTCCCAGCTGCCCCAAGTCTTGTGACTTGTGTTCTGATAAACTTTAATCACTCTTTATTGCTGTACTGCAAGTTGGAGTGATATCACCCCTGCCTTTTTTCCCCCAGCAGCCAAACAAAAAAACAATGGGAAGGTAACCAGATAACAGCTCCCTAACACAAGATAACAGCTGCCTGGTAGATCTAAGCACAGCACTCAATAGTAAAAACCCATGTCCCACTGAGACACATTCAGTTACATTAAGGAAAAACAGCAGCCTGCCAGAATGCATTTCTCTCCTAAAGTGCAGGCACAAGTCACATGACATGGGGCAGCTGTGAAATTGACAAAATGTCTAGCCCCCATGTCAGATTTCAAAATTGAATATAAAAAAATCTTAAATGGCTGCATTGGGTACAAGACTAGTGGATCTCTGTTATTCTGTAGAATGTGGTACACTGTTATGCAATTCCTGTGGTTACTGTCGTGTTACTGTATGTTAAAAGTGAAGAATTGCTTATGCTACAGATTGTGCCTTTGGAAACGACTTTTATTTTTATGTATAACCAAATGTGATGATGTGATGTATTGCATTGTATGTCTTGTAAATTGAGTTCAATAAGCCACACCTGAATTCAAAAAAAAAAAAAAGAATATAAAAAAATCTGTTTACTCTTTTGAGAAATGGATTTCAGTGCAGAATTCTGCTGGAGCAGCACTATTAACTGATTAATTTTGGGAAAAAAATGTTTTCCCATGACAGTATCCCTTTAAGGATGGGCTCATTTCTAGGGCATTAGAGGATCTCTTCTGTCTTTATTATGGCTCATTGGCCATGTGTTTGAAAAAATGGCCACTTAAAGCATTTGTAACAACATTACTATTAAAGACATGCATACAACTTTTAGGTACCCACCCTATTCAAATTAACTTAAGCGCAAAAATGCTATCGAAGTTTCGCTAGGCAGAAATGAACGCTAGCAAAAATGCTCGCCCAGCCGAAGTAACGCTATCAAAAATTCTCCAGCATTCGGCTGCTGAGACGCAACTTCGCCTTTTAGTGAATTAGCGTAGTGGTAACAAATTTTCACCTAGCGAAGTGGCAAAGCGGTCGCAGGCAAAAATTTGCCCTTTAGACTCCATTGTAAGCAATTAATTCAATTGTTTTTAAAACAATTATTTCCTCATCTCTCTGTAATAAAAAGACAGTGCCTTGTTCTTGGTAGTAACTAAACTGATTGAATCCATATTGGTAGCAAAAAAATCCTATTGGGATTTTTAAATGTTTAAAGGGGAACTATTGTAAAAATGAAAATTTTATATAAGCTTCCTCATACTGAAGTAAGAAACTTTCTAAATACAATCAATTAAATATTCTGCATTGTTTCTGAAATGATCAAGTTTATCTTCACTATCCCTCTCTCAGCATCTGTTTCTCTTTATTCTGTCTTCATGCAGTAGTGGGGTATCAGATAAATGATCCAATATATGTTATGGGGAGGGGCTCCCTTTCCTAGCAGATGTATTAGAGCATACTGAAATCACTTATTCCAGTACAAACAAAATCTAACAAAATAACTGCCTTTTGCACAAATTCTGCATGTAGAGAGACATGATTTCTGGTGAATTTAATAGAGTGAGCTCTAATACATCTTCTAGGCAGGTTTTAGATGGCGAATGGTGGGTCAAATTATAAAGAGACAGTACATGGAATTTTCGAATTCTTTTCAAATTTAAATCGGATTGGACTATTCCCTAGTTGAAGTACACAAAAATTAGCTCGAAATTCCATTTTTATTTTTTTTATTTTTTTTTTTCAAATTTTCAATTAGACCTTTGATAAATCTGCCCCTTAAGGTATGGTGATGCAAATTATAGAAAGATCCTTTATTCGGAAAACTATAGGTCCCAAGTATTTTTGACAAGTACTATATACTGTACCTGTACAACATATTGCATTTGTAAAATATGCAATTAAATGCAAATCTGCACATATGAATACTTGTGGGTACAGTCAGACAGAACAAAATGGATCCAACTAGCTTATACCATAAACTTATGGGTAAGTGTCCTGTGGAGGTACAAAATACAAAAGACTTGTCTCTTTATGACCCATGTAAATAAAGCTTTGCGACTTTTTCAGCATTCTGTAGATTGGGGTGCCTGTTTATATACCAAACACTGTAAATGTACCCAGTGTAAATCGATGGCCCTTACAATGTCAAAACATTTGCAATGTCATTAATTAATTTCTTGGAAATTTGGAAACTTGCCATTACCTGAATTGCATTTTGTGTATTTCTTGCATTTAAATGAGAAGGAAATGTAATATCACTGGGGGTGTAAAGTTTTTAGCTAGTCGCTTACCTGCTACTGCCAGGCTGGTACTTCTGTACCATTCCTTCAGCTTTGAACTGTAGCTGTTTTAGTTTGAATAACTAATAAAGAGCAATGATAATTTTCACCCTTCCCTGTGTTCTCTGGGCAGAAGGTTATAACTTGTTTTGGGGAGAAAGGTGGAATTAAAAAGAAGGGGTCAGGGCTTAAACATGGTTAACAATGCTACTATCCAGATATGCAACAATAATGATTCAGCCTTCACCTCCCATTACAAAAGACAATCTCTTGACTTTTTGTTGGATCCAAGTGGTAGTTTTTATTTTATTACAAAAAAAATATTTTAAGCATGTATTAAATGTTTTAAAAACCTTTCAAAACTAATTGCAAGAAAAGAATGTTTAAATATAAAATATAGCTGATGGCCTGAAAGCTCTTTCCTGTTTGCACAGTAGCCAACCTCAACCTCCATCAGCGAGCTTGACACACAACACAAATTTCTTCTTGACTTGGGAGCAAATATTTAACTTTTGGAATAATTGCCCTGTCATTAACAATACATTAAAAGCAGCATTAAGTAATCTGCGCTTATTTTAACTGCATTAGTGTCTCTGTGCACTGACATACAAAGTGCTTATACAGAACAACAGATCAAGTTTGGAGAGATGCCACTTGACACACACATGATGCTGTCACATATTTTTGCAAATTATATTGTTGCCTATGCCTGTGGGTTATTAGGTTAGCTGAAGAAATTACTAACCAAAGAACATCTGTCAGTGGATTAGCAAGGAGCCCTGCTGAATGATACAAACAATTATGTAGATGCTATACCTTGCATCAGCTTATTTTAGGGATGAACTATCATAAAAATGAAAACCTAATCTTCAATGCAATTTGTCTTTCAATGTCACTTTGTGTTGGATTCACTTATTTTGAAAGACAGTTAGATCTAATTCATATATTATATATATATAGATATATATAAATTTGGTTGTACCTGTTGTTCAGGGTGGTGGTATCTCCAGGGTTCCCTTGCGTCAAGGGTTGTTGTTCACTATTCATCAGAAGAGGTGGGTGTAGCAAGCTCCATGCAGCTTTGTGTTGGAGTCACTTATTTTGAAAGACAGTTCTAATGCATTGTCATTTAAAGTGAGCACACACCAATGTACTTGACCTAACTGTCCATCAAAATCTGATTCCATTCCTGCATATAGAGAGGCAGATTGCTTAAAGGGGATAGCAAAGAGTAACTTGATTATTTCATAAATGATTCAGAATTTGCAATTGATTATGATTAGAAAGTTCCTTGCTTCCATAAACTGAAGTTTACTTTCATAATTGTTACTCTTAATGCTTTTCTCAGCAGACTCATTAAGTTTAAGAATCAATTTTGTGTCTCAAAAACTGGTTTAGAACCTGTTATGCACCTCATTTAATGTACTGTTTTGTGGTTTAGGAACGTATTTTCCTGCTTTCAAGGTTAAATGGGTAATTCACACTAAAGCAAGTGTCATGTACAAAGGGCGATTTTGAATTCAACTCTGCATTTTGCCATAATGCAGCTTTTTCCCATAACTACCATCATTTCTGAAGCATAAGTTTAAAATGATGCTTGCATCTAATTCACTGGATATAAATTTGGTTGTAACTATTGAGGCAGTCAACTGTATGAATACAGGAACTAGCTCCAAGTTCAGGGTGGTGGTATCTCCAAGGTTCCCTTGCGTCAAGGGTTGTTGTTCACTATTCATCAGAAGAGGTGGGTGTAGCAAGACCAGAGAAAGGATTTGTGGTGCTTTACATATCTTCTTGCTAGTTTAAAATACAACATAAGTAATGAATCCGGATGAAGTAGCATCAATAAAATTTGTATGAAAACCCAGACCTCCTGTCAAGCAGGTGAAAAATGTAATTTGAAATAAAAAATTTGATTCTATTGTAACTAGAACTATGAAATTTGTATATATGTATTAAGGATTTTTAGCTTAACTCCATTCCTATAATGAATAATACAAAATACAAAAATGACTTCTAATTGTCTTGTCTTTATGCAGCATGAGCCACCTGGTCAGTTTGAATTGTGCACTCTGCATGAACTTCAATAATCGATTTACAACCATTCACGTCATTAATATAAAGAAGGGGTGCCAAAGTTTGACCTGTTTCCCTTTATCATTCCCCAATTCTGTTTTATACAAGGTTTGAATTTTTCCAACATTCAGATTTTTTTATACAGTAGTTTTGACATACAGTAGTTTTGAAAATGTCAGTCCCCTATACTGGAGAAAACATGTGACTACCCAATTCATTACTGGTCCAGGCATCACTGGGCATCATTTCCGTGGCAAAACAAGGCGAAAAAATTCGCCCATCCCTACTTAGGACCTTGGGTTTTCAGTAATTTGTTTCCCATACACAAATTCTACTAAAGCATAATGTAAACATTAAGGGGGTTATTTACTAAAGGTAAAATTTTTGAGTTATGTGAGATTGTTTAAACCTTGAATGAACTCGAATGGTTTCTTATTTAAGAAAAATCTTGACTGGAAAAAAACTTGAATCAGCGAGTTTGGGGTTTCAAGCCTCCAAAACCTCATGCCTAATTTTGTAGGCAATTATAAGTGATATATGGTGTTGCTTTTACATGGTGCTAAAAATGTATATTAATGTATATTATCTTTAAAAATAGCCCCTTTGTTGGAGCTCCCTATAGATGTTCTCTGGTCCCTGTCTGTGTTTCAAATGAGGGGTGAGCGTGTCTTAACGGTCCCTGCCAGCAGCACAGTAAAAGGGGGACAGCCAATCACAGCCCTGCAGTCACACAATCACAGACAGGCTTCAGTTCCCTATCATGTCCGGCTAAATGACACTTTCTCTTCTTTGAATTGCAGTGTTGGGAACTTAAGCTGCCGCTAAGGTTTATTGTAGCATAAAATACCATCCCAGTCCCTCAATCCTTTGCCATATTTGTTAGCTATCGATACACAGATTTTTTTTCTAATAATTGTCACTTATTGTAATGAATGTAAAGTTGGCCTTACACTTCCTCATAACACTGTACAAGTTTCATATCCGTATACTGTAGAAGTTGCCTTGTTCATGGATTGGCCATGTTTGAAAAATCAAATCTGTAGATGAATCGTATCTATCAGTATATGGGGCATTAGCTGATTGGCAAGTGAAGAGGAGCCACAGCTCCAATTCCCTTCCTGCTGTCCTGATTGTTCCGGCTATCTGCATGAATAATTAGAACAATAGAAAGGCATCCTGTGTCATCTATGGTCCCTTGTTCAGTATCCATCTGTTTGTCCTGAGGGCCGCCTTAAATGTGCAAAATATCAGTCACAATGCGATGTTGCCTCTTTACATTAACTCTTCTGGCTCATAACTGCTGCCTCCCTGTATGTGAATTGGTATTCCTTTTGCTACTTCCAGTATCCAACACTTTGAAACCTATTTTTAAAAGTATGACAAAAAAAACTAAATATACTTCAATTGTCGTTTGTGATTTCTACACATTCTCGAATCATTTCTAGCATGGCGTCTCAAGACATAAAAGGGTGAATATCCTTACAATTTAAACGTTAAATTTAACAAATGTTACATTTTGCTCCCAGTGGTCTCAAAACAGGTGCTTATATTTAAACTGCTATTTTGGAGGAAAGTTTTTGTTGCATAAAATCCAGTTGTACTGCCAAACCTCCTTTAGGTTGACAGACCACATAGGGCTACCACATGGCCAATCACAGCACTTATTTGACACCCCCAGGAAGATTTTTCATGCTTCTGGCTCCCAGACTCCTTTTACTTCTTAAAGTTGTAACGTGTAAAAAAAGGTTGGGGACTCCTGATGATTTTTCGATTGTTTAGCATATTGTGGCCGCAGGAGAGATACCCATAACCCATTGAGAATAATAATCATAACCGGTTAAGATTGGTGCTTAGCACCACTCATTTTAACCCTTTCCTTACCTGGTCAATCAGCCTCCTGCTTCTAACTGTGCTTTTAACGTTATTATCTGGACATCCATTTTAAATGCTTATTAAAGTTAAAGTTTTAATACTCAATACTAATTTAATTCAGAATTTCTATATGGGTAGGTGCAATTATATGGGCCAGTTCTTTCTTTTTCTTTATTCATTGACTCCTGATGTAGACAGTAACATTCTAAATCAATTGGCGGTTGGTTTGTTATTTTACTATTTTGTTGTTTTTTTTATTATTTATGTTTTTTTTTCTTTTCTACAGCTCCTAGGTTTGGATTATAAACTGCTATCCAGATGTTAGGATTTAAGCATCCTAGCAACCATTCATAAGTTTCAAAATCAGAATAGAAGAAGAATAGCAGAGGGCCTGGAAATAAATATAAGCCATATAAAATAATCATAAAATTAAAGTTATGTTTTATTTTTTTGTTTTTTTTTAGTTGCTGGGGTCAGGCACAAGTGGCAGGCAGAAATATTTATACATAAATATATAGCAGGCAGCAATTTCAATATACAGGCACCTGGCAAGTCAGGCACTGTATTATTTAAGTTTGAGAAGCACAACAGAGTTACTATTGAACTTGTATGTAATATTGTCAAACAACTTATTAATAGGAAAGATGTCCGTATGCAAATTCTTCCCTTTATTCTGGATATATTTATATATATTTATTATATATCACACATAAAGCAGTAACATGAAAGTGCCTTCTTTTTTTGTATGCACTGTTATTTATATTGATTTATTTTTTTTCTTTTATCTACTGTGTACACTATATTGATTTTTTTTTTTTTTTTTTCATTTCAGATGTGACCTAAGGCATGGCATGAATATAAGGTTTGATGCTGATGACAATTTTGCATTTAGTGCTTTATATCTGTGTGTATTTGTAAACTGGGAGCTACCCTCTTGTGTTCTGATGCTAATGCTCTGCTATAGCCATGAAACTCTGCACTGCGGCGCTGGTGCGGTGCTTTGTTAATATATTGCTTCTGTTCTGCTTAACCTACCCAGACAATGTATGAGTATATATATATATATATATATATATATATATATATATATATATATATATATATATATATACAGTACATAAATATATATATTGTTATGCTGTGTGCATTCTGCTTTGGTATCCTAGGTTACTTGCACATTTTAGATTTGTTCTTTAACACTTTCTTGCCTCCAAGGGATACTTCCCCTTTAAACTGATCGTGACTGCTTGACAATTAGCCTGTAACACCACAGCATTAGTCATGCGATAAAGGTAACCTAAAGATCCTTCTACTTTACCCTGTTAAAGCTCTAATACTGTACTACTAAATACTATATATTAATAAAGATGCGTGGTGTCCTGAAATTGCAGAGCGCTACAGCTTATGTCACCTTTACATTTTAAAAAGTAAATCTACAGTCTGCAACATATTTTTATGATAAAGTGACTCTGACATTGAAACCTCAAAATCAGGACTCCCATATGGTAATTCAATCTCATGCTTAGAAAATGACCTTCATCATTCATGTGTATCAGTACACTGATTAATTATGTAGAATGTCACTGAGCATATCGCCAAGACCTTTCCTCTTGTTAAATGCAGAGAATGATGCCATCTATTACCATCCATATATATTAGATTTTTTCTTATATACAGTACGAACATAATCCACATTTAATATTTCTTGATTGTTTCAGAACACTAATTTAGGATGTCATATAATATTCAATGTATAAGAAGTGACTTTTTTCTCCCAAAACAACTTTTTTAAAGGACAAGAAAAGGGTGAATTCTCTGGGGAGGGAGGGGTTAATATGTTAGGAATCCTTATGTGAGTCAGTCCTTTGGCTTTTATCTATTTATGAAAATATGTGTGTGTGTGTGTTGGATAAGGCATTAAAAAATGTCACATTTGCTTTGATTTATAAGGCACCTTTAAAATTATTGATTTTGAGCTTGTCTTCGGCATTTGTAAACAACAAGCCAACTCATAATGTAAAATCTTCACTTATTTTATGAAACACAACTTGAGCAAGCAGTCTTTCCTTGTAAGACAAAGCACTTTTATTTATCTATTGATCCCAGAGAGGACTGAAACGTCATGTTGGCTTTATAAGCTCATATATATATATATATATAGGTTTCATTTTCTTCAAATTAGTTATCAGATGTATCAAAAATTAATATATGGCAGTAATATAGCAAAATTCTGTTACAGGAAATTAGAATTTAGTGCCCGTACTCAGATGTATATACCTGCAACATCTGTTCATTTACTATGACTGATGATTGATAGAGATAGATAGATAGATGACAGATAGATGACAGATAGAGAGATGATAGATAGATAGATAGATAGATAGATAGATAGATAGATAGATAGATAGATAGATAGATAGATAGATAGATAGATAGATAGATAGATGACAGATAGATGACAGAAAGATGACAGATAGATAGATAGATACAGTAGATAGATGATAGATAGATAGATAGATAGATAGATAGATAGATAGATAGATAGATAGATAGATAGATGATAGACAAATTGATTCAAAGATACCAGAATTAAAAAATAGCAATCTGTATTAAAATTAATATTCAAAACAAATGAACTGAAAATTACTCAGATCAAACTTCTGACCACTTTTGTAATTTACACTGATTGTCTTTAAACAGATATTTGAAACAACAGTGTCACCCGCTGCTCATTTCTCGCAGACTGCCTACATTTGGCTGAAAATAATTTTGTCAGAAAGGGAATGTCTTGTGATCCTGTCAGTGAATAATGAAGAGTCATCTGACATTTCTATGGCCAGTTCTAAGCCGATACTGGCAACGTCTTGAGAACTAAAAAAATGTCTGTTTCCAAAGTGTCTAGGAGAGCGCTCTGAGCAAATTTACATTAATTTGTTTTGAGAGTTTACATTTCCTTTAAGCATAATTATTGTACCGGAAGGTAGTAGTTGTATAAAAAGTTACATTGGGGGAGATCAGCGTGATCAGCCAAGAGACTGCAATGAAGCAGGAAGGTGACAGTCTATGACAAGTATTGCCATGAGGTTCACCATCACATGGTAAAGTGGCTTAGCAAGAATCAGTTACAGGTAAGAGATCTGTTATCCAGAAACTCGTTATCCAGCAAGCTCCGAAGTATGGAAACAGCCGTCTCCCATAGACCTAATTTTATCCAAATAATCCAAATTTTTAAAAACAATTTACTTTTTTCTCTGTAATAATAAAACAGTACCTTGTCCTTGATCCAAACTGATATAATTAATCCTTATTGGAAACAAAACCAGTCTATTGAGTTTAATATTTACATGATTTTCTAGTAGACTTAAGGTATGTGGATCCAAATAACAGGAGATCCGTTATCTGGAAAACCCCAGGTCCTGATCATTCTGGATAACAGATCCCATACCTGTACTAATAAAATAAGAGAGATGGGGATTGCAATGATCAGTGCCCTTTCTTTTCTTAAAGCTATAACGGTAAAGGTAAAAGAACATATAAGAATCTTTCATAAAATTATAAATGTTTATTTTATTCGATACAGTTAGAATAGGATTTAATGGTGCATTCAGCTCAATGCAGTAAACAAAGACACTCAGGGCCGGATGCCCGAGGCAACCTGATCGGTCGCTCCACCTCTCTCACGCTGAACGCGCGCGAACACGTAACAGGTCATCTCACTGCGCACACCACTTTCCAGCAGGCACGTTTGCATGCACGCATAGCGAAGGACTGGAGTATGCAGCAGTTAAAGGTACGTGCCTGGCGCCCCCCTAAGCTTTGCGCCCTAGGCACTCTGACGACACTCACATTCCTTATTCTAGTCAATAATGTTTATCAGCAGCATTTTTTACTTTTTGATAATATTGGACAATAGACGAAAACTATACATAATTTCAAGGGAAATAGCAGCATCTCTGGATTCCACAGCTAAATGGAGCCTAATGTGGTTCTTGTATTTTGATTTCAATATTAATTTGCCACAATTGATACTTAATGAGACGGCCATTTGACACAGACTCCAGACAGGTCCGGCGAGGGGGAGCGCAGGGCGAAAAGCAGCATCTTCTTGCCTCGTCTACTTCTGTTTATTGCTCTGTGTGCCCTACTCTTACTGTACAGCACTGCAAATGATATTGTTACTTTATAAACACTTGATGATATTAATAACCAGCCTGTTGTCCATCTGTGCCTCCTTGTATCCTGGCAGAATTCCCAGAAGTGTTATTTAACCTGCTGACCTTATAACAATATCAGCACAAAGCACCATATATTCGGTAACTTTTAAAACTTAGCTAGTCTATTTGCAGTATGTTGAAGTATTCTTAAATGTATTTTCCCAGAGTGGCTCAAAACAACATTATATTATTACTGGTCGCAGTGGGACTTCCCCAGCAATGGGACAGCACTCATTCTCGTTTTGTTTTTCATTACATCAATCATTACATTACATTGCATTATTACATTAATCATTACATTAGATGATGCAAGGCCAAAAACTTGGCTGCATCATCCCTTGAAGCACCATCTAGTGGTTAGATTTTAATTTTAGCTATTTGACTATATTTGCAGGATACAACATTTTTACAATTTCCCTTTTTTTCTCAAATTCTTTATGGGTAAGGTAGAAAAAAAGCCAACTACTTTCCCCCAATAAAACTCCCCTTACTTATTCTTCATCTCTGTAATGCTGCATTCCTTTACTGAGACATAGCAAAGTTTAAAAGACAGTTTAAATAACTTATCACATTGCGGAGGTTAAAAGATCCCATTTACAGTACATATATAGTTACTTCTGTGACAGCAAATTGAATGTGCCTTAGATAAGGGTCAAGTGGATGGAAATATATTTTCCTTCTTCAGTATACAGACTCTGTTCTTTCTGCAGCTGTTTCCAACTCTCTTTTTAATACAAGAGTGCAGTATCCAATGCGTTGGCTATTGGTTAAACTGTATAAAATATTGCCTACCTTACAGAACAAGGTTTGGTTTATTCTCCGTACTCTGTATCTTTGCTGTGCCATCAATTCATTTGACTATTGTAGAGAAGCATAAACACGAGACGGTGGTTAGGCTTATGAATTAGAGTTTTTTTTTTGTCTTATAAAATTGTTTTGGCTCATTTGAAGACAAAAGCCTGTAAACAAGGATCTATGTAGGCAGAGCTGAGCTATTACAACAAACCCCTTAGCAATTAGTCTGCCAGAGGATGTTAGATGATTTATGAATTTTAAGCAAGGTGTAAATAATTGTACTGCTCTTGCCTCTAGATGAACACACTGCCTGCCAAGGTATTTTGTTCTGGGGAATGAGATTTGGATGCCCACTTAAAATTCAAAGGGAGACGTAAATCAGTTCAATTACCTGGGTGCTAATAAATTATGCCAATGAAAAAAAAAAAAAGAGTAGAAACTGATAAATAAACCTAGTGAATATTGTGTACACTTGTGAAGATTTAAGATGTATATTCTGCAGTAGATACCGGGTGCAGACAATGCAGAGGAGGCATCTAATAGAAATGGACTGGTACAGATAGGGCATTCTTGTAGAGTAATGTAAGTATAGGTTTTAGGGGGTTGCAAAGTCAGCCCCAAGATGTGGTATTTCAAGTCTGTGAATACATGCCTGCTAACCTTATAAAAATGCCTTCAACATGGGTCATAATGAAATATTAGCAGATAAGGGTCTTGTGACAAAAAGGGAAAGGTTATTTTACCGGTCGAGAATGCACACCTTCAATCCCTGATGTCCTATTGAGGATAAATTACAATGTACAAAAAGCAGATAGAAGGTGGATTACAAAGCCAGTATATTAAAAATGTACAATTTATTACTTATATATAATCTCTAAAACACTGGCTGGTCAGGAAACACAATGAATAATTTAAGAATAAATATACATAAAAACAATTATAGATTCAATCCAGGTGGATAATCATTTTTCCTGGTTGCGGTGTATGCTTGTAGTTTAAAAAAACAAGAAAAAACAAGAAAACAGTTGTGAGTTGTAGTGCAACAAAAAGTATATGTTTTTTCTCCCAATATGGTGAAGCAATGAGGTATGCAGAGTGCTTTAGTGAGTGGATAAGCAGGCAGATCGATGAATGGCTAAATGTAGAGAGCAACATTTTCTAGGGGATGTATTGGGGCACTTACTCATAGGCTCCTTGTGTCCTAATAAATGATATTATCTCTGTTTTTGTTGGCTCTCACACTGTAGCTATTCACTGGTGATTACTGGTAATCCACAGACTGGGGTTCATGTAGTGAGACCATCTGCTATTTATCTATTAAGGCTTTATACACTGGACATTATTCATTGGAACGTTTTCCACACTTTAGAGCAGAGCTTATGCACACCATTCATTGTCATAGTTATCATTTATAAAGGTGGCAAACCTGCTTTACCCAGGTATATCTGTATGGAGAAGGGACTATAGTGCCCAGATTTGACAGCAGCCTGACTAAAACCAAAGAAAGAGGGTCCCCTTAGCTGAAGATTATATAAATTTAATAAATTGGTGGAGTGGGGGTATATGCACATCTATTCACCTGCTCCTAATGCAGCCAGTGGTCTTTTCAAGGGGCTAGCGGCTGCTTTGTCCGCAGTGGCTTGAGGCCATTCTTATAGAGCAGAATGCAGTTTGCAAAGCATAAAACAATGGCTTGGCCTAGTATCAAGGTTTTTGAACAATTTAATTTCTTAATGTTGCGTGTGCATTTAAATGGGATAAATAAATGAATAGTTCTACCGATGGCTGCCTATTAAAAGGACCATGTTAATGCCCCAGAGCTATGGAAATACGTACTGTAGCTCTGTGTGCTAATGAGGTGAAGGGTGCAGCATTCCAAATCTGATATGTTGTTAGGTTTGGAATCTGCTATTAATCACACATTTTTCTCTTGCATAATTTAAATTGTGTTTGCATGCAACATTTCTTTAGGTGTCAAACATTCTTCATGGTTGAAAGGAAATAAACCAACTTCTTTACTGGGAGCTCCACCAGGTCATACTATTAAAAGTAAATATCTGATTGGTTGCTGTGAGATACTACATCTGATGTAAGTCTTCTATCATATTACCCTGATTCTTTTTCTAAAAACAAATCTCTCAACTTGAGGTTATCAAGCGCTTCTTGCAATAGAATTATGATGCCAAGTCAGGGCTGCATAAGAAGGGCTCCTGTTAGGTGCCCAATTAAAGTGGGGGTTCTTGCTGCCGCGAAAGGCATGGGGTTTTGTTCTAAAGGGACAGGTTGAAGTTTTTAAACTGACTATATACCAACATAAACCACAGTCGCAGGACTTTAGTGTAAGCAACAACAAAAGTTTTGATTTATTTCAATGTTTCGGCTACTACACTCGAGACTTCCTGAAGATGGCTCGATTGTAGTATCCGAAATGTTGAAATAAATCACAACTTTTGTTGTTGTTTTCATTAAAGTCCTGTGAGTGCGGTTTATGTTGGTATATATGTCTACAATATATATACATACTGTGTGTATATGTATATATATTAATATTTTTACTTTTAATTATGGTTACTAAAAGTAAAAATTTTTTATTAAGGTGTATATCTGTATTTGTGTATATAAACTGTAAATATACTTTGATAAAGGCTGAGGAGTCAGCCAAAACGCTAGTTGCGCCTTGAGGGCATTCACAATAAATGTTTTCATTATTTTTCCTGTGAGTGTGACTTCTTTCGATCTTTATACACATATATATATATACACACAGATGAAGCCACTTGGATTTGTGAGTTAATTGCGTCATGACTCTAATTGAAGAAACTGTGTTATCTAAAGTCATCATAACTCATTTAATGCATTTAACCTTTTCATTAGCATACCAAAGCACCATTGTTCACAATGGTGAATGCTTTAATTAGATGGGATGTTGTGACGCAGTTTTCTGTGTTAGATTAGATAAATGGGATATCTGTGTTTAGTTATTCTGTGTCAAACAGACAAACCAAATTGGCTGCATCTATCTATATATATATATATATATATATATATATATATATATATATATATATATATATATATATATATATATATTGATTGACTAACAAACTGGTTATTGTTTGTTTTCATCCTATTCCATGCCTTGATCAGCAATAACATTCATACAAGGAATCAGGCAAAGGAATTTACCAATAGCAGTATAATTAGGAATTTCCAGTAGCAGAATAATTACGAATTTACAATAGAACATTTCTTAATTAAAGCTGTCCTTTCATCCATGTTCTTTCATCCATGTTCTCAGTAAAAAAAAAAAATCCTCGCTCTTTTAATAACATTATTTGTTGGGCATTGCTTTGGGAGTTATGTAAAACGTGACAATGCCCCATCGTTACCTTTTGTTCAAATTTATATAACATTACTCCACAGCTTTTGTACTGTAAACTGGGAATGAAAGGCTGCTGACAACCTATCTGAAATAATAGAAGCCTATAACTATAAAAGAATGAGACAACACCAGTCCCATACTGATGAGTTCCCAAAAGGTCAAACCCCATGGTAGAAGCAGCAGAGCAATTACTGTGTTCTTACTGTATAATTGGCACCTATTGCTATTGTTAACATTGTTCCTATATTGCACTAGTGTGGCAGGGACCCTAAAATTAAAATACTGTAAGTCTGAATTATTTTTCTTTATTTTTTTTTTGTTTATGCCAATGGTAACATGCATTGCATTCCTATAAGTTGACTACAGTAAATGATGTTTATGGCAGTGTAATTGTGAATAGTTTGGCTTTTAGAGGCTCATATGCACCATGTTTAATGAAGTCTCATGTAGTGGCTAATTATAGTTGTTCTGGAATAAGGCAAATAATCATGGCTTTTTCTAAGAACTAGTCAAACTGACCACTTAAAGGAATTCATCATCTATGTGGAATTTTCCATGCACTATATGCAGCTCAGTAGTTTAAATGGAGTTTTATATGAAAGCAAAAGAGAAGTTTGTGTGCTTCACATAGGGGCAGATTTACAAAGTATTATTCATTTTCAAATGATAATTAGGGTTACTCCTAAAAAAAGATTGTTACCAATATACAAATATTTTTCAGCATTATTTAGCAAACAGATTTGACCAGTTGTAAAGTCACCCCATGCAACTTGATCTAAAAGATATGGTGGGACTTTGAGAAGTGCCATATTTTCAAATTTCTATATTTTGGGTGAAAAATAACAGAAATTAGTAGTGCGGTATGGGACCTGTTATCCAGAATACTTGGGACCTGGGGTTTTCCGGATAATGGATCTTTCTGTAATTCAGATCTTCATACCTTAAGTCTTCTAGAAAATCATGTCAACATTAAATAAACCCAATAGGCTGGTTTTGCTTCCAATACGGATTAAATATATCTTAGTTGGGATCAAGTACAAGGTACTGTTTTATTATTACAGAGAAAAGGGAAATCATTTTAAAAAATTTGGATTATTTGATTATAATGGAATCTATGGGAGATGTTAATTCCGTAATTTGGTTTCCGAATAACAAATCCCATACCTGTAGTGAAAAAGTCACAAAAAGTTTCTGTAATGTCTGGAAAGGATTAAAAAAATTCAAATTGCTGGTAGAATGCCAGGAAAATGTTAGGAATCCGAAGTCAACCTTTGATAAATGCCCCCTATTGATATAGCTCATTATTTATCCATTAGCACAATCAAGGGATTTGCCTTACAATGCCATAATGAGTGGGCTCTTCTAGACCCTTGTGTAATCAAGTTTAATTAAGTAGGTAGAGAAAGAAAAACATTGGCTGGGGATGGGGAGATCTAAACTCTGGACCTTATTTCCACTTACAGTGAAATAATCAAAAAGGCGGCCTCTTCCTAAATTCTATAAATTGCACTTACAGTGGTGTAATAGAGGTATTAAGTGCCAGAACAGTAATGCAGAAATGGTGTTAAGATGGTAAACCCAACTTTCTTTTCCTGGGAGAGGGTCTAATAAATGAACAGTGTCCCCTTCCCTAACACTGACTCCAGCTGCCTTGAAATGGCATTGGGGATCAAAACTGAAGAAAAATGTTCCAATCATCCCAAACTCTTCAACTAAGGGGAGTCAAAGAAACATGCTAAAAAAACATAACTACACATATGTATGGTCTACAATAAATTAATAGAATATTTCTGCATACCATCCATCTGCTTGTTAGTTTGGTTAAGAGTCAAAGGATAAATGTGTCCTCAAAGTGCAGTTGTACCCAGCAAATGTTTAGAGACCCCATACATTGACTGATGATTATACAATATGCCCAGGAATTCTTTGAAAAGATCACTGCATGCTTCAGCCTTCATACTTTATTGTCTATTCTCAAGAACATTTGATCAAATGAAATGATTGTATTTTTTTCAGTTATACATTTAGGGGCAGATTTATCAAGGGTCGAGGTCCAGGGATCAATTTTGAGTTGTGTGCAGCCTTCCTGACATTCACATTTTTTTCGGGGGAAAAAACTCAAATCTATTCATCCAAGTTTTAAAAATTCGATTTTATTAATAAATTTCAATCGGTCGAATTTCATGGGAGTTTTAAAAAACTCACATGAATTTGAAATTAAAACCCTTGATAAATGTGCCTCTTATTGTATCCTCTGATAATTTTTAACCTTTTTATCTCAGTCTATCTGGATTCTGCTCCAACTAACAGGTTATTGTCCAATTTATTTTTCATACAGCATAAGTGGTATATTCCAAAGTGCTTGAGGTTCCAATATTGAAGGAAGCATATGCTCCCTGTACTTTTTTCTTATCAATTGTGTCTCCATCATATTTAGTGCCTGTGCCAAATGCCATATATTGCAGCACATTGCTGGCCTATCTGGAAGAGGAATTTATTCACATTTCTGAAAACATTCTAAAATAAAAGTAAGTAGGGTTTTGTGTGGAGCACCAGGGATGCTAGCAAATGGAAAAACATAATAGAATAATTGGTGAGTAGGAGTTGTAGCAAGTAGGAGTGAGACTTTTTTCAAATGCAGTACTGATGGTGTGGGGACAGGTGACACAGTTTATAGTTTTAAGAAACTTTTTTTTTGCACATTAAAAAATACAGATTACTGTTGTGAGACAAATTAGTTTGTGTACTTCCTGTTGGAAACATAAAACCGTCCTAGTTTGTCTCATGATTCTCTAAAGAAGTTGACCACAAATGTAATTATAGTTACTGAAAAAAACACCAATAAGAATGCTGCTGACCAAAATCTTAATTACAGATGCAAGAAAATATATAGCGTTAATGGAAACTGCAATGTACGGTATCCCAAATCTAGAACGAACACCAATGTCCCCTGGTCACGGCTCACTCTCCTGCCTATAACTGCCACCTTTTGCTTTGGGAGGAGCCCTCTGCTACTCGGATGCCACCAGGTCTTAACGTAAGAGGACAAAGGAGAGAGTTCTGTGAAGGCAAGTGAACCAAACATGTACAAAAGGGACAGGGGAGCAGGCAGCGTAGTCATGAAACAGGCCGAGTCAATATAAAAAAGGCAATGTGATGCCAAATCAGGAAGCTGAACAGGCCCGGACTGGCAATGTACATGTTCGGGCAATTGCCCGATGGGCCGTTCATCTCATGGTTAAAATGGGCCGGCTCGCTCGCAATATTGGCTCCGCCTCCGCTCCAATCGTAGCTTTAGACTTCAGCTCCTGCTTGCTTCTTCCGTCTCCAGGCTACGTTGGGGAGAGCAAGCAGGGGGCAGGAAGTCCGTCATTTCATTTGATTTAGTAGGAAGTGCTGGAAGCACAGAGAGCCTCGCAGTGGGTTTTTTTTTCTCTCTTCGTTCTCTCCACCCCCTTCCTTGTATAATCATTCTCCTTCCCGGCCAGGCACGCAGCCTGACATGACATATGGAGCTGCTTCTACATTAGGGGAGGGGCGTCCCTGAAACATTACACTGCAGGTGCGAGTGCATGGAGAAAGTTTTTCTCTAAGAGAGGTCTGTGTGTGTCACTCTGTGAATGTCTCTGTCTGTGTGTGTCTGTCTGTGAGTGTCTCTGTGTGTGTGTGTCTGTCTGTGTGTGTGTGTGTGTGTCTCTCTGTGTGTGTGTCTGTCTGTTTGTGTCTCTGTGTGTCTGTTTGTCTATGTGTCTGTCTGTCTGTCTGTGTGTGTCTCTGTGTGTGTGTGTCTGTCTGTGTGTGTGTGTGTGTGTCTGTCTGTCTGTCTGTGTGTGTGTGTCTCTCTGTGTGTGTGTCTGTCTGTTTGTGTCTCTGTGTGTCTGTTTGTCTATGTGTCTGTCTGTCTGTCTCTGTGTGTATGTGTCCCCATACAACCTTTTTGTGCCTGAGATAACTGGTAGGCATGCTGACTGGCACAGTCCCTGGGCTGGACTGTGTGTTTTAGACTTTTTTTGTGGAGCTATCACATGATTTTGCTGGAGTTCTTATTATTATCATTGTTGTTATTTTTTTTTTGGGGGGTGGGGGGCTGTTCGGGTCCCATGAAGAGAAGGCATCTGTCTTCTTGCTTGATTAGGTAGATTTTATGTGCCTGCTGCCTTACAGCCCATTGTGATCATGCCTCTGCTCCCCAACCCAGAAGTGCAGCAGATCGTAAAATCTACAATCTGTGGCACTTGAGTCCCTTTATCCGCAGATCGTAGATGCTACGATCTGTGATGCTTAAAGGGTTAACCCAATATATAGGCGTGGCTATCATCGCGTTTCCATGTGGGCTGCTTTGATTTTTTTGCCCGGGCTGCTTTATACTCCCAGTCCGGCCCTGAAGCTGAAGTGTAGTCAAGGTCACAGGCCGTAGACAATACCAAACAGTAGCACTGCACAAAATCAGGATCAGAAGAATGGTCAGTAACAGGCAGTGGTCAGTACAGACAGGTTAGCAAAGTCATTGACAGGCAATGACAAGGATCAGACAATATAAACACACCCAGGAACAATGGAGATAGACCTACGTTGGGCAATGTGAAAAAGGGACATGCGCCTTTAGATATTTGAATTTTGCGACAACTGCAATGACGTCAGATGCAGCACTCGCGTCAAACCCAGAAGCAGCACAAGCGTGCATCATTTACAGACTGGCATGTGACAAAGAGGAATCGGCACACAGCAGAAGTTACAAATGCAGCCCACTGGACCACCAAGTATTCTCACAGAATCAGAACAGAAGACTTGCTGTTGCTTAACTCCAGTTGCAGAAACAAAGATCATGGAGCTAGATTTACACAGGTCACACGTGATTCTTATTGGAGCATTGTTTTCCATATCCATGAACTCAAGCTTTTAAGTAAGAAATCCTGATGTTCCCACCTACAGCTCCTAGCATGCTTTAACCATTGATTAAATATTATTGTATGCTGGGTTTTGTACTCCAACAACTGAATCAAGTGTCAGTGTCCGACAATGTTTAGAGTCCTCTTAAGGGAAAATCGTACTGGAGCATACCATTTATTTCCGAAACAGAGAAGAAGTCAATGTTGTACATTTACACAAAAACAAATACGGTTAAAGTTAAACCAGTCTAACTAATAAACAAACTACAGGTATGGGATCTGTTATCCAGAATGTTTGGGACCTGGTCCTGTATGTAATTTTGATCACTATACTTTACGTCTACTAAAAAATAATTGAAACTTTTTAAATAATCCTAATAGGATCATTTTGCATCCAATAAAAATGAATTATATCGTAATACCAGGTACGGTTTTATTATTACAAAGGAAAAGGAAATCATTTATGAAATTTGAATTATGTCACCAAATTGTAGTTTATGGGAGATGGCCTTTCTGGATAAAAGCTTTCCGGATAATCAATCCCATACATGTACATGGTTTAACACTAGTGATGAGAGAATTTTTTTGACAAGTTTTGCCACAAAAATGATGCCGTAGACTAAAAAATTGCAGTGCGTCAAAAATTTGTCGCTCATCAAAAAATTTTGTCATCTATAGACTTCAATGCATTTCGGCAAAGAGAAGCAGGTCAGATTCACCCATCACTATTTAATACTACATTTTTGCTGCACCTTTCATCATACTTATAAATATATAAACCACTTATAATTTCCATGGCATTATAGTGTGAAAATATGGCATTTTTGAAAAAAAAAAAGCCTTCATCTTAAACCTGAACTATTCTCAAGGTCAAAAGAATTCTAGAAAAAATTGTTCTTTCAATCATACCTATACAAAATGCTGCCACCTTTCATCATGTCATAGCATTCATTGTTCGCAGAAGGTTACCATTTGTGCATTAACTATTAAACCATTGCTAAACCGCTGCTACCACGCAATTACCATCAGCCATGTCAGAAAAGTAAAGGAAAAGGAAATCAGAAAGAACCTAATATTGCAAAGTAAAAGAAGTCTCTCATTTTTCTTTCAGGTTAAGTTTGGCCAAAAGCTTTAAAAGCACTTGAACCTTCTGTTTTGTTGCTATAAAATCCCAGTGTTTGCATTAAACTGATAACGCTGTTTCATATATCTTGTGGAAAATGTAATAAGCCTTGTTTTGAAACACCATTTCCTCAGCCCCTTTGAAGTGAGATAACTTTCTATATAAACTCATTTTTCATTTCCGTGGCCATTGTCTTCCAGCCACCCAGATGATTCTGCCTTTTTTTTTATTTCTAATTTATAGAGGAAACAATGGGATTTTTAGGAGCAGCGCAGGCAAATGAACAAGAGCGGTCTCGTGGCAGATGACTCCGAAGTAACCATTGGATTCCTGCCTATTCTATCTATTTTTAAGCTTTTTTAATCTGTAAGGAGGCAGGGTTCGGAAGATACTGTATTTCCCAGGTTTGCCTTTTATTTGTTTATTGTTGTGGTTTTAAACAGAATATCATAAAGCACACTGTAATTTGTGAGCTATGCAACTTAAGTAGAAGGGAAAGCAAATATCTGATATATTTTCTTTTTGTCAGGGCTTTACTGTTATGAATTGGAACACGTTGTAGAGATCCACTTCTATTATATTGCACAATTATCGTGCAGCCATTTTGCTAAGCTTTTCCTTACGGGTTTTTACATCTTGGACATAAACTTTCAGCCCATCAAAATAACCCTCAAATAATTTATATATATATATATATATATATATATATATAGACACATACATACAGTAGTGGTAATTTGCTCAAATTGCAGAAGTGGCAGCGACGCCCATTGTTACTTCCTACATATAGGACACATTTTAATTCACGGAACACAGGAAAATATCCAAAGTAAAGTTGACTCTTGACACCAGCCTGAATAACTTAAAAACCTTTGTTTTGACAGTGCCCGCCAACTATTAAGGCAGCCTAATTCAGGAAAATGATCCTGCTCATAGCCTTTAGGGTTTTTTTTCTTTGTTCTCCAAATATTGAGCAAACGCAACCACCATTTACTCTACTTTCTGAACAGAGAGCTCTTCATCCCCTCTCCTTTTCTGCAGCACTTGTACTGGCTTTTTCAACCTAAGTGAACACAGACAATTGTATTCGCCACATCTGTGTCATAGAGCATTTTTGGTCATTGGTTTGTCTTTGTAAAAGCACATGCTTGAAAATGGTAGTTCCAAAAATTTAAGAAAAGAAGGTCGTCTTGTGATATTTAAATATATTCAGCATTTTTTAATAACCAAGGGCTATGTGGAGTCAGTCCATGTAACCTCACATGCAGATTATGCACAGTTGTCACCAAACACAAAAATATAAAGCAGTGGTTCCTGAAAGAGCCCGATATTCTGCTGCAAAAATCACTAAACACAAACAACTTCCATGACTACACAGTCATTTTGTCACAGGCTGTTATGCATATTCAAGCAATGATATTTGTAATTCGCGTTCTAATTAGAACTGCATTGTTCAGGCAAGTTATTAAACATATCCTGAATAGCTCTATAATAGTGCAATTGGTAAAACATTTAACAGGGTATTTTGTAAGTATGTTTTATGAATATTTCTGTCACAGCCTGACAATGTTCAATGCTGCAGTGTGTTAGAATGCTGCAGGCATCCAGTATATTAGATTGGTCTGACCACATTCATTAAACTGTGCCGGAAGCTCATTGAACTGAAATCCAACATCAAAAATCGTAGTTAATTTCATTTAGATAATGAGGAGTGATGCACTGCCCAGCTTAAGCAAAAGTGATTTGCCCTTGTACTGATGTAGTATTTATAGTTGGCAGCAGTGCTTAAGGGTTTTTTTAACCTCCTTACCAACTAAAGATAAAGGCATTTTTTATTATTTTTTTAAATACATTTGTGTGAGTTTTTATTTTAAAATGAGGTGCCTCCATTGTTACTGTACCTTGTAATGTGGTATGGTGTTAATTAACCAAGGAGACCTGACTTCCTTACTTGATGTGTTAACTAGAAATTGACCATTGGGGTGTATTTACAAAGTAGGCATTCACGTTAGGACAGGGTGCAAAGTACAAAAAAATGACCCAGGTTATGTTTTTTATTACTTATGACTGCTTTTGAGTGGAAAGAACAATGTTTTTTTATGCATTTAATGCAGTGTTACTCTGTGCTCCCCTTAGTGCTCACTTACAGAGCACTTTCCTTCTGGAGCTGCGGGTCTCTGCATGGAGCACTGGATCAAAAACCAGTGCTTGGTGATAAGAGCTGCATCAGGAGGTGCAGCTTAGCCCTAGTCTAGGTTTCTACTCACCTCCTCATTAGTCTGGTAAGATCTGTTCACATAAAACCTTGCTGGCACAAACTAATAGTATTGTGATATGCAATCGATTCAAGTATCTTTCCCTTAATACTTCTTCCCAACATATTCCTACCACTGATGTCAGACTAACAGGCCTATAGTTTTCAGGAGGATTCAGGAGTGTGGGGGTCCATTTTGAGTAATGGCACCAAATTCAAGAATCTCTCTGCACCATAACCATAACTCAAAGGATCTGCTGTGAACAGTTGCAGACAATGATTCAAAAGCTTCCTTGTGCCAGAGTGCCTTTGCACAGTAAATCATAAACCAAAACAGGCAGAAACAGAAAATAAGCGCTTATTTTAGTGGAGTGTATATACAGTATTCACCAGCACCTTTATGAATGGGCTTAATTTGGCTGCTACATTTTTTTGGAATTGGTTATTTAAAAGCCAGTACTGAACAAAATGGTTCAGCAAACAGCTGTGTTTGGCCATTAACAAATACCTTTTTATTAGGGATGCACCGAATCCCCTATTTGGGATTGGGCCGAATCCTTGGTGAAAGATTCTGCTGAATACCGAACCGAAACCGAATCCTAATATGCATATGCAATTTAGGGGCAGGAAAGGAAAAAGTGGAAACAATTCTTCTTTTGTGGCAAAAAGTCACGTGATTTCCCTACCCGCCCCTAATTTACATATGCGGATTCGGCCGAATCCTGCTGAAAAAGGCCGAATCCCAAACTGAATTTTGGATTCGGTGCATCCCTACTTTTTATAGTACATATTCCAATTTTTATTGGAGCGTGTTAGGCATTTTCAGTTAGAGTACAGAGTACATACAGACCTGTAATAACCTTTTAATATGCTATATCTACCTATATTTTTGCAAATATAATGGACAATATTTTTTTTCTTTTCATCATTGTCATGCAGAAGGTCCACATTGAATACTGAATAAACATTAAAATAAAATTTGAACATTGAATAAAATCACTATGTACAATGCTGTATTCCTTTGTGTTTCTGCTAAAAGCAAAAAGATCTCATGTAAAAACCAAAATCCTGAAAGACTGAAAATGGTTATTGTGACCTCCTTTGCAAAGGGTGCTTTTCACCAATATAACAGGTCATAAGTGAAAGAATGAACATCAGCCTTGTGTATATATCGAAATTCTGAAAATTAAACGACTGAAGAATAGTAGGTCTAGTAAAACTGAAAGAGAAAGCCATGCAAATATACAGGAAAAGCTTTGAGCTCTAGAATTTGCAATACAGGAAAAAATCATATCACCTTAAGATTTGGTAAAAGCCAAGAAGTTTAATAAAAGGTAATGTAAGTCTGCCCAAGGCAGAAGTACAGCTGGAGGCTGGTATGCACACAAGGACTTTGGGAAAAGAATAAACATCTCCCAGTCATTACATGCCTCGCTAAAATTAGCAACTGCAAATATGTAATTATCTGCAAGGTCATGAGTATGATAATAAACAGCATCCAAGAAAAAGCAAAGACTTGTGATAAGTCAAATAAATCTCCATTTATCTATTAGAAGGTATTTAGTTCCATAGCGAAACTTGAGACCTTCCTTTATGGAAGACCCCTCATGTTTAAGTGTCATTCAGTTTGTTCCAGACTATTTTATACTTCCATTTATTACTTATTTTATAGATTTAGCAGAGCAATTGATATTAACTTATACAGTAGATTGCAAATAATACTAGTTTTGTTAATTGCTGTAGTTAGTCTTGTGGGTATCTAGCATGTTAGTGGTGGTGGCCGGCTTTAGACAAATTAGGACTGTATCCCAGGTTTAGAAGATTTATTAAATCTCAAGATTATTACAAATGATTTTAAAAAAGTAAATTGTGAAATAGTTTTCTTAATGTGGCTAAATCGCAGGAGGTCATTCAATTATAGAGGCATTATTTCATGGAACATAAAGAAATTACGCATCAGTATTTCCTGTTAATTTGGTTGCCATTTACAGTACCCTTCTGAGGGCCAAGATACTGTAACATAAGTCATGGGCTGTTCTGCAGAAATTATATGTACTTTAACATTCTGTTCCTTTTATGTTGTTCTCTACAAGACAAAGTATTATGCACTACCAACAGTCATTATTCAATTTTATTACCATTCATCTCTTCCTTAATATACAATTAAAGTTAAATATTTAGTATTTTGTTTCTTAAAGGAGAACTAAAGATTAACAAATTATTCTAGAAATGCTAGCCATTAGGGTTTATTGACAACCGCAACTGTTGCTGTTGTTGACGTTGATGCATTGGCACCACTGCATTCAAAGACACTCCTTGCAATTCATTAGTTGCACTTGGCACAAGTGTGTCTGTTTGGCCACCTCTTCTTTATTCTTGACTGACACAGAGGAACCCCGGAGCTACCACCCCCAAGGTGGCAGTTATTCCAGATTTCCCATAGTTATCTAAGCATAGAGACAATATACAGAATATGTAATATAAAATGTATAATTAGTAATTAATTTAGATTTACATTACAGAAATCAGTGCCTTCTTGAATTTTATAAACAGTCCTGTAGCATCAGTTTCAATGACAATGGAAACCTAACTGTCTACATGGTGTTTTCTGAAAACCCCCACCTAAGCTTAGCTTCGTAACAACAGCCCAGAACAAGATGCAAGATGGGAGAATACTGTGGAAAACATGTCCTGTTATAGGGCCATTAGACTTCTCTGTTGGTACAGTAAGTTGTAAGGATTCCTTACCCTGGTGGTCTAGTGGCTGGCAGGGATGCACACTTCCGGGTTTTACGCACCGGCGTAATGACATCATTGCGCATTGGCGCGATATTCAAAGTATTTAAAGGAGCTTTGAATATAAACTCATTGGCCGTTGTTAGGTTCAACTTAGTTGGTTCCTGGCTGTGTATTCTTAGTGAATCCTGTTTGATTATACTGTTATTGACCCTTGCCTGCTGACTATTCTGATCTTTTGCCTGCCTGCTGACTATTCTACACCCTCCAATCCTGATTCTTGCCTGTCTGACCATTTTTTTAACTCTACCTGCACCGACTTGTTTATTCTTGAACTCTGCTTGTGCTAGCCCGGCCTCTCTAACTACACTTTACATCCAATATCCTTGGTAAAACGATTGTGCCCCTTAGCTTGTCCACAATCCTTTGCTTGGCTCCTCTTTATTTAGACCTGGCGGTATCCAATTAGCTGAGGGCTCCTCCCGAAGTGAAAGGTGGCTGAAGCAAGAGCCGAGACCAGGGAGCCTAGCACTGGTTCTGGATTTAGGGTGCCGAACGTAAGTTCAGTTTAAAAAAATACAGCATTTCTAGCCTTATTCGTAGTTAGATTTTTAAGTTCTCCTGTAATGCAGATTGAGCCTAGTTTTTTTGCTTCTCATTATGTCTCACCACAAGCTCATAAGAAATAGCTCTTCCAGTGGTACCAAGACCTTCCAGTGGTACCAAGACCTTCCTGCACCAATGCAATGCTCAGTTCTGCAGAGTGACATGAGAGACAAGCAGGCTGGTTTTGTACATTATTCTAGAAATGGCACCACTTTTCAAGCTGCTCCATTCTATCCATACTCAGGAGACAGACAGGATGATATTATTGGATAGAGGGTACTTTCTTGAGGGGACTGAATAGGTTGGAAAGAGTTAGGTTGGCTGGCAGGTAGGGTTTGACCAATTAATGCTTGATTGGTATGCATGTACCCGTTATGGTCCTCTGTCTGCCACGATTCATCAGCTGCCATACCCGATGGGCATCCAACATCAAAAATTCCTCATCTACACTACTGTTTTGCGTTTTTTACGGGTTTGGAGTGGAAGTTTCCTGGTCTTATTACATTTTCAGATTGACTCCCCAAACCACCTATTCCAAGAATCATGTTCGTACATGCGCACCATCAGCCATTTGTTGGAATATTCCCTGGGGAACAGTTGCCTTTTGGGAGATAAAATTTCCCAAACTTGCCAATTTCAAGAAACCTACAGTATGTAGGAAAAACGTGTTATGAACCAAACTTTTTTTAGGTTGGCTGGTATCTGCCTACCATTGAGTCTTCCCTAATTCTGACAATTTGCAAACTAGGTCAGCTGGACGTACCGACTGAAACTCCGGGGGCACCTAATTGCATTTATCCGCCGATTGTTTTAAAATTCGGTAACATGGAAAATATATTTGAGATGCGAAGGTGTATGCCTCTGCGCAAGTACAAGCACAGGTCTTTGATTAAGTATGACAACAGATGTGAACGCACATTGCTGTTTGTTACAATACATGTCTTCATATTTGTAAAGCTCAATAGATTTTTTAATGTGTTACCTTGCATTGGTTGGCCACAGAACAGCAACCGGAATGTACCAGATCATGAATTCTGTAGAAATCTATTTGTATCTTTGCAGACAGAACTGTATAACGTTTTTGTATAACCTTGTTGTAACTGCAAAGGGAGAATGAACTCAATATATTGCATGTCTTGCTCAGTACATGCCCCACCACCTCCACCCGGTATATTTATAGTAATACATTAGGGGCCACATACAGATTTCAAGTTAAAGCAGTTCTTCTATAAGTGCTGGATTGTAGGTTACTGATACACCATCTCTTATCGATTTTCCATGCATTTGCAAGGAAAGCAGTTCATTTTGAAATAAGAGAATCCCAAGCAGGCGTTCTTCCTACTCGTGTTACTGACCTGATCTGGGAATAAGCACTACATCATATTATTTCCTTTGCTTTCAGTGATTTTTAATATCCTGTTTTGTAATCAGGTACATCTGCAGCTTTGTTTATTCCTGCTCAAATAAATATTACAAGCCACAATGTAGTCTGCTGTGGTGCCCTGTTTCATTGGATATGTTTTTGTTGTTGTTGCTTATTCCTTTAGACTGATTAAACCCAGTTGTTAATCTAAGCAAATAATGATAAAGGTATGGAATCTGTTATCTAGAAAGCTCGGGACCTGGGGTTTTCTGGATAAGGGAATTTGTATCTCTATGCTTTAAGTCTATTAGAAAATCAGTCATCAAGTTAACCCAATAGGCTGGTTTTGCTCCCAATAAGCATTATTTATATCTTAGTTTGGATCAAGTACAAAGTTATTTTTTATAATTATAGAAACAAAGGAAATAGTTTATAAACATTTTGATTATTTGGATAAAATGGAGTCTATGGGAGATGGCTTTCTTGCAATTCAGAACTTTCTGAATTACACGGGTTCCCTTGTGCACGGGTTTGGTAAAATGGATCCTATACCTGTTCTAAAATAGATAAAGGCTATAAATACATTTTGTTAATGCTTAGGGTTACCCCTACCCAAAAGAAATAGGCTAAGGTCACACCAAACAATCACTCCTGCAGTAACAGAAAACACTTGGACTGACAATAACCTTAGACTGTATAAAAAGGGAAAGAAAATTCACAAAACATAGGGATTGCCAAGCTGCATTGACCTAAACAGTCATCTTGTGGACAGTCGCATTCATGGCTCTGTCAAATATAGGGAAATATGGTCCTTTCTAGATGAGAGAATCATCATAGTATTTTTATGTTAATGCTTAGGGTTACCCCTACCCAAAAGAAATAGGCTAAGGTCACACCAAACAATCACTCCTGCAGTAACAGAAAACACTTGGACTGACAATAACCTTAGACTGTATAAAAAGGGAAAGAAAATTCACAAAACATAGGGATTGCCAAGCTGCATTGACCTAAACAGTCATCTTGTGGACAGTCGCATTCATGGCTCTGTCAAATATAGGGAAATATGGTCCTTTCTAGATGAGAGAATCATCATAGTATTTTTATGTGAACAAAGGATTGAGACAGGGTGATGTGCTCTCTCTTTAGTTTAATATCACCCTAGAAAAAGTCATAGGAGAGGTAGATGACAAAAGCCCTGATGGCACGCTGTTCAGTCTGATAACACAGAACATTGCATATGCTGATGGCAATGATATACTATCTCAAAGTCTGCAAGACCTTGAGGAAGCTCTTATGAGACTAGATAGAGAGGGGTTTAAGGTGAACTGAGTTAAAACCTAATATATGAGTTCATCCTGAAAAAAGATTAAATGGAGCCAATTAGGGATGCTGTTGGAGCTTCAGGTTTCTTGGAGTAGTGAATAAAGATGATAACACATGATGGAAGAGATCACCAACAGAACAGTGGCAGGTAACAGAAGCTCTGGAAAAAGATAAGAGGAATAAGTCTGATGGGTTTCTAGGGTCCAAATTACCTTAGCAAACAGGAAGTGGTTTGGATGAGTGACTCGAATATGGATAGGTGACGGGCTGTAATAAAAAGTAACAGTAGCCGATAGTTTTCATGGCTGGCTGGGGTTAGTGACCCCAATTTGAAAGCTGAAAAGAGTCATAAGATGAAGGCAAATAATTAAAAACTAAACCAGATCAGCAAGCATGCTCTTCATGGGCTGTAGCATCAAAGAGTTAGTATATATTAATATACTGGACATTGCTTGACAATTCATAGCTTGGCAAAAACTATGGGATTTTGCAGATCAGCAAAAGGCGTCAACTGGCAAGCATTCATTTGCTAACATCTAACTGATCTAGAAGACCAGTGTCCCAGAAGGAATTATTTTATCACTACATGATGTATATTTTATAATCACTTAAAGGCATCCATCTACGCTGCAAATGCACAACAACAAAAAAAAGATGCAGACCCCAGCATATTGTTGTTTAGCTTACGTTTTAAGTTCTCGGTATTTATGATCAGTAAAATGATCGTTTGAAACAAGTGAACAAGTGATAGCAATGTTGTGGAAACCTATAGTTACATCGACTGTAATTATTGTAAAAGTAGGGCATCTGCCATGTCAGTCTGAGTTAGATAAAAGCAATATTGAGATGTGAAAGAGAATAAAAATGTTAAATGTTATGATTTATTTAAGAGGGGATTCCAGGAAAATATTCCAGATTATAAAATGTTTTCATGCATGGCTTTCTACCTCATATTACAGAATGATTATCCAACTCACTATATGCATAGGCCTCTTCATGTCTGAAGATTCAATTTGCATTCATATAAAGTATAAATGACTTTAAAAGGTCAGTATAAACACATTCTTTCAGTGAGAAAAGGCAGGTGGAGGGCACCATTTTACCAATCTCTTTGTCTAAAAAGCTGCAAGCCAGGGAGGATTGTGCATTTGGAACCAGTGTTTTGGCCATGACAGTCTATCTCCTTTGAAAGCTAATAGTGCATTTGGAACCAGTGTTTTGGCCATGACAGTCTATCTCCTTTGAAAGCTAATAGCAGGGGAATATGAGGTCCTTTGAGACAAGTCAGTTTGCTAACTGTTGGAGTGCCAAGGGACACAAATTTGTGCATTTTAGCTGCATGTGCTAAAGACCTTTTTCTGATAACACAGAATGGAGCTCTGTCAGGTGCAAGGGAGCCTTTTTCTTTATACCTGCCATAGGCAGCATATTGCAACCCTTCTTGTTCACTATTTTGCTCATTCTAAATAACATGAAACAGGGTTTCCATGGGACACCCATGCACCACCAACCTCTTTCCCCTGTAGTGGAACTCTTTGGACTGCATTCGAGGAGCTCAGAATAGCACCTCAGGGTGCACCACATAAATAAACATAAAGGAGGTGTATATAAGCCACATGGTGATTTCATTTGCTGCTGAGTGGAAAGTGTTACCCTAAATGGATGGTTCACTTTTAAACTTTTCAATTTGACTTTTCTTTTTTATAATTTTTGGATTATTTGCCTTCTACCTTCGACTCTTTTCAGTCTCAAATAGGAGTCACTGACCCCCGTCATCTATAAAACATCTCTCCCTACATCATGCCAAAATTGAAAAATTTACTTTTTTCACAATATAGGGATTTATACCAGAAAATTGTTTATTTTATGAAAATAAATTCTACTGATTTGGAAAGCTTCAATTGTCTTGAATATCAGATATGTATAGTTTTATGAAGATTTCTCACTTCTACAGATCAAAAACTCACAGCAGTAAGTGACTGAATTTCAAAGCACTACAGTAGAATATGGCATACTTTGGGGTATATTTATCAAAAAGTGAAGTTAGAGATCACCACAGTCCTCTAGAGTAAAATACTGCCTCTCTCCATTCATTTCTATGGGATTTTTAAAGGCATATTTATCAAAGGGTGAACTTTCACCCTTTGATAAATACACCTTTAAAAATCCCATAGAAATGGGTAACCATGTCTTTGTACTCCAAACTACTGAGTCGCAATGCTTTCCCAAAATTGTTTTGATGAAATACTTGAAAATCGTCTCAAAGCTTCCAATTTTTAGTATCTAATCTCTCACATAGCATACCAAGAGAAATCGCCCAATATGTGTCAATCTACCAAACTATGTGCGTACAGAGACCCCCAAATGCAAACAGTGCACGTAAATTTTCTCAGCTGACACTCTGTCTGCTGCAATACAATCGCCCAGTATGTATATATGTGCCATAAGACCCCCTTAGAGTACGGAGAACCTAGAAAACAATATATTTTCAGAGAATACACATTCTGACATCTAAAATGGCTAAATGCGTCTTTCTACTTCAAACTACCAAGCTGCAAAGCTATGCTGAGCATAGCAATTTCTATGAAATTTCAGAAAATTGTCACAAAGCTTGAATTTTGACACATTAAACACTCCACATTTCTGAACATACCAGCAAACATCCTAAATATGAAAGCCAGAGGTCTACTGAACAATTGATGCCCAATATGCATAGATTTACCAAACTATGTGCTATACAGAGGCACCTGAATGAAATTTTCACGGCTGACACTCTAGCTGCTACAATATTAACCCCAGGTATGTGTATTATGAGCCATAAGACTCCCTAACAGTATGGAGACACTAAAAACCATATATTTTTTTTAAAGTCCTGACGAATCCAAAATGGATAAATACATCTTTCTAATGCAAACTACAAAACTGTAAAGCCATTCTGTAGTGTTGTTTATGAAATTTCTGAAAATTGTCACAAAGCTTGAAGTTTGAAGTACCCAAATGAAAACAGTACATATGAATTTTCGCAACTGACTCTCAGGCTGCTACAATATAAGCACCCAGTATGTGTATTATGTGCCATAAGACCCCCTAACAGTTAGGAGACCCTAGAACACCATATAGTTCTTAGAAAGCACACATTCTGACAAATACAAAATGGATAAATACATCTTTCTACTGCAAACTACGAAACTGTAAAGCTATGCTGAATGTAAAGTTTTTTATGAAATTTTAAAAATTGATAAATCTTGCATTGTATCTATGCTCCACATTTCGCAACATCCTAAATAAGCACACCAGGGGTCTACTTAATAGTTTGATGCCCAATATGCATACCAAATTATGTAGTGTACAGAGACCCCCAAATGAATATACAGCAGGCAAAATTTCAATGGGCAAGAAAGTAACAAAACACAATGCAGAATGCAATAAAATCACTAAAATTCAATTAAACCACTAAAATCAATGGGTTTTTTTCGTCTCATAAAACATCTGATCTGAGTCAATGTAAGATGATGGGGATTTTTCAGTGTTAGCCAAAATTAGTTCTAATGGTTTACTTCTGTGATCTTGATGCAGCATCTATGTGTAAGGGAAATAATAGAACTGCATAAATACACCATGTTTTGGGCCAAAATATTTGACTGCTTTAAATTTTTTAAATATGCTGCCTGGTGTATTCTTGCTTCAAGCATGCCAGATGCTTCCTTTTCTTGGGGAAATATAAACAGATCTGGTAGTAAAATATGTGCTATTGAATTTGATGTGGAGCACTGAAAATAATTTACTGAGTATTAAACATTGCATAAAAACTTCCTTATTATATATGATTAGATTTCTTAATTGTGATAAATGTCAAGTCGCATCCACAGGATACATTTATACAATTAGTAAATATTAAACCTAAGCAACTGCCAGAGACTGTAATTTTCAATTGATTCATTACACTCCTGGCATTAGTACGCCTGTGTCCTTGCATTTTGTTATAATTGACAAGTTTTTTAGTGTTTGTGGCAAAGATAAGGCAAGAGATAGAATTGTTGCATGGTGTCGCAACGTTGATCCGACGCGACACGACTGTCGGATGCAGACGCAGCGTGCACCATTCCATGCGACAATTCTTTCTCTTGCCTTATTTTTGTCGCAGCGTGTCGGACCGCAACAAAATCGCTCGTGGAATCCTACCCTTAGTCTGACAGATAATATCACAGCGATTCCTGTGATGTTTCAAACCTGTTTGGGACATTCAAGCCTTTATTGGCCCCATTTTATCTCCATTTACCAGGCTTTAAGAATAGGGATGAGCAAAGTTTTTCACCAAGTTCGCTGCGAAAAATACAGACATAGACTCCAATGGCTGAAAAAATGTTGTCACCCATAGACTTCAATGCATTTCAGTAAATTTTCATTGTCTCACAAATTTTCGGTGAAGCAAAACAGGTCAGATTCGCCCATCACTACTCAAGAACCATCTGGGGTCGGGCTAACAATTAAAAGAACTTCCCTATCTGGTAACTGCCAATGACAAACAGGATCATTTTTTAGAAATTACTGTGAGTAAAGTACTGTAGTTTAAATATTTACAAGCATTGATAAGTACTGAGCACAACAAAACAAAAATTATCCTTCGTAAATGGATTGGCACTCTGTCTGAGCAGGTTTTAAAATATTTTTTGGGCATGCATTCAAAATGAGAGATGACATTTCACTAAAGGACGAAGCGCCTAACGCTAGCGTTAATTCGCTAGCGTTAATTCACTAGTGTAGCACATTTTCGTTAATTTGCCGATTCTCTAACGGACGCTGGCGTAAATTCGCTAGTGTTACTTCGCACCCTTATGCCTGGCGAATTTGCGCAACGGACGTAGCTACGCAAATTCACTGACGCACTAATTTTTCGGAACGCTACCTTTTACGCCAGACATCCCTCGCCACCTCAGACCAGGCAAAGAGCAATAGAGTAGATAGGGATTGCTTCAAAAAAAAGTTTTTTCTTTTTTTATGGGTGATTGAAAAAATTTTAGGGCTAACCTCCTTCCCCCCTACATTTCCTAACTCATGGCACCTTAACTATACAGTGGGCACATGTGTAGGGCAAAATAAAAATGTTATTTGCTGTTTTGAAGGTTTCCCAGGCTTGTGTAGTGATGCTATATATATACCTCCATTGTAACTTCAATTTGGCGCCGTATGCAAATTAAGCATCGCTAGCGTAACTTCGCTTTGCTTGGTGAATTAACGCTAGTGCAACTTCGCAACCTTACACTTCCCCTGAGAGCAACTTCGTATTTTAGTGAATTTGCGTATCGCTGATGAAAATACGCCTGCCGAAGTGCAGCGAAGCGGACGCTGGCGCAACTACGAATCTTAGTGAATTTGCCCTATGACTTTAAATGGAAATATATAACAGAACAGGGGGCCTCTGGTTCTTTGTTATTTTCTATGTAAAAAAATAAGAGCCCCCGCGATCAGTCTATAATACCCACCAAAGTACTTGGGAAGAGTAATCATGTCCACCTCTCAGATGCATTTTCTCTAAAGAAAATAAATAATGTTCATTGCTTTTTGCCATTTATTTGGAAACCCATTGCTATGCTTCTAGAGGCAGACAAGTCATCAGGTATATGGATAGGTACTGGCTTTGGGTAGAAGGTTGTGAAGCCATTAGTAGTTTGTATCCAGTGGCATGGGGGCTAGATGCTCTTGGAATTATTTTACATTTTTCATCGGACCAGAAAAAAAATGGTGTAAAATCCAGGAAAATGTAAAATCAGGGAACTGTATTATGCATAATATATAGGTGGGCACAAAACAACAATGTAAACTGGTGGAAAACTTAAAATCAGGGGATGTAAAATTGAGGTTCCACTGTATTTATTAATGTATTGCATGAGCCATAACCATTAATGAGTAGATGTGAAGAATGGGTTAAGCTGAAGAATTCCGTTACAACCTTGGAAACAACATGTAGGACTCCCAGCAGACTACAATAATGACAGCAGTTCATAAGATATTAATGAGAAAAACCTATTCATGATGCATAGAATACAGCACAAGCAGCAAATGGAGACCTTGCATGATAGGACAAGATGGATATTACGTTTCCGCTGTCTGTGTAATGCTGTAATATATCTATAACTGTATTTATTACTCGTGCATTAAAATGTCAATTCAGCAATCATAATAAACAATGTGCAGCCCTGTGCAGTTTATAGGCTTGTGTGTGTGTGAGTGAGTGAGGGCATCATTAGCCAAGTAATAAAAGGCAGTGAGATTAATCTGTTACTGATAAGTGTTTTTGTGCCATTTCCATGCATTGTGGGGTAGAGAGATTAATGGACCGAACTGACATTTGTAAGTGTTCTTTTGCTGTGCAATGAATGACAGTGATTTATCTGCTAATGAAATGGGTTTTAGTTTTTGTGCACTCCTTACTCATCAGTGCAGGGGGCCAACTGTATAAATTACTTTGAGTACTATACCATTTGGGGTCACTGTTTTGCCTCACTTCATAAAAATGCATTTTTTCCTTTATCTCAGAGATATGTAACCTGGGGTACGGGAGCCCAGGAATCGTTGATGACCCCCTTTAATAATGTCCTACGTTTGTTCCTTCAATAGAAGCGTTTAACTTAGTATACCATGGATAATAATGTGTTTTGTAGAGATGGCTGAATTAACCCTTTAGGAAATCTCCCCTCCTGAGTGAGTGAGACCTGCTCTAGAACCCTCTCAAGGGATTCCCTGCCTCATACTGCCATACTTATGCCAACAAATTACAGCAATTTATATAAACCTCTTACACTTCCCACCAGGTTCACTTCCTGATCATTTAGGCCATCAGACCCACACCTTCAGAGTAATAAAAAAGATTCCGAACAGATTTTAGCCAGAGAATTTCCTATACGGCTAGGGCCAGACCGTCAGAAATCAGCCTAGTTTAATCTTCTTGTTGGCTTGCGTCCGGTAGTCTTGTGTCATTTCCGGCGCAAACAGACTAAGCGGATTTCATCTTAAAATGCAGTCTTGCATTTCTTCCCCATAATCTGCCTAGAGACAAGGCTAGTGGATGCAAGCAGACAAGATTTGGCTTGCTGTTGGGGCTGAAATCAGCCTATGGATTTCTGCAGGCTGATTTCTGGACTATCCTTTTTGTAAAAGCAACACAAAGCAAATCAACATCCATGCAGTTTTAGGCAATTAATTTTGCTTTTCAATGCTGCCACCAGCTGTTAAAATATAATATTTTATTCATCTTAATGGAACTCAGTTGATTATATTAATGGTTACAGTAGAAATGCATAGCACAGGCACTGTGTGTATGTGTGTGCCTAATGAGGTTTGTGCAGATACAAAAACCGTAGGTATGTTGTCAGATAAACCTCATTTAAAGCATTTTTGCATTTCAAGCTTACTAAGATTCACAGTGGGTTCATTTTTAATGGCACTATAATAGGTAGCAAAGCAGTATATGCATAAAGCATTCCATTGTTGACAACATTTGCATACGTTGGTCTGTGCAAAAAACATAAGAGAACAATAAATCAGAAACCGAGCACATGATGATAAATGAGCAGTATCAGTTTTAAGTTTAAAAGCTTTACTTTGTATTTCAAAGTTATAAATAAGGAATAGGGAAAGCATTTACACCAAGTTTAAAAAGGCGGAAGTATTTCTTTTGTTAATGTAAAAATATATCTGTGTACCCCTGCCCTGTCATGCTCTGTGATCAAGATTACTATTCTTTATAACAGACCATTTAATCATGATAATCTTCACATTTCGAAGTTGTTTAACAACTAATGTTTCTGCCTGATGTCTCTGTATTACCCTCCATAAAGAGAATTCACTGATGGAAATGCTAGTGACAAAAAAAAGTGATACTCTTCGCCCTAAGGTAGTCACATCGAATGATGAATAGTGAGTAATGTGGTAAAGGAACATTGTTATTTATTAAAACTCAAGTTTATCTCAGCTTTTTATTAAACCAGCAGACCAAACTCCCTTCTGCGAATTTAACTCATTTATAATAATTCTCAAAAAAACGTCAACAAATTTGTGTCAAGTCGAATCATAGGATTCTAACTTTTCAAACTTGACGTTATCAAATTGCTGCAAAAATTCGACTTTATTGGATTATGCAACGCAGATCACAATGTTAAAAAACAATTTAGGGGACATTTGCCATTGACTTCTACATGACCTTGACAGGTTTGAGATGGAGTATTTTCAGATTTGCCTTTTTAGCAGCTTTGGGGTATAATAAATCTCTAAAAAAAATTGAAATTGAAACACTTGAGTTTTCTCCTTTAAAAACTCGACCAGATGAATTTGAGCTTTAATAAATGGGCCACTTAAACTATGATTGATAACTGTCAAGGTTAGGGTTGTTTTCTCTGGAGAAAAGGTGCTTGGGGATGATTACTCTTTACAAGTACATTAGAAGACAATATAGACAAAAAGAAGATAATTTTTTAAGGCCCCATCAAAGCACATGCACAGTATCAGTCATGAATGTCTGAGATGAAAATGCAATGATTAGGATCATCTGGTAATGTAAGCATAGATAAATGTGCCGAGCATTTATTCCTACAGTACTCTGCTCATAACTGTCCAACCTGCAATATGTTCCTTTAATAAAACTCTATTGGGGCTCTGTAATAAAAGGCATAGGAGCAGTAACCCATAGCAACCAATCAGCAGGTAGTATTTACTGGTCACCTGTTTAAATGCAAGCATCTTATTGGTTGCTATGGGTTACTGCTCCTGGGCAAACGTAGTGCCTTATATACACTTTCTTTCACATTTTAGTTTAATTGAATACAAATCCACCCAAGTGCTCTATCAGTGTGTACAGTAAATATTTAATTTAGATGGAGCATGGCACACACACCACAATATGTACAGGCATGGAATCCATTATATTGAAACTCATTATGCAAAAAGCTCTAAATTACAGAAAGGCCATCTCCCTTAGACTCCATATTATTCAAATAATCCTAGATTTTTAAACGATTTCCTTTTTCTCTATAATAATAAAACAGTACCTTGTACTTGATCCAAACTAAGATATAATTAATCCAAACCAGCCTATTGGGTTTATTTAGGTGCAGATTTATTAAAAAACAAACTTTAATTTTTTGAGATTTATTATACCCTTTATAATCAACAGTCAGTCTGGTCATTTCCTTATGGGACCAGACTGTAAATTATATCCTTATAAACGGCGCGTTCTGACGTCGGAACGCGCCGATTATAGCTTAATGCGTCAGCAGCTATCAGTGCTGCACTCTCCCTACAGCTTTCCTCCTGCTTTGTCTGCCTCACTTCCGCCTTCACGCTGCGTGCTCTCTCGCGCCTCCTATTAAGGTCGTGCTGCCTTTCCTACCTCTCCGTTCTCCATTTGTCTCCCACCATCTGATGCTTGCTCCCTCTGTCTCTCTTCCTCTTCTGTTCCCCCTCCATTACTGATCTTGCTTCGTCTGCCTCGGGCTTCCTCTTCCGCTCCTCCTCCCCCTGCCCCTCCCACACCCTGTCACCGTTTGCTCCTGTTTCTTCAGCGCTCCAATCCAGGTAACTTCAATATTGCTCCGTCTGCCTCTCTCTACTGCTCCCCCTCCTTCTTCGTCACACTCCATCTGCCCCTCCCACACCCTGTTACTCTTTGTCTCGATCTGTTTGCTGCTCCCACCCCCCAGCTTCAAACTTTAGTCTCGCTGCGTCTGTCCCTCCCACTCACGTACCTCTTGTGCCATCAATCTCCTCTTTATCTCACTCAGTTCATCTCTGGAGTTGCCCACCCCCCTGCATTTTACACCCTTCGAGCCTTTCCCCTTCTGCCACTTTTTAGCTTAAAGCCAAATGACTGCAACTGCAACCATGTGGTCAGAATGCCACAGAACTTAGTTTAAAGGAGAAGAATCACACAGGGAGACAATAAAAAAAGTAAAAACACTGTAGATTATAATGGATAATGTACCCCCTACAGAAAATTATAAAGATATTAATAGTCACCTCGGAGTTATGTGACCTGTATAAAAGCACTCGGCCTGCGGCCTCGTGCTTTTATATGGTCACATAACTCCTCGGTAACATAATATCTTTATAAATTACAGTAGGGGGTACATTATCCACTATATAATACCCCAACCCCGTAAATAGCTTGATTCTGAAAATACACCATCTAAAACCTGCCACGGTCATGTAGAAGTCAGTGGCAGAGGTCCCTTGAACCATTTGAAGATGTTAATAGCCTTCAAGTTTTTTTCAGTGTGTTTCATTTGAAAACATTTGAGGTTTTTTTTTTTGGCCGAAAACTCGATCAATTAACCCCAAACTTGTTGATTAGAGTCTTTTCCATTTGAGTTTTTTCTGCAATTAGAAACCAGAGTTGTGAGTTCATTCGAGGTCTAAAAAACTAAAAAATTCGACCTTTGATAAATAACCCTCTTAATGTTTACATGACTTTCTAGTACACCTAAGGTATGAAGTACAGTAAAATCCATTATCTGTAAAATCTCTGGGCCTAAACTTTCTAGATAATGGGTCCCAAATCTCTGACTGTCAGAAGTCTAGTATAAAAGTGCTCCATTTGAAGCGTGTATATACCTGGAGTCAGGAGAGGGAAGAGACACACTCGAGACGCCATTAAAGAAAAGGACCACGCGGACCAAGAAAAAGAGTTAATACCATTGGGAGCGCCAGCTACACCTGAACATCTGGTGGTAAATATCTCAGATTACTCTCTTACTAAAGTACAGATTGACTTGATTAACAAGGGGCTTGGATATGTGCCTGCAGTTAAGGGGGATTTCTTTCGGTTTAAAGTGGACTTTATGAAGTTCATTAGGACTTTAAGGTTAAAGATGCATTTTAAGGATGCGAAAGATATCGCTACCACTGTACCTATAGTTAAAAGAAAGAATGTGACATTTGATCCTGAGATTACTATTGAGAATCTCAATGTATTTATACAAATGGTACTACACTTTAAATTGGAAACATCTACCAAGAAAATTGTATAATTTAACCAAGGAAGAAAATGATGCTTTACGTGAGTTGAGAAATAATAAAGGGTTGATCGTGAAAAAAACGGACAAAGGGGGTGCAACTGTTGTAATGAATAAAATTGATTATATGGAAGAAGCGCTTAGACAGTTGAACAATATAACACATTATGTAAGCCTTGACAATGATCCAACTTTGATATTGAAAAAAGAAATAGATGCCTATGTAATAGAAGTGTTTAATAATGGGGTTATAGATAAGAATGTTAAAGATTTTTTAATAACTGATCACCCAATGGTCCCGGTATTTTATCTCTTGCCAAAGATTCACAAAAATCTGCATAAACCACCAGGGAGACCAATAGTTTCTAGTGTGAATTCGGTATTACAACCATTAAGCATTTATTTGGATAAGCATTTGCAACCTTTGGTACAAGAGATAAAATCCTGCCTTAAAGACACAACTGACTTCTTGAACAAAATCACAACCATTTCAGATTTAGAAACATGTACTTATTTATGCACAGCTGATATTCAATCCCTTTATACCAATATCCCACATATAGAGGGGAGTATGTATATTGAAGAAGCATTATATCAATACGGATATGAGACACAATTGGTCATCTTTTTAGTCGAATTACGAAGATTTGTACTAACTAAAAATTATTTTCGCTTTGATAAAACCTTCTATTTGCAGAAACAAGGCACGAGTATGGGGAGTAATGTGGCCCCGAGTTATGCAAATATTTTTGTCTCTTTCATTGAAATAATGATTTTCTTTGAACAAGCTCACAGTGTAAATATAAGGAATTTTTTTAGATATGTGGACGACATATTCTTTACATGGCACGGAAGTAGAGAAGCATTGGTTGTGATGAGTGAAAAGATTAACAAGTTACATCCAACACTGAAATTCACCCTGACTTTTCACAAAAAAAGTGTACTTTTTTTGGATGTACTGGTCACTAAACATTCGAATGGGCTAAGTACTGATCCTTATCGAAAGGAGACAGACAGGAACAATCTGCTTATGTGTTCCAGTTTTCACCCTAAGAATTTTAGTGGAGGTCTCCCATATAGCCAGTTCCTGAGAGTAAGGCGGATAGTCTCAGATGATCAGATATGCTTGAAAAGGATGCTGGAAATGAGACAGAGGTTTGAAGAGAGGGGTTACCCACGGGAGAAACTATCCCTACATATAAAGAAAGCTATGAGTGTGGATAGATCTAGCCTTTTAATTGATTCCCCTAGAAAAAATAAAGAACGTAAATTGGACAAAATACCATTGGTAATAAATTATAATGTATATTCCCGAGAAATTAAAACTATCGTTTATAAGCATTGGGAGATCTTTGGGAATGATAGACAGTATGGTAACCTGTTTAAGGAGAAACCCTTATTTTCCTATAAGCGTGCGAGGAGTTTAGGGGATCAATTAACAAAGATGGATCTAATGGAGGGAGATACTCGCCAACCAACCTTTTTTGGGAAACCGCAAAAAGGGGACATACCCGTGCTTATCATGACAATGCTGTAGTAGCATAATTAAGGGTGATAAAATTAACCATCCTTCGAAAGGATTTGAGATTAGAATGAAGGGTTTTGCTACTTGCAGTACAGCGGGTGTTATTTATAGGCCGAAATGCCCGTGTGGGAAAGCATATGTGGGAAAAACGAAGAGACAAGTTAAGTTGCGTATTGGTGAGCATAAAAGGGCTATTGATAACTGTGATTTGGTAAATATGAAATATGCCACCCCTGTGAGCAGACACTTTTAAACTTTTGACCATAATAAACTTTTGGCCATTGTAAACAATTGAGGTGGCTGGTATTACAGGTTGTGAATTTCACGAGGCGTGGGGGGAATAGGGACAGATAACTCTTACAACAAGAAGTGCTGTGGATAGAGAAATTGAATACCCTAGCACCTATGGGACTTAATGAGGAATTAAGTTACTCTTGGTTTTATTAATGTGTGTCAAACACCCTTTAACTGGCAGAGGGGAGTGAACTACAGAACCTGGGCACTTTCCTATGTTTTGCTGAAATGAAAATTTGTGTTTAGTACATAAATCCTTAGGAAAGAAGCACATTGCTCTTTCATAAAGGAACCTGTTGAAACCAATAACCCCCTGGCGAAAACCTTGGAGAAAATTTCCACTTGTCACTAGTAGCAAGTAAAGACAAAATGGAGAATGTGCCAGTTGTAGGGCGTTTTTATGTGTGCTGTCTTAAAATACATTATACCTTTAATGAAATTTATGTTTGTTTACTCATAAGAACCTTGCTGTGCAAGGTTCACATGAGGTGCAATGCAATGTAAGCCTGCTAAGTGAAGTATGAATATTATAGTTTCCAGGGCATGTATGCCATTTGAGAATTTTGTCTTGCATAATGCCTAAGAACGAGGTCATACAGAACTCTCAAGAGAGTGCATTCTGTGTATTATGACTTCATAAAGCATGCATTTGCTAAGGCATTATTGAAAAGTGCATTCTTTGCCCTACTGGTTCCTAGAATTATTTAACAACACAATAATAAACGATTTCACTAGCTATTTATATAAAACATAAACATGTACATCAGTACGCTCTAGAGAGCATTTTAATGATGGCAATGCTCTGAATAAAGCAAGTGACGGATTTAAAGGAGAACTAAAGCTCAACAACAAATGACACTTTATATTTTTTGCTTCTGTACCAGAACCAGATATGGCACAGCCCCTGGAAAAGGGGTATGATCATGTCAGCAAGACATAGGAATTACTACTGAAATCAGTAAAAAAAATCCAGCCTTTTTGTTTTGGCTTTATTGAATGGCGGAGTATGGTATCTTTCATCTTTTTTCCCTTTTTTAGTCTGTGTCCTCAGTGCTGTAAATGTTCTTACCATTGGGAGTTATTGGTTGGCTTGTCTTTCTGTGCCTTTATCATATGTGCAAATCATAATCACTGGCAAACAGAGGGCAACATGCCCATTTCCCATTAGTAGTGTGCTGCAGCTAAACCCACAGAAGTGGAAGTTCCATTGTTTTTATGAAAATGTCACTAGCTCAGCTGGCAGTTGGGCAAATTAGCAACTTAGCAACTTAGCAACTAGGCAGTAACCTATGGCAACCAGTCACATTTCATCATTCTTCCTGCAAGTGACTGAACAAAGCTGATACTTCTAATGTGATTATTTGTCTAGTAAATTCAAAGTTTATTTACATTTCATTAACAGATTAACGAATATGCTCTAGGTCCGATGAAAGGAAAATGTTTGGGTAAATGAACAATCCATTATTCCTCCTCCCAAATGTTACAACAAAGCCTGACTCTCAGCCTGCCATATGCATAAGCGTTGACCTGCAAAAGGAAATCTATTTGCCACTGCCTTGACTGTGCTCCAAGAAGTTTTCTTCATTTTTATCTCCTTTGCGTTCACCTTATCAAGGCCACTCAGTATCATGGCCATTAAATTAAGTTTTTCTCTTAAAATAGGGCCTCATTACCGAGACTAATTAAACTAAGACAAATCATTCTCAGCACTTCCTTTTAATCTGTAGCATGTGATTCATGACTAGGCAATTCTTAGCAAAGCAAAGCAGAATTTCAATTAGCTAAGCATATTTTATTCACGCTTTGGAGCAAATGAATACATAGCAACAACCATTTATTATTCTTCCTTGCATTTTCCTCTAGACGGTACTTCCTACTATAATGAAATGGACAGAGTAGCTCAAATGGAAATGTGATTATATCTTTAAATAATAGTGGGGATTTGTCCAAACTTGTTTTGACAATTGTTTGCTTAGAATAATCTCAGTTAAATTAGTTTAATTTAAAAGATTTTCCACCCAGTCTACTGAAAGCAGGGTTTAATTAATTATCTATCTTCAGCAACTGGGAAATGAGCAGATTCTGGAATGGTTATTTTCAAATATAGCCATCCCACAAACAGTGACTCTTACGCTAATATTTCTAAAATGTCTATAGAAAAAGAAGAGGAATCAATTTCCATCCTCAAAAATAGCATTCCTTAACATTGGTATCAATACTGAATTTCTTTTTGTAAAAAATAGCTGTTCAGTAAGTACAGATTAAAAACAAGTCATGCAAAGCTATGATAGACAACTAAAAATAAAATACACAATGGAGCCCTTAGGGTTTTCAGGGAGATGAAGTTATAGATACTGATTTTATAACTTGTGAAAGTATCAGTGACATGGACATTTCAGTACATGATGAACAAATTATTTAAAAGATGATTCCTATAACCCATTAGATGACACATCGCAATCAGATCATAGTCAAGATATGACTATGGATAGTGTATTTTTAGCTAGTGAAATTTCATTATTAATGTCAGTGCCATGTAAAGATAAATGTAATAGCAAAAATTAAGAAATAATTATTAATGATATAAATAATTAAATAATGTATTAGGTTCTTATCTTTCACTGAAAGTTTACTTGGGGCACCCTGCCTTCTCCTCCTCTCTCACAATGTGCGGGGGCCTTTAACACCACCTGTCTGCTACATACAACGTGGTTGTAACATCTTTACCACACCTCCATTCATACAATTCTCACAATTAACACCTGTCTCTTTTTGCATCACACATTGGTAATTTCATCACAGTAACTACATAGCATTCACAACCTCTGTGAGTTCCAGTTGTCACCTCTCTGGATACTTACATTGCACCATTGTGATTGGATTAGTGGAAGAGTTTATATGCCGAGGGTTTCCCGTACCAGTCAGTTGAACTGAAGAAGCTGCTCGGATGAGTAGTGAAATGTCTTCAGTGATTATTCAGCAAGTCCAGTAGTTTAGATTTACTTCTGCTAGATATAAGTACAGTAGTTTCTGGAAGATACTATGTATGACTTTTAGGGTCTGGGCACACGGGCAGATTCAGGGAGATTAGTCGCCAGGCAACAAGCTTTTGAAAATCACAGTAAAGCATTTCAGTGTCTCTAAGGGTCTGGCCACACAGTTAGATTCGGGGAGATTAGTCACCAGGCGACTAATCTCTCCTCTTCTTCTCGGCAACTAATATCCCCAATCTGCCTTCCGTCGGCTAAAATGTAAATCGCCTGGAGTCAGGCACACAGAACACTTTGTTTTCCAAAGTCGCCCGTAATTGCCTCACAAGGAAACTTCGGGCGTCTTCAGAAAACGAAGCGCTCCATGTGCCGGCCCCCAGGCTATTTACATTTTAGCTGGCGGAAGGCAGAAAGGGGAGATTAGTTGCCACGAACAAGAGGAGATTTGTCGCCTGGAAACTAATCTCCCCCAATCTGCCCGTGTGGCCAGACCCTTAGAGACACTGAAATGCTTTACTGTGATTTTCAAAAGATTGTATAACTGCTTTTGATATTGTGTAAATGTTTTTATAATAAAGTGTGCCTTTATTCAGCTTTGCTGCAACAAGTGCCTTCAGCCTTCAACATTTGGGGTCCGATTCACTAAATTCGAGTGAAGGATTCGAAGTAAAAAAACTTCGCATTTCGAAGGTTTTTTTGGGCTACTTCGACCATCGAATGGGCTACTTCGACCTTCGACTACGACTTCGAATCGAAGGATTCGAAGTAAAAATCGTTCGACTATTCGACCATTCGATAGTCGAAGTACTGTCTCTTTAAAAAAAACTTCGACCCCCTAGTTCGGCAGATAAAAGCTACCGAAGTCAATGTTAGCCTATGGGGAAGGTCCCCATAGGCTTGCCTAACTTTTTTTGATCGAAGGATATTCCTTCGATCGTTGGATTTAAATCCTTCGAATCGTTCGATTCGAAGGATTTTATCGTTCGATCGAAGGAATAATCCTTCGATCGTACAATCGCAGAATTTGCGCTAAATCCTTCGACTTCGATATTCGAAGTCGAAGGATTTCAATTCCTAGTTGAATATCGAGGGTTAATTAGCCCTCGATATTCGACCCATAGTGAATCAGCCCCTTGGTATAGTATGAGATTTAGTATAGTATATAGCAGAGTGCTCAAATAAAAAATACACATATTGAGTAATGGAAAGGTTCTTCAAATAAAAACAATGAATATGGCATTTTGTTTTTAATTGGTATGGTTTATATATAACAGTGTTGTGTAGGCTTGTTAACACACATATGAGCACTTTATTACTATTATAACTGCTACAAGTCAAACATAATGTTCTGAAGCTGCAAATTACATTTAAAAGCAAGCCTGTTCAGGTGTGTTTGTCAACCTCATTATGTTATTGGCTGGCAGGGAAGGCACTTTGGCACAATTTTAGCCTAAGCTTGATTTTGTGGACACCGCGATCAACATGGAAAACAACTGGTTTGCATCAGCCTTCAATTTTTTGGATAGTATCAGATTTAGCATTTAATATCTGAGTGCTTGAATAATCACTACATGTATAAAGCTCTAGAAAATATATGAACTGAAATACATTGAATATCCCATGGTATGGTGTGTCTCATTATTGTATATGTGGTTACCCACACATATGACTAATTTATTGTATTGACAACTTTTTTTTATTAATGCTGTTTATTAATGCAGTGGAGTTGGGCAACAGCATCAGGATCCAAATATTGCTCGGAATCAGCACAGCCAGCCCCCATCCGATCATCATTATGAATGGCCAGAGAAAGAACTGTAGCACAAAAATGTCTCCCTGTAATGGAACTTAGTAAGGATGGGGTTGCTTTATGTGTGAGCCTTTAGGAGGGTTGGATATTGGTGCCTGTATACAAATACCGTATATACTCGAGTGTAAGCCGAGATTTTCAGCACTCAAAATGTGCTGAAAAAGTCTACCTCGGCTTATACTCAAGACAGTACTTAGTGCCTAGCTTTCATTAGTGCCTAGCTTTCATTCATTCCTATAGTCCTCCATGACTCTCCCCTATTCCAGCCGGCATCTATCACCGCAATCACAACCATTTCACCGACGCACCTGCCAGGTTTGCGCTCTCTAGCAAAACTTCCATCTCCTCCTCCTGGCGGCCAATTGCATTGCACCACAACCACGTGTACCGCTACTTCTTCCCGCCCACTTCTGGGCAGCTAAGCCAATTCCCCCACCGGAACCTGCTCAGCTCTAACCGGGCCAGGGATCTTTAAAGCCGCAGCTAAGTTTGTCTGCCGTGCTAATTGCTTCGAGGTTGCAAATCCCTGGTCCTTGCGCTGCTTGATCTGCTCTTCACTTACACTAGAGAAACTCTTTGCACCCTTGCACCCCCTGTACCCAGGGCATCATCATAGTGTGTGTGTGTGTGCAGATAACCAAGTGCCAAGGACAATTCTGAAGGGAGGGGGTAAGGGGCTGAGCGAGCAGGACAGAAGCAGGAAGAACAAATAAATGAAGCAGCTGAGCTGTTTGCTTTTCACAGAACGGAGTAAGAGGTATGTAAAAATGTAGTGAAGCATTTCAATGATTAGATTTTTGTTGTGGCCAAATTTAGGAAAACTTACCAGCACCCTAGGCTTATACTCAAGTCAATAAGGTTTCCCAGTTTTTGTAGTTAAAATTAGGTACCTCGGCTTATACTGGGGTCAGCTTATACTAGAGTATATACGGTATATATTTGTAATCTATGGATTCTGGTTTATCTGTTTTAAAAATCCAAAAAAATATTTACATTTATTTAATTTTTTATTTAAATTATTGATGGCATGAACTGTGTAAGCTCATCTCAAAGAGAAGGGTAACCTTTAACTTTAACAAAATACAACCATTAAAAATCGAATGCCATGTCTGCAGCATCGATATCTACCGGGTCAGGGAATGTTAACCGTTAACATTGCAAGATGGAATCTGGAGGCGATACTCCAGCCCTAGAAAGCCATGGGCCCAAACAGTAATTGCTCAATATAAAGTACTGCTTTGCAAAGGAATCTACATTTCTATTAATTCTATTATTCTATTAATATTTCAATACCTTGCTTATATGTGCACAATGGAATCTATACCGTATTCCCTCACACATCATTGGTTTGTTAATCAATCTTTACAACCTATGCTTTCTTGAGTTCATTCAGTTTTTAATTTTACAAAGGCTGGGGAACCAGCCAAAAGTGTAGTTTTTCCATAGGAAGTATTTCCCAAATATCTTTTGTTCAGCATCTTATTTATAAGTGTTTTATAATGAACAGTTTATCTTATAAATGTTCATTTTGCATAAACAGGGCATACATTGAAAAGACAGTGGCAAAAAAATAATTAGACTCACCATAGGCAGAATTTGTAAGTACAGGTATGGGACCTGTTATCCAGAATGCGCTCGGGACCTGGGGATCTTTCCGTAATTTGGGTCTTCATGCCTTAAGTCTACTAGAAATTCATTTAAACATGAAATAAATCCAATAGGCTGATTTTCCTTCCAATAAGGTTTAATTATATCTTAATTGGGATCAAGTACAAGCTACTGTTTTATTATTACAGAGAAAAAGGAAATCATTTTTAAAAAATTTGGATTATTTGGATAAAATGGAGTGTATGGGAGACAGCCATTCCCTAATTCGGAGCTTTCTGGATATTGGGTTTCCGGATAAGGGATCCTATACCTGTACAGTGTCATTTAGGTCACTGCGCTCTCTCTTCGGTGTCTTTAGTATAGAGAAAAGCATACTTTTATTTTTATTTTGTAGTTATACATCTATATACATGATCAACTACAAACCTCAGAAATGCTTGAATCTGTCAATTCAATATTTTAAAAATACATAAAAATGTATATGTGATTTTACGGCATTGTTACTACATACACAGTATATATAAAGTCATTCAAGCATTATAGCCAAGTTTAAGCATGCTTTCCTACATTTATTAACATAAAGTCTGGGCAGCATGTAATTGGGGCTATAGTCAAAAGATATTTGGTATAGTAGACTATAGTATATTTGAAAGAAAAGTTAGTGGTAGAATGTGTTTTTTTTTTTTGGTAAAGACAATTTATCTCCCAAATAATGTTATCACAATAAAATTTATTAAAAATGGTTGAATATATATAATTCGTAATTCATCTCAAATTTCAATGAAATATACGCCTTAGTACTCTACATTTTGACTTCAACACCCATTATGCCCTGCGCATTTTAAAAAGCCAAAAGGCCAATGCTGGTTTGTCCACTAAGTACAAACCAGCATCCGTATAGTGTAATTCCTATGTAGGAAACAAAAACATACCTTAACCAGTCATCTGTTAAACTAAGGATTTATAAGTTTCTAGGTTGATACAGAAATGGATCAGTCTTGATTCAGTTCACTGTGATGTCACCATTCTCTTATCATACTATACTGTAATATTTCCATTTGTTTATAAGGGAGCACTCCTTTGCTGTATATTTCCATTGAAAGAGATCTAACTTGTCCATAAAATTGTCCCACTGCAACCTCTGGTTCTATATACTGTATATGATGAACAAAACTACACATGTAAGAGAATTATGCACTGTATCTTGCTTTATCTTATATACTCTGGGGATTATTTATCAAAGGTCGAATTTTAGAGTTTTGTATACCTCGAATGAACTCACAACTCGCATGGTTTCTAATTTAAAAAAAAAAATCAAATGACAAAAACTTGATTCAGCGAGTTTGGGGTAACAACCCAAAAACTCAAACTAACCGAGTTTTCTTGACAAAAAAAAAAAATCAACTTGAAAAATCGAATTGTCGTGGAAAACTTGAACCTTAATAAATCTGCCCCTTATTGTCTTATATTGAATTCCTGATGTTAAACTATAATCAAGCATGAGGAGGGAGGGTATCCTGCTGGATAATGCTCTGCTACAAAAACTGTGTGCAGGTAGAAAAAACGTAGAGCCAGAGATTTGGGATTTTTAGTCCAGCAAAAAACAACAGCCTTTAGATCCTCTTTAAATGAGAAGTAAAGGTTAAAAGTAAGTAAGCTTTATCAGAAAGGTCTATATAAATACACCAGTAAACCCTCAAAGTAGTGCTGCTCTGAGTCCTCTGTCAAAAGAAACACAGCATTTCTTTCCTTTTATTGTGTACACATGGGCTTCTGTATCAGACTTCCTGTTTTCAGCTTAAACCTCCAGGGCAGGGCTTGAGCATGCTCAGTTTGCTCCTCTCCCCCTCCCTCCTCCCATCCCTGCTGTAATCTGAGCTCAGAGCTGTATGTGAGCAGGCAGAGACTCAGGCAGGAAGTGATGTCACACCAAGCTTAAATGGCAGAATAAATATAGTGTTCTATCTTGCACTATTGTGGCTAATCTGTTGGCAATAAACTGTCTTGGAGCTTTCCTTCTCCTTTAAAGAAATGAGTGCAAGTTTTTATATCGTGTGCCTTAGCAGATATATTCCCCATATACTCATTGTCCAGGGGCAGTGGCAGTGCTTTGTTAATATATATTAAGTTTATCATTTTAATATTGGTTACCCAATACAAACCTTATTCTATGATGGCTGCGATTATGAACATGCAGAGAAGTAAAGTTTTGTGAAAAAGGGTTTTACTTCATGTGTTTTAGTTTAATTTAAAGCAAAGAAGTGAAAACTAAGCCCCACTGAGGAATGGGGTGTAATGTGCTACACATTAGCCCAGTGATGCCAATATAAACCTGGCAAATGTGGCCTGCAGTGCGCTGTACATCTTCTCTAAGCACAGTACATCCTACAGTACACAGCCCATTCATATCTCTTTATTTCATTGCACCTGCCATAAAAAGGTTCACTGAATGTTCTGCTACCCTTTCTCGGCTCATACTTTCTCCAGGAATGACTTGCCGCTGGATATAATAGAATTGAGGAAATGTCTCCTTGAATTTCACAGGCAGTTTCTCTTTGGTGTATTTTTTTCTGGCTGCACCTCTCTGGAGTATAAAATGAGATTCACCACACTAACATCTCAAGTTCATTTAATGATCGCTACATGATAGCATCAAAAAAAAAAAATCCCGGATTAAAGCCTGAGCCAGATAGCCTGATACAAATCACAACATAATACGTAATCCTATGATTTCCTAGCTAAGGTACTTTAGTAGAAAAAAAAAGTCTGTTTAAAATTCAGCTATTTTAAAAAACAAAGTCAAATGAAGCTGACTGTTCTTAGTTATATTCAGGACCTGACATTCCAGAAAGGATACTTCTGTCTATTAGCGGGGCTGCCTTTAAATATCATGGGGCCCCAAACACCTGCCCAGCTATGCCCCGCTCCTATCTTTAATATATGTACTGTATTTAATATACCATTAACATGTATTTATGGATTTTTACCAACAGCTCATATCAGTTTGCTTGTGTCTATATATAGTACATGCAACCAGTCAATGAATCAAAAATGTCAGGGAAATTATGATGTGTGTCATCTTGCAATGATTCACACCTTCTCTCCAAGGCCTTACGAGCTTATAAGATCAATGTATAATCAATTTACCCTTAAATAATATGTAATTAATTAATCACCAAACAAGTACTCATTATCACAGAGTAATATGCAATATTATAACTTCATTTTCAGAGATTTAGTTTCACACTTATAGTTTATGTAGCTTTCCTTTCTCTTATCCTACCCCAGTGTCCCTCTTGTTGGGTTCTGGGTTCTAATTCTTCTGGCAGGGGTCTGTCCTGGATCTGAACATTCTTATTCTCTCTATCTCTTCTGTTATTTTTAATGGCACACCATGACCTTTTCCTCATCTGCCTTGCCTTTTGCTTCAGCTGTATTAATGTCCATTTGTAGAAGCTGCAGGAAACCCCATTTTGCATGTCTACCCAGCTTACTACTTAGCAGATATTGTTATTACCCAGATGACCCACAGGTAAGGGAAGTAGGTACATGACAGATCTAGGAGATTGTGCATGCCCCCAACCCCTAATTCTAATTGAGTTTGCTGAAGTCAGGTTAATTAGTGAGTTAATATCTGGTCTTTCAAGGCTTAGAGTCAGGTTATGGATCGACTGACAGTGGGGTTAAGTCTGGCACCCAATAGGTATGGTAGGATGGAAGCTGGCAGTCTGGCACCTCAAGAGTAGTTGTGGAAATTAGATTGGGATTGGTTAGGAAGCTGGTTCCATGCCAGGTTGGCAGTTTCCAGTGCTATTTGTGTTTGAATGATATATGGCTACATGGGTACATAACCTATTAAAGAATTTCTTTGCAATACAGATGTTCTATTGACCAAACCCTTATGTTGGTTAGAATATGTTTCATACTACAGGTTACCCTTGGCCTGGCTGGTAAAAATTATGGTTGATCCCAATGTTATTAATAGGGAAAAAAGATAAGTATATAGGAAGGCCGGTATTTTTTTTCAGAAAAGGTGGCAACCTTAGTTGCTTTTGTCAAGACAGTTCGGGGATCTTCAGTATACTATACCAACATTTACAGCTTAATGGCAGCTAAGATTAGAAACATCTTTTCGACCATTAACGTCAAGAGGGTTTTTTTTGTTCTGCATAGCAGCTGATGACCAAAGTAATTCCAATTTTACAAATGCAATTTTAAAGGGGTGGTTCACTTTTATTATGTTATAGAATGACTAATTCTAAACGACTTTTCAGTTGGCCTTAATTTTTTTTTGAATGATTAGCTTTCTTCTTCTGACTCTCTCCAGTTTTCAAATATGGGTCACTATCTAAAAAACAAATGGTCTGTAAGGCCACTTGTATTGCTTATATTCTATACAGGCCCTCTCCTATTCATATTCCAGTCTCTTATTCAAAGCAATGCATCTTTTCTAGCGTCACCTGGACCCTAAAACCAGATTGCACACTGGTGAGCAACTCATAAACCACAATTAATAAAAAATGGGAACCAATGGCAAATCATCTTAGAATATCACTCTCTAGAGCATACTAAGAGTAAACTCAAAGGTGCTCAAGCCCTTTAATTTTAAATAGTAAAGAACAGCAACCAATCCAGTTTTTTCTTTCAGGTAGTTGACAAGTAATGCTGTCTCCTGATTGATTGCTATGGGTTAAAATGCATGGTAAATACTTCTATTACTTTACCACCATATTGTTACTGTATCAACATACTGTGTCAATTTGCTAATTTATTCTGCACTAACAATTTATTACAAGCAGTGCAGTATTGCAGCACAACATTTGTATGGTTCATGGATCCTCATGAGAAGCAGAAACTAGGCTAAGTATACAGAAATCTAATAGTGTGAACCTTGGATTTTAGCAAAAAGTGCACAGATGTTGCTGGCAGATGTCAGTCAACGTACGGCTATCCCTCTGGATGCCATCCATGTGTCTGTGTGTGCCAAAGGGGGGAAGCTGTAATGTTTGCATGAGTGAATGGATTGATTTAAAATTAAAGAAGCATTTCGTGTTTAGAGGGGAAACATCGTTAAGACATTTGAAGGGGAGGAAAAAGGCACATTGAAACATTTCTGTGCACAATGATTAGTCATCTCTTGCATTCTGGAAATGCAAAAACATGTTTTTCCATCACACATTTGTCTCTTCAATATTGAAAAAAAAAAATAATTGCAGATTCGCAGCTGCACCAAACTTTAACAGCAATGTGTCCTTTAGCCTAAACATTTTTTTTTAAATTTGTTAATTAAACAAACAGTTCACATACAGTTCACATAGGCCTCTAGTCTGGAGTTCTGCCAGTGGACAGAATTAGCTAGTTTAATAGTACTGCAGCGCATACTGCAAAATGCATGGGCAGGTGTAATTGGTCTGATATCTTTCATTATTTGGGTGCCAAAATGCAGACACCAACAGACAGTAGTAAGTGCCATAAACTAGAGACATTCCAACTCTGCAAACTCTTTCAGGGGTACCTAAAAGGCATATTGAGATAGTTTTTGAATTTGTGGTCAGATCAACCCAGCAATACCACCAACAAACCACTCTTCACAATTACTTTTATTTTATATTATTCATTTCTTATTTACTTATATTAAATTTTTTAATGAAATGACTTGAGAATTGGTATTAAAAAAAAAACACTAGAGAAATTATCTACAAAGTGCAGGGCAGGGTGCAAAAAGAAAGGGGCAAACTTGCATGCATTTATACATTCTGCACCCTGCCCTGCACATAGAAGCGTTGCTGCAGAACTGTAAAATAGATCAAGGAAACCTGTGTTGGCCCCATGAATACATTCCTGCCTATATATAGGGTGGAGGCGCTATACTTTCTGCATGCCCTATGGGAGACAATAAGAGTAGAACAACACAAGCACTTTTACCTGCGATAGCATCTGTTCCGACACGCTGAGATGAACCACAGGTGTCACGTCAGATGCACATCTAAGGTAAGTAATAGTCGATACATGCATTACGACACAACTGTCAGATGCAAATGCACGTAGCGACAACGTCCAATATTCCTATTACTTACCTTAGATTTGGCGCATCCGACGTGAGACCTGCGATTCAGCGTTTTGGAACAGATGCTATTGCAAGTAAAAGCGCTCGTGTAGTTCTATCCTAAGGGTAGAGCTGCTTTGTACTCGTCAGCCCTTCATTCTGTACCTGGTCCCTATTTCCAATCCAAGTGCAACTAGACTGTTATGTTTTGGGTAGCCGAGGATGAGCAGAGTATAATAGTGCTTTATTAGCAGAGTCATGCAGGCATTACACACAGTAAGCTTTCACTTTTAAGCTACCAGGAAGTATGCACAGTATAAGTATGAGCACAGTGACATCTACAGGCCATTTGCATGAACACCACATAGACCCTCCACGCAATTGCTTTTTTAAATGAGCATTGTCAGTTAGCCAAAAGGTGCTGCAAGGATTTGGAGTATCCCCGATTGTAATAAACACAAAAGTTGCAAAGTTGTACATTCTGTGCATGGTGGTGCTGAAAAGGCTGCAGCAAAAATATCCTTGAGCGTGGATTCTTTGCTATTTTTTTGGTGTATTGCCAGGAAATTACAGTATATCAGGTAACGAAAGAGAGCTCTTAACAGAACTGTGGATTAGGACAGAAAGAGCAATATATTGGAGAGGGCTATTATTGGTAAAGTGTCAAACTGACACTGGGATACCCAGTACTTAATTACACAATGCCTTCACCTAAGGGCAATAACAGACATGGTACCTTGACGCCTGGAGGAAATCACCTCTCCAGAGGGCAACAAAGCATCTCAATATACCATTGGATAAGGAAAAATGGAGATAAACAAGAGTTTTCATTCAGATATACAGTGTAATTGCAAGAAAATGCTTTCTTCTGAATTTTCCTGCAATTACGCCGGATCACTGCATATAAAGTGTTTTACATGTAGTGATCTCAATTATTCTAGATCAGAAGATATTTTGTCAGCCATGGGTGAGGCAAGTACTGTATATAGTAACACCTATTCTCCAAATACTTACTGCAGCTAAAGCTTCTGAAAGGAGACCTAAATTTCAGATCATTATGCCACAATATATGTGGGTTCATTTAATGCAAGTTAGTCTAAATGTGGTGGAGTTATCAAATACATCAAGTGCCCACATGTTGAAAGCTCATCCCATGAAGAATTAGTCAAGGAATTGGATTCACATAGAAAAGCTATAAAATAGAAAACATGGGAGCCAAATGAGGAAAATAAAATGGTGGTTGCAGTAGTGAGAAATTACATAGCATTGGTTGCGATCATAAAGCCCAAGCTATATCTAGCAGAAGGGTAAATGTACTGTATTTAATTGGCTTTAAACTAAATTAATAACTGTTTTATTTAAAAAAAAAAAGATGCAAAATGCTAAGGCAATGATATGAACAGTTTCTGAGATGTCAAGGCAAAGAGATAATTCAAGAACAGCAAATTTGTACAGGACCCAGTGCTCATGGATATAAAAAATTGATTTTATATGAAGTATGTTGGCAATATATTTCCAATCAAAACAATAGAATCACCATGCAGTTGAAAATAACTGGGGAACAGCAAAGACGAGAATTCACTTTATTCACGTGGCAGAGCAGATGCACAATAGTTTAACAAAGAGAAAATGCAATTTGGGCATTGGACATGCATTGCCAGCTGTGACTGAAAATACCTTACAGAGGTGACAGAGTATGATCATCCGATTTCAAGGACAGCAGGATTCAGCTCACACTACTTCACGCACTAAATCTTGTTGATCCACAGAGCTACTTCACAGAGCTGGGGGTGATAAAGAGCTAATATGCAGCAAGTATGAGAAGCAGCATGCATTCCTAAATGTGCTCAAAATCTCCAGCTATTGCATTGTTTTATTTTTCTTCCAAATAGGTCAAATAAACAGTGGTTGACCATGTTGTTGACAATGATATAGAAGTAGAGCCAAATGGACTTTTAAAATGACTTCAGTGTTCCATCGACACCAAATCCATAATTTGGTAGAATACCAAAACCTTTCAAAAGGATTCAGCTTAACATCCCATTCAAACTGGATTTGACCATTACTCCATCAATGCTTTATAATGAATCAATAAATGAATAATGAATATTTATATTAATAATTATTATTTTATGTTTAAATGGATACCAATTCATTTATAAAATAATATTCCGGGGGGGGGGTGGCGGCATTTTTTTTGTAAAGAAGTCTTTACTGATTTTTAAAACACAAATAGAGTGGAAGGAGGGGGTACAGAAAAGAAAAGGGGTAGGGCAACACAAGTTACACCAAAAAAAGTTTTTTTAAAGTAATGAAAATATCACCCTGCACTGGTAAAACTGATCTGTTTGCTTCAGAAACACTACTATAGTTCATATAAACAAGCGGCTGTGTAGCAATGGCTGAAATTGAAAAAAAGCTATATGGCACAGGTTAAATAGTGGATAACAGATAACACCATTATGTTCTACAGAGCTTATCTGCTGTGTAACCTGAGCCTTTTCTCTTTTGAATGTCTGCCCCCATTGCTACACAACAGCTTATTTATATAAAAAATAGTAGTGTTTCTGAAGTAAAAACAACAGTTTTACCAGTGCAGGGCAACACTGCATTATATTTGTATAACTTTAAAACACTAATTTTTTTATTTCATTTTCTGCTTCTATATACATGGTGCATTGGTCATTTATTAGAGTACATCTTTTCCTGCATTCACATTATTAGAGTTATCAACCCTTCTGTATACAGTAGAACCCCACTTAACTTTTTCAGGGGACCAGGAAAAAATGATGTAAAATCCAGGAAAATGTTTTAAAATCAGGGAAATGTATTATGCATAATATATAGATGGGACCACAAAACAACAATGTAAAATGAGGGAAAACTTAAAATCAGGGGATGTAAAATGGGGGTTCTACTGTATCTTAAGTAGAATTATGATTACCCAGGGTTTCCATACTGTCCTATACTGTTCTGTTTTATTATGTAATAAACATGTTTTTTTTCTTCCTATGTCTTTGTTTCCTCCATCAGATCTACGAAAGAAGGGGTGTTACGTTCTTCCATTTTTTAGGGATTTGGGCTTTTGCCGTATCTAGTAGATGGCAGGCTAATACAACAGCAGTGAGCTTATACAACAATTATCTTACTCTAGAGTTCCTAGAAAATGTATTTGGGTTTTTTAGTATTTTTTTCTCTCGTAGTAGAAGATAATTGTGTATTCGGGTCTTTTTACCATTCTTCAAAGTATTTTGGTTGCGTTATATCTTAGTTTATGAGAATCAGTGTGTATACCTTGGAAAGTGTTTTTTCTGACAGGGTCTGCATTTCGAGAAGCTTTTCCCAGGTTGTGATGCTATTTTCATTTGGCTTTTGAGTAGTAATGTAGTTGATAATAGCACTACCCCCACCTATTTTACCAATTATTATTTTACCATCTTGTAAAAATCGAGTAACTTAGTTTCCCTTTTATGTTACATATTTAAATCAGGTTGAAAAAAGACAAAATCCGTCAAAGTCCAAATGAAACCCAGCATCCATATATACACACATCCCTCCATACCCTCACAAACTATATATACCCATATCTATGATAAATATAGAGTTTAGTTTCACAATAGCCTTTGATACTATGTCTGTCCAAGAAATCATCCAAGCCATTCTTAAAGGCATTAACTGAATCAGCCATCACAACATCACCCGGCAGTGCATTCCACAACCTCACTGTCCTGACTGTGAAGAACCACCTACGCTGCTTCAACTAAGATGGTCAGTTGATCCTCTTTATGGGTTAAAAAGGTCCCCTGCTATTTGTCTATAATGTCCTCTAATGTACTTGTAAAGTGTAATCATGTCCCTTTGCAAGCGCCTTTTTTACCAGAGAAAACAAACCCAGCCTATGGTATCTATTCCAGTGTAAAAGGCTTTAGGATCTAGGCTTGGTATGAAGTCAGAATTTAGCATAAGGGGTTGTAGTTTCAGTAAGGTGGACATAAACTTCAAAGAGAACCCGTGTTTGAACCATACTTCTAGTGTTGAGGCAATTGTCGGGTAGGTCAGTACATCTTCAGGAATATTACGGTCTGTGCCCATAGTAAGTTGCTTAGGGGTATATAAGTTATTGTTTGCTCAGTCTCAAACCATTTTTTTCCATATGTTTTTCATGTACCACTGGAGTGTTCTAAAGAGGTGAACCGAGACAATGTCAAATTACAAATATGTCAATATCCCTTGAAAGTTGGTTATGGTTTTATTTTTCATTCAATGGAAACTGTTATTTCAGATCTACTGTTTGTATGTAATGTAAAAGGTAACACTGGATTTCACCCAGTTTATGAGATTGAACACTGGATTTTGTCCAGTTGATGTGAAGGCCCAAGTATTGACACATCTCATTAATTACAGTCGAGGCACCTGGAAGTACCTTTCAGAATAAGATCATATCGTCGCCATACAGACCCACTTTGTCACTACAGTTAAAGATATTGAGCCACTCTTTCTGGGCATCAAGGCGTATCTTGGCTGCTAGGTGTTCAATGGCTAGAGCATAAAGGAGAAGTAGAGGGGACACCTCTGCATGAGGAGTGGGAAGGGTTCTGACATCCAGACGTTAGTTACTACCTTATTACACACCGATATGCGCACAAGGCCTGCCAGGTTGTGTAGGGCGCCTGGCCTGTCTTGCCCGGCTCTGCTCCAGATAGTTTTGTTTTGCAAAGAACAGGTTATGCTTGACTTTTATTTGTAAGTAATCATTGAGTTCCCTCTCACATACCTTAAGTTGATCATAATTCTAGGCTGTAGGAGCCTGTGCATATGGGCTCTCAGCTTGGGTGACCTGGGAGCTAAGCTTGGCTTCAGTAGTTTTGCTGTCTCGTTTAATGCATGAGACCTGTGTAATGAAAGACCCTTTAAGATATGTTTTAAATGTCTCCCATAATGGCTGGTAGTCAGTATCTGGGTTATTCTTTTAGAAATTTTGTTCCAGTGGTTATTTTTCTGGAAAAGGGTTAACCAAAAGGCATTTAATTTCAGTCTGGTAAGGGCTTAGTTTCATGCAACTAAAGTATTGCTATCAAATGGGAGTGATCGGATACGCCCCTTGGTAAGAGTTTGGCCTGGAATATGAGTGGGTGAGCCAATTTATAGTTAAGTCTAGATAAGGTCTTATGTATTGCTGAGTTGCATATGTTTGGGTTAAGGGTCAACCAAATCCAGCTCAGATACCAGTTTAGCAATGGAGGTAGTCCCTTGAGGGAGGTCCCCAGGTGGTGTCACAGTTTTGGATGAGAGTTTATCAAATGAGGCATCCCAGGTGTTGTTAACATCTCCTAACCAGAGTGCTGGTATGTTGGGGAACTAAGACATAAACAGGGCACCTTTTCAAATAATTTCTGGGTTGTATGTTTACATTTAGCAATAGTATTGGGTGGGAGTTAACCACACAGTTACCTACCCTGAGGGTCATGTTGTGGACAATTGTGACACCCCCTGGAGTATTGCTAACAAAGTAGCATGGCATGCCCATCCCACCCAGGATGAACTTCTGTAGTATAGTATATAGTGGTGACGAATGGAATTCCTGAATAATAGAAATTGCACCTTACAATGAAATACACAATAAAATGGAATAAAAGTTGAAGAGTAATCTTATGTGACACTCTAGTTTATACAAAGCATGTGTAGGGGAATACAACACGAGGCAAGTTTTTTCACAATTAGCAATTTTAATGTATTTGATTGTTGCATAACCATCAGAAGTTATAGAACTCCTCACACTTTTTATGAGACTGCATGTTATAAAAAGCAAATTCATAATACAAAATACTGGATACATGTCACTATTAGCATTTGAGTTAATTAACATTGATTCTCCACCAGATGTTTTTGTACAGCAGAGTATGCTACCAAAGGGAAAGAGAAAAAAAAACTTTTTTATTTATGATCAACAATGTTTTTGCACGATTTAAAAAAAAAGAAACCTCCAATAAAGAAAAAGGTGTTGTTGTTGCCCTTTAAAATTAGAACAAGGTTTCTAATATCATCCAAAGCAATATTATATAAATCAACAGAACTTACCAGTGAGAGAGACAAAAACTTCTGTTCAGTTTCTTTGCTTGTTTAGGACAGAACAATATACTCAACGTCATATGTTGCAGGACAAATCAGTGGTTTGTGGATTTTATTACTTCACTCTATTGTTGCTTATTTTGCTGCTAATTATTCCCCTTTTTAGGTATAACATTTTAGAAAAGTAATACATTTTAAAAAATGTTCTTGTACTTTCTAAAGTCAAAAGAATATTAAAACATATGTTAGTTTAATTTCAGTTTGTAGAAAGATGACAAGCCTCGGGCTGTTAGCAGTCTATCTCTGTTGTTAAGACAATACTCGATGAAGGCAGCATGCTATACATTTGCTGGTTATGACCTTCACAGGCACTTGTATAAAGAGCATATTCTAGAACATGTTTGGACAGCAGCTCTACGCAGCTAATTATTTCAGCTTTAGAAGTGTAAGGTACATTTGAATGCTGTGTCTTAGGTCTGGAAGCCATTGTTTGGGATATACAGTAGTTCAGTACTCATATCTGATGCACATAGATGCATTTGACATTGCAATGTTATAACGTATTTCTTGTTTACATATAATTAATTGGCCTCAATATCTTGCAGAGAGATGAGCTGCATAGTTCCCACTTGGGAATAGATATATTAAAGTGTTTACATTAGGTAAAAAAGGAAGATTTGCAGATTGCTCAAAGCAATTAGACAGGATACAGCCATAGGAAATGTTTATTAAAGCAATCTGCTTGTATCAGTCTAAAATATTCTGGTGTCTTCAAAGCATTAGGTGTACCACAGGAAACTTTATTTACAGCGACAAGTTCATACAGTAGCTATGCTAGCTTCCTTCTCACGAATGGTGCTCCATGATGATGATTTACTACCTTTGTGCTTCATCTTTGTCTAATGACATAAATCATAGTGCAGTTGGATGTTGCTGGATACTGTGTATTGGAGTAGTACTCCTAAAGTGACTGTGCCTTTTCATACCTACTAGTGCTTTGTCATAGGATTTTATTTTTATTGTCTTATAAAATTGTGATTTCTTTACCATAATTATCCGATTTCATTTTCAAAGAGTATTTATCCACTCCTTCAACCCACCTCTTGGCACTGTTGATAAAGACAAAGGTGAAAAAAAAACCCACATATACTGTAGCACAACTGTGAAGCCAGCATTTATCCACTCCTTCAACACACCTCTTGGCACTGTTGATAAAGACAAAGGTGGGAAAAAAAAAACACATATACTGTAGCACAACTGTGAAGCCAGAGGAGAAAATTCTCCCCACTGTGCGTGTATGGATGTGCCAACCCTAGCAATATATACAAAAAGAACTACTGGAGGTGTGGAAACAAGGGCCCAAACTAGGGGAAGGTGGGAGAAGATATACAGCCTGGCACCCCTCCACCTGTGCACCCTAGGTACGTGCCTCTTCTGCCTCCCCTTTTTTCTGGCCCTGGTAATAGTAACTGCAAATCTTCTCTGAATTAATGTATTACAGGCGTGGGACCTGCTATCCACAATGCTCGGGATGGGAAGGGTTCAGATAATGAATCTTTCCATAATTTGAATATTTGAAAATCATGTAAACATTAAATAACCAAGTAGGCTGGTTTTGCTTCCAATAAGGATTAACTATATCTTAGTTTGGATCAATTACAAGCTACTTTTTTATTAAAAATGTGGGAGATATGGGAGATGGCCATTCTGTATAATGGGTTTCCGGATAATGAATTCCATACCTGTATCCCTTTAATCATTTTGCATACCAGATTGTGATTGCTGGTTGTTTGTGTTCCCTCTCTGAGTAAAGACTGTGACCATATGGCTGCTGTTGGTTACTAAGCCAAGGCAGCCCCTTTTACTGCATAACCCCATAGTGATGACAAACTGAGAGTACTGCTCTATAACATTATATAGGAAATAATTTAGCTGATGAAAGCAATACACAGATATGCAAAATATGATGTGAATAAAGTAATATGTGTCCTTAGATTAAACTGCCCTGTTTGTATTTTAATATGGAGTGGGAGATAAATACTAATAAAGAATGCATTTAAAGGTCCATCTTTCAATCAACCATCTATACGCCTGGCTCAAGTTTTAAATAATGCATGCAGCATCCTTCAGTACACTCTTTGCTTACAGCCCTGAGCAGTTCATTGATTTCCATGGGCATCTAGAAAAACAATTCCAAAGATAAATACGAATCAGCTTAATTGCGATGCTTGTTAACATGATAACGGAATGTGCCAGGATGCAGTGATCACTTATAATTGTCCTCTGCTGAAACAAAATGACCCTGCCACCCCCCTCCCTTCTGCCATTTATCCCAAATGATGTTTGTTCTTATTCTGAAGTTGGGAGTTGGGTGAGATAAGAAATGGCTGAATCTTATTTAAGGACACAAGGGTTATGTTATGATTTTACGCACAAAAATAATTCCGGCTACCCATGATGCATTTTTCCATCATGATTATAGAACTGATCTGAAGTGCAAGAACAACGGGGGAAGTGATCAAGTTTTTATTTAAAAAAAAAAAATGAAATACACACACAGCAAGAAATATATTTCAAATGATATGCCTGTACACCAGGGACAAAGGTGACCTGAAAAGATAACTAGGAAAGTCAATTAGCTGTGTAGTTAATCATCGCATATAAATCATTATACAGCTCTATCTTTCAGGCACCTTGGGACTCAGGCTACTAAATCTTTTCATCAGGGTTGTATACAGGCATATTATTAGACATACAAGCATATTATTAGACAATTAGACATTCATATAAGGGCATTCATATTTTGTTACTCTCGAAAGACTAATATTTAGCAGAAAACCCTTTGAAATGGCAGGTTTTGAGAATGTACAATATACAAGAAGAGGAGCATGTTGCTGCCTCCCACCCTCCCACCCCTATGATCACTAGTGTAAAGTGACCTCCATTACACACTCTTTGATGAAAAGAGCAACATGAACTGTTACTGATAACAGTAAGGGGGTTATTTATCAAAGTCCGATTTTATCTCAACATTTTCTGCTACAAACTCCAATCAAATCTGCTCAGGTTTTTTTACGATTATTTATTATTACATTTTCCCGTTTGCTTTGTGGGAAAAAATTCAGATTTTCAAGATTTTTTCAGGTTTTTCACCCGCAAAACTCTGATTTCTTATGCTTTTTTGCCCGAAAACTTCGGGGTATTGCATGAAAACCAGTGCACATCAAAAAATCATTGGGACTTCTCCCAATGAAATGAGGTCTGAGATGCCGGATTTTCTGATCCTGACTTTTTCATCATCAGGGTTTAATAAATTCCAAAAAATTCGTGTAAATCCGATTTTATTAAAAAAAAAACACCAATTTTTCGGGATTTTTGTATAAGTTACCAGCCTTCCTGTGTATAAGGGCATACTTTATCTATTTATATGTAGAGGAGCTAAAGTATATTAGTCTCTCCTCTGTTTTGTTTCTGTGCGAGGAGGAGTCCCACCCCGGTGAGCTGACAGGAAGGAAGTGCTGTGAGAGAGATGCAGCAGAGGGAAAGCAAGGTGCTGCAAGGTCCCAGTCCCTCTGTGTGTGTAAAACGTTATTAGGGATCCCCAGTGGCATAAAAGCTCACTCTATTTACAGTGCAGGAGGAAAGGGGTCCTTGTCAGGTCTTTGAATAGCAAAGCATGTTCTTTTTAGGATAGGGAAATCAAAGGGAGTCCTTCTCAGGACCCTGAAGAAACTGCCACATAAGTGGGAATACCCCCAGCAGTTTACAGATAAAACCATTGGAAATATTATGAGAGGTTGCTCCTGGCTAGCAGGCTGTATGTGTCACGGTTATTTAAAGGAACAGTGCCCTGCAAATAAACCCATCAACCTTACCTCTGTGTGGTGATTGTAGATCAGAAGTTTGCAGGGAGTTGTATCACAGCCCAGTCTGTCCTTACCCTGGGTGGAGGCATGCTAAATCACCACAAGGATGTGCTAGATTCCTTGAAGTAGCCTACTAGGGCTATATATAAAAAAAGGGGAAGAGCCTCCAGACATTTTTTTTGTCTTTTAATACATTCGGCCATGGGCACACACAGAAAATTTTTCAGGGGTGCAAAGTCATCAACCAAAAGCAACACAATAAGGGAGGAAAGGCTCCATCCTTATCCAAAATCTTGTTATTTAGGGGGGCCCAGGTTCAGCACCCATATCAGGTCCTTGGGAACTCATCTGATTACCCTGTACTTATTGCAACAGCACTTAGATTGTTAGCTCTATGGGTGTAATTCACTGTGCCATCAGCACCGTATATACATAATAATGCAAATGTGAGAAACACGGCACAGCTTGCCATTGGAGATTTAGGCAGCAGAAAATATGAATTCCATAGATTTCAATCCTTGTACTGTTGGTGCAGGAATAACAAGATTGTTTAATTTATAGCAGAAAACCATGAAACTGAGGTAGTGAGAAGTACACAGGTTCACTTCAGTAAGTCTTTACTTTACCAACATCACATTCGTTAAATTGATTATTTAATACAACCAACATGAGAAAGTATATATATATTATACTGTATATATTACGTATCATTCACAGAATCACATGATATTGTCTTTAACTTATAAAAGTACCTAACATATGTCCAAACTAGCATAAATGCATATATATATATATATATATATACAGGGGTGATCCTGGCCCCTCCGCCGCCTGAGGCAGCAGCAGTTGCTGCTGCCCCCCCTCCCCTGGAAATTTGCTCTTAAAGTACCAGGAGCAGCATTTTTGCTGCCCCTAGTACCTAGTGGGGCGATTCCGCCTGAGGCGACAGCCTCAATTTGCCTCATTGGTGAAGCACCCCTGTATATATATATATATACACACAGTGCCATCCCTCTATAACAAATAAGGGAAAGTACTGCTCCCTCTATAACAAATAAGGGAAAGTACTGCTCACCACTAAGCATTTTTAAACCATTTTGACCACAAAATTCATACTGACAAAGATCCTTTGAACGTGCCCATTATCAAGGACTTAAGGCATTTTCGGGGGAATGTAATAAAAATCGCTAACGGAAAAACTATTCGCAATGCGAAAAGTTATGCCGTTGTGCGCACAAATTTTGCTTTGTGCGAATTTAATATAGCTTTTGCGAGCCCGGAAACTGTTTAGCGACCACTTCCGACAGTGAAAGACCGTTTGCAAATTTTATCGTTTGCGCCAATGCGCAGTCAATGTAATAAAACTTCTTACTGAAAAAGTCGTTATGTTTGCTCCAAAAGATTATGACACCTTCAAGCACTTCTTATGAGTGCGCAATTAAAATTCGCAATGCGCAATTAAAATTCGCAATGCAATAACAGTTTAAGGAACAATATTACATTGCGAGATGTGGATTTTTAGTCTTATTGGTGCGAATTGTTTTGCTCTTTATGACTTTTATTACATTCCCCTGTTTGTGTATTAATCTACTTTAAAAAAAATTCCCTCCCCTTTTTTGTCCATATAGTGCAATCCCTGGTCTAATTCATGCTTGATTTCCAAGGTTAAAAACTCCCAAATGGTTGCCCTTAATTGGCCTAAACTGGGATCACCTGACTGTTGTTGGGGAATCTGACCTGTTTAGCTTTTCTGAAAATTTGCAAAACAACAAAAAATTTCAATACATTGAAGTCAATGGGCTTTTGTTTGAGTGACATTTTTCAAACCATGCAACATTTTATAACAGTCTATCGGCATTTGTTCACTGCAAAACATTTCGCTGTCTACTACTCCTGTATAAACTATAGAAAAAACGAGAAAGTTGTGCTCACCACTAAACTATTTTAAACCTTTAGGTGGCAGTGCAATGAGGGCGTGACCACAATATTCATACAAACAAAGCCAGTATATAATATGCTTAGCAAATTAAAGCATTCAATGGAGAGAGGAAACCTACCTTCTCCTAACAAAATAAATAAGAGGAGTCAGCCTGGTATTTGTCGGACTTCCTTGGTACAACAGCCACGGGTACCAATTCCCGACTTACTGCACATTACTGTGAACACACATACAAACAGACTCACAATCACACACAGAAACAAGCACATTCAACCCCTTATTTCACACACAGAGTAACCAGTATCATGTAACCAGTCTGTGAGTCCCAAGAGAAAACAATGTACAAGTATTAGGACTGCAGCAGCTGCCAGAGAGACCTATAATTTTATCTGGAGAGAGAGGCAGAGCATCAGCACTTACTGAGATCTTAAATACCATTATGGGGACCACGGGTACTTGTCCTTGGCTTATTTGAGGGGAAAACTTTGCCTATGCAATTAACTATTTTTGTCTAGTGAAAATTCTCAGTTGCCAAGCATAGTTTTTACCAGGCCCATCTAACTAAATATTAAACTATGTTTTATGCTAATTTCACATCTTCTCCAACTTCATTATTGTGGGGGATCTTACAAGATCTTCTTTTCTTTAGCTTTGTGAGGCATCAACGTCATCATCTCCTTCAGCTTTAGGTATTCTTGTATTCATATAATGTCTAGACTTAGTTATCCACCTTATATTGATACCTAAAAGACAAGCTGTTTCCTGGCAATTTCATCTAACAAACACCAAACGTATTGACTTCATATGCGGACCAGGGGTTATCTTTATCCATGTTATCTCTCAATTTCATATATTGCCATTATTTGTTTCTCCTGCTTTCAGACAGTTAATAAAATGTTCATATAGCACATACCCACAACCCAAATCTTATTCGAGGTTGCCTTTTACAGACTGCTGCCATAATAATCATCTCCTAAAACTTACTAGCTTTGACATGTAAGGACCTTGCACCATAACTTCAAAATAATTAAACAACAAAAAGTGGGGTTCAACACACTATTGAAGGTCTTATCTTGCATAGTTCCTGGGTATCCAGGTTTGTTCTGGTGTGCTGATCTTCTCCACTTAACCATTGTACCAGTACCATAGATCAAGGTTGTCTAGCCCAAGGCCAGCGGGCTGCATTCTTTCCTGCAACATTCTGTACTATTATCTTTTTACTGCCAGTGTATTTTCTTCTATGCATAGTATTTCAGTATGTATCATATTGATAGACATGATTTGTGTGTTTGTTCCATTGACTAATATCACTGTTTTCTATATCATAAACGACTAATGCATACTGGGAAACTATGACTGAAGGGAAAATTGTCTTTAGATTTTAAAAAGTAAAGCAAACCTGTATGCCACTATTTGCTATACAGGTATGGGATCCATTATGCAGAATTACGGAAAGGGCATCTCCCATAGGGGCAAATTCACTAAGCGCCGAAAATAGCGACGCCTTTGCCGCACTTCGCCAGACGAAGTATGCCCAGGGCACCGCTTATTCACTAAAATCCGAAGTTGTGCTCAGGGAGGCGTTAATTCGTCAAGCAAATCGAAGTTACGCTAGTGATGCCTAATTTGCATCCGGCGCCAAGTTAAAGTACAATGGACGTATATGTAGCAGCAAACACATTACACAAGCCTGGGAAAGCTTCATAAAATAGAGTTGTTATTTTGTCCTATACATGTGCCCACTGTATAGTTTAGGTGCCATATGTTAGGAAATGTAGGGGGGAAGGAGGGTGCCCCCAAAAATATTTACGATTTTTTTTCAGCCTATCACCCTTAAAAAAGTAAAAGACCAAGGTCAGTTACCGCAATTCCGAACTAACTCATGGATGCATGGGTAAAACATTTTTGGACTCTCCCAGTCAGGTGCGTCTACCTTTACTTCCCACTTCTGCCATTTTTACCTATCTACCCTCTCACATCCTATACTTACCCCACTCCTTTCCAACTCCTCCTCTCTTTCCACTCCACTTTCTTTTCATCCTTCTCTCCTTTACTCCCCCTGTTTTCCTTTTTGTTTCTTTTCTACTCATTCAGTAGATGCTTTGCGGGCACTAACTCATGGTTTATATTGCGTCAGAGAAATTTTGCCTGAACTTGGGATCCTCACAGATTTGTGCCATACTTTGGGATTACCAGCAAGCGGACTATCATCTTGGGCTTCCTACGCTCTTCTCTGCTTTCCTTGGTCCAACATACTGTTTAGATCAACCATGTCAAGCATGTTGTCATTTATATTTCATGTGCCGCTGTCTGTATTCCTGTTATGAGTTTTCTTTTTCAAAACCAATAAATATATTATTTTAAAAAAAAAAAAAAGTAAAAGACGCCAGCGTTTTTTGGGATTTAGAAAAAATTTCAACTTTTTTTGAAGCAATCCATATCTACTCTACTAATTGCACTTCGCCTGGTCTGAGGTGGCGAAGGCAAGTCTGGCGCAAGAGGTAACGTTTAGTAAAATCCGCAAGTTAGTGAATTAGCGTAGTTACGTCCCTTCGCTATAGCGCAACTTCGCCTGGTGTAAGGGTGCGAAGTAGCGATAGAGTAGGTCCACTTCGCTAGCTAATTTACGCCACTACCCGTTAGTAAATCGGGGAAGTAACGCAATGACGCCACACTGGCGATTTTGCGCTAGCGTTAGCCACTTCGCGCTTTAGGGAAATTGCCCAATAGACTCCATTTTATCCAAATAATCCAGTTTTTTTTAAAATGATTTCCTTTTCTCTGTATAATAAAACATTGCCTTTTACTTGATCCAAACTAAGATATAAATAATACTTATTGGAAAGAAAAACCAACCTATTGGGTTTAATGTTTACATGATTTTCTAGTAGACTAGGTAGGAATATTCAAATTATGGAAAGATCCATTATCAAGAAATCCCCAGGTGCCTAGCATTCTAGATAACAGGTCCCATACCTATATACAGCGTGTATTTTTTACTTTTCATTGTGGTCTGCCTTTAACATACCTAGTTATGGTAGTTTGGGTTGAAAAAAGACAAGTGATAATGTTGCCATGGACAAATGAAAAATTAGGTTTTGTTTCTTTTTGCTACAGTGCAATCAATCTGTGTGCTAAGCATGCAGAGAAAGCAACAGGCTGTAAAATAAAATGGAATTCTCCAGACACAGGGCTAGATTAACAGAAAGAGAAGGGGGATAAGGTTCACTATTAACTTCAACGCAGGGGAATTACTTATGTGTGCTAAAATATTAACCTCACAAACTCTAAAATAATTGCCCCTTTTAGCGAGTCAAGAACATTGAGCATTTCCCAAAAGTAACATTTACATACTGAATGTATGCAGGGAAATAACTCTTGCATTTGTTTAGAACTTTAGATTTTATCATTGTACAGTTTTCCTTTCAATTACCATCAGACAGGGCAACTTTCCAAGGTAGTGGACAGCCCATGTGTGGCAAAACACAGGCAGTGCTCATGAGCTATCTGGTCGCAAGTTCCTATGGACATTTACAATATCAAGCGAAGTCAAGGACACAGGTAATCTTCTCCCACATTCCCTGCACAGTAGCCTAAGCCATAACAGGAATAAGGTACATCTTGTAAATATATTATTATAATACCCAAGAGCCATAAATATCCTGTAAATTATATCCTTATAAACAATGCTTAGTGATGTCATCAGTTATAATAGGAGCTTAGTGATGTCATTTGTGTCACATGACTCACTGAAACCTGTATTATATTAAATAAAGTACCCCCTGTTGCAAAATATGAGGATATTAGAAGTCACTTCGGAGTTCCATGTTCCTTGTTTTTTTATATAGTCATGGAACTCCTCGGTAACATATCCTTATATAAATATCCTTATATTTTACAATAGGGGGTATTTTATTCACTATATGTTGTGCTCGTAAATAAAGCACACAGCACAGTAGTTAACGTAGCACTTATAAGCAAAACGTATAGAACAATATGCATAAGTCGGGAAAAGAACTCTGATTCGGTTTGGTATTTGGTGGAATCCTGAAAGGGAGGATTTGGTGCATCCCTATTAAAATGTGTGTTTGGTATATATTTAAAATATACTTTAAAACATATTAATTAATGAATCATCCCTCTATAGCAACTTAATGATACCCATGGGAATTTTTGAGAAGGTGTAGATGGTGAAGTCTTTCATCAATGAATCAGCTCAATGTACACCTGAAAAACATCTATCATTCATTTGTAAATTAAAATCCAGAAATTGTGAATAAAGCCTTAGAGACCAGAGAGCAGCCATGGCTGAAGGATATTAAAAATGCACAGTGATCTTTAAATAAGCCCTGAGATATAATGCAATGAGCATGTGCAATGAGACAATGCGCAATATGCTTCATTTAAAGCATGACAGTCAAAATATTTAACATAATTGTCTATTCTTTTCTCATTGCAAATAGTGATAACTTAGTAATGTTTAATTCTATATATATATATATATATATATATATATATATATATATATATATATATATATATATATATATATATATATATATATATATAGAGCCATGTTTATTTTATGTAAAGCTTTTAGATGGGTTAGTAATGAGCTGCCTTGAACACTATCAACAAACTTGTATAGCAAGGAGTAATGCCTTGATTAAAAAAACAGCAAACTCCACAACAATCTGTTTTAATATCAACACTGGGGAAAAAATGAGGCAGTCTGGATTTATTACAATTTTCAAGCAGATTTATGAAGAGTAGTATTTACATGTCCATAAATCTTGTTTTGATATATTATATTAGTGTGATGTCTACACAATAAGGTGATTTTTTTTAATACCATAATGTCTCAGTGTTTGTAAAGGTAATTGAAAATGAAATCAGTATTTTTTTTATTGTCTCTGGGTCTGACTCTGAACAGAACTGTATTCTACTACATTGCTCCGAGTCAGCTTTAGGAATGGAGAGCATATAACCAGCCAGACATGTACTGATTTCAACAGTAATTACATTTATAAATAACGCTAACACCATCACATTTGTAATTAATGTATACTGCAAAGTTAGGGTTGTCATTAAAACTACATTTTCTTTCACTATGCAACCAATTGGGTGGAGTCCCCCTTTGACTCGATACTATTGTCAAGTAGTAGATCGCTTGACCTATCCCCTTCCAATTTTGTGATGAGTGCTTATAAAAGCATATAATAGGTTCCTTATGAATGCACCACAAGTGCAGGTGCTCTAAAATGGACCCAATGAGACTGCATATTAAAACAGTTCATTAAGATTCTTGAGTCTAAACATGCTCCCGCACTCACACATGGCTGCCAATGTCCATCCTGGCTCTTCTGATGATAGGTGTGCATCTGACCCTATTGACGATGAGGAACCCTGGAGTAACTGCCACCCTGGACCAGGCAGTAGCTCCTGGGTTTTGGCAATGGATTGTTTTTAATAGATGCACCAGACAGAAACTAGGGCACTAGTGGCCCACAAGGGCTGCAATTTCAAGGGCCCTCCTCATAGCTCCAGGGGCCTCTTCCTGATGTTTACACATGCTGCATACATTTTGCCTCCTTCTATACTTTCATGCAGCCTGAAAGGGGGACTGAGCCTGAGTCAGCAGGGCTCATGAGTGGTTTTTCCCAGTGCCCCACCAATCCAGTCCGACTCTGTCCATAAATATGGGAAAAAACACTGCATTATGGATAAAGAAACATAAGGATTTGTGGCTGAGCCTACACTTTGCACACTGCACTTGTTACCCATGTAAAAAAGTTCAGAACTACCTACTCCCTATTTCTAAGCATCAAAGTAGAAAGTTTATTACTGTAATGCACTCTTTCAGATTTAAAGCACACCATCAGTCTTTGTACAATCGCAACTGGGTAGTAGTATAACATTGACTCTTATTTAGCCAGGTAAGATCGTCATCCTCCCTTAGGAAACAATGTGATTAAGAGAGGTCTGAGTTGGCCAAACCATTATGGTCAAAGTGAACGGTGATTAGGAGCTGCATCAGTAGTATCGGAACAAAACAACCGTAGCATGTGAGGTGACGTTAAACAACAAAACCTTCTAATTGGACCATTTATCAAACAAAGCTGTTCATAAATATGCCTGCTATTTTCAGTGAGCTTCATTCTCTGATTTTTTTTTTCACCTCCACGTAACTGCACATGACAACCATCAAAGGCTGAAATAAAAGTATTATCCACTTGTCTAGTATTCACATGTGTCAAGAAATAGTCTTTATGATACCTTGCCACAGGTCAGTGACATGACTATTAAATAGAACTTTGCAGAAGGGGGTTATTTCATTAAAGCACACTACAGTTAAAAGCTATATAGTTTTAGCCGTCTTGCTATAAATGATCTGAAAAGTGTTTAGATAAGGACAAATAAACCCTGAGGGAAAAAGCATGTGAGTCAGACAGATGGATAAGAAACTGCTGGCTTCCATCATTTCTCCTCGGAACATACTCACATACGTATTCAGTGCTTAAATACAACCCCAAGCTAGACAACCTGCCTGTATATTTGGCATAGTTAGAGCGCTATCTTGACATTTTGTCAAGAGACTCAACAGTATACCAACTGCAAAGGAGCCATCCACACATCTCTGATAATTTATGCAGCCGCCTGACAGACAAAAAGTAAATTGCATATGGGAATATTTCATAAGAAGGCACATTCTGTTAAACGCCTGGAGTGTGTGATAACACTGTCTCTTCTTTTAATCAACTTGCTCACATTTGAACACTGTTGGTTTTATTTAGATATGTATGGAGGCAGATAGATATGCAGGCAAAGGGAGGCCGCCAAATCAGAGAACCGTAGCCTCCTGGATCCTTTTTTCAACTAAAACTAAACAATTTATTTGCTCTTTATATCAAGACACACAGAAACTTTACATGAAAAAGGTTTACTAAAATTTGAAATGACCAAAATACCATGATGAGGAAGATAGCATTTCTATAATGGTTACTATTTAGAATAAAATGTGTAAAAAATAATTTATTTTAATATAATGGTACTTGTATAGAAAGGTAGATTCTAATAGTCATGTCACTAAATATACATTCTGCTTGTAAAAAATACAGAATCCTGTTAACTCTATAAAATATAAACTTAGAGTAATGACACATAGGGCTGTTTCAATCACTTGTCAGGCACGTGCAATTTTGGTCTATGGGGGTGGTATCTGGTGCTATAGTACCTTAGTTTTGGGTTACACAGAACTTGATGGACCCAAAACAGTCACATGGGCCATGACTAGTGTCATACGGGTGCATGCTTGCTTAGAACCCTCTATGATATGTTTACAGACTTCCAGGGGTTGTTCTGTTTTCAAAAGCCAGTACAGGTGAATTGCTTTTGGAGTCATCATCTGTGGAGGTGGGTGGGGATAGACTGTGAGATCTTTTTAGGAACCATGAAGGTAGTGGGTGAATCTGAGAGATAGAAGAAAAGCTTAAAGACTGTCAGTTAAATTACTGTAATGTTTCTGGATTTTTTGGTCTGAATACTGTCTGAGGCAGTATCCAAGTACAGGTCTCCTATATATCCAGACAACATATACTGTAGGCCAGTCTCTTCTGTTTTCAGAAGACTAAACTTTTCTTATTGCATATACTGTGTAAAATTGAAAACTGCCTTGTTTTGTGGGGAACCCCTGCTGTGAATAAAACACAGGGATACAACTGCTTGAATTTCCACTGGCTGTTGCTATCTCTTGCTTTGAAAATAGTATTCCCACTTGAGGGAATTTCCACAATTGATATATTCCCATGGCTTTATGATGGTCCTACTTGAAATGGCACCAATCATGGGACAAATAACTGGAAATGGGATGCACTATAGCTCTAACGGGTTATCCAGAAGACCAGCAAAATAAAGGGCCTGATTCACTTCAATGTGATATGGTACATTTCGTGTGATAAGTGCGACTTTTCATGTGTCAACTATGCAATTCATTGAACCAAACATTTACCGCATTAACTATGTTTTCGCTAGCAGCCCATTGAAAGTAACATAGTAACATAGTAAGTTGGGTTGAAAAAAGACACATCAAGTTCAACCTTTTTAACTTTTTTAATCTGCCTAACTGCCAGTTGATCCAGATGAAGGCAAAAAACCCCATCTGAAGCCTCTCCAATTTGCCTCAGAGGGAGAAAAAAATCTGAATAAACTTGTACTATGAGCTATCCCCCATAACCCTATATTCTTGCTAAACTTGCTAAAAAGCCATCCAACCCCTTCTTAAAGCTATCTAATGTATCAGCCAGTACAACTGATTCAGGAAAAGCATTCCACATCTTCACAGCTCTCACTGTAAAAAAACCCATTCCGAATATTTAGGCGGAACCTCTTTTCTTTTAATCGGAATGGGTGACCTTGTGTCAGCTGGAAAGACCTACTGGTAAATAAAGCATTAGAGAGATTATTATATGATCCCCTTATATATTTATACATAGTAATCATATCTCCCCTTAAGCGCCTCTTCTACAGCATGAACATCCTCAATTTGGCCAGTCTTTCCTCATAGCTAAGATTTTCCATACCTTTTACCAGCTTAGTTGCCCTTCTCTGTACCCTCTCTAATACAATAATGTCCTGTTTGAGTGATGGAGACCAAAACTGTACGGCATATTCTAGATGGGGCCTTACAAGTGCTCTATACAGTGGAAGAATGACCCCCTCCTCCCTTGACTCTATGCCCCTTTTAATACAGCTCAAGACCTTATTTGCCCTTGATGCTGCTGACTGGCATTGCTTGCTACAGCCAAATTTATCATATACAAGGACTCCAAGGTCCTTTTCCATAATGGATTTGCCTAGTGCAGTCCCATTAAGGGTATAAGCGGCTTGGATATTTTTACATCCCAGGTGCATGACTTTACATTTATCCACATTGAATCTCATTTGCCACTTAGCTGCCCAGATTGCCAGTTTGTCAAGATCATATTAAAAGGATCCCACATCCGGGATGGAATTTATTAGTCTGGATAGTTTTGTGTCATCTGCAAACACTGATACATTACTTACAATACCCTACCCTAAGTCATTCAAAATATTAGTTCTATTTGTTTTATTTTTATATTACATTTATGACTTTGTGTATAGCACTTGCCTAGAACTACACCACTATTTGTTTTGGACCCTAGTAAAAATCCAGTGTGTGAAACGCCAGACTGCAAGTTGACTTGGAAAGGGCCTGACATAAACTACATTCAGCTGCCAAAAACAATATATATATTTTGTGTTTTGGATTATTGGTCACATTATAAAACTATCAAGAAAATCCTTAAAAATATATTGATGTGATTAAAATATTGTAATATGTTATATACCGTATTAACTCAAACATAATCACACAAATCCTAAATAGGCCTTTCAACAATTGTCATCACAAATCATTCTTAATCATTTCCCTTTCAATGGATCCCACTAATCCACTGTGAAAACCATTTACTAATTGTTTGCACATGACTGTTAACCCTGAACGTGCTAAATTCAATTTCAATATTGTTTTTAAGACCCAGATCTGAAAGTGTTACTGCAAAATTTGGCCAGGGCAAACAGGACTATAAAACCTTTCACTCCTTGAGAAATTTCACCACTCTCCATTAATTTTAATGGCATATTTATCAAAGGGTGAACTTTCACTTTCACACATTGATAAATACTCTTTTAAAAATCCCATAGAAAGAAATGGGGAGTGGTGGAATTTCACTCTAGGGCACTGTGGTGATTTCTAACTACACTCTTTGATAAATAAACTCCCTTGGCTCCTTGCCTTTATAGAATGGAGATGTGATTCTGTCTTACCTGGGAACCTTTTTGCAACTTAAATTCCCTTCCAGTCAATTTATATAAATATAATTAAAATATACTGTATATACAGTCATATGAAAATGTTTTGGAACCCCTCTCAGCCTGCATAATAATTTACTCCCTTTCAGGAAAAAGGGTAACAGTGGTATGTCTTTTATTTCCCATTTTCTGAGTACTGGGGTGTTTTCTGAACAAAGATTTTTAGTGAAGCAGTATTCAGTTGTATGTAATTAAACAAATGTGGAAAACTGGCTGTGCCCTTGTAATTTTGCTAATTTGAATACATGTAACTGCTCCATACTGATTACTGGCAACACCAAATTGGCTGGATTAGATAGTTAAACCTTGAACTTCATAGGCAGGCGTGTCCAATCATGAGAAAAGGTATTTAAGGCGGCCAATTGCAAGTTGTGCTTCTGTTTGTCTCTCCTCTGAAGAGTGACAGCATGAGATCCTCAAAGCAACTCTCAAAAGATCTGAAAACAAAGATTGCTCCGTATCATGGTTTAGGGGAAGGCTACAAAAAGCTATCTCAGAGGTTTAAATTGTCAGTTTCAACTGTAAGGAATGTAATCAGAAAAGGAATGCCAGGGGGGCGTGGTCTGCATGCTGAACGGGTAGGACGCACGCTGTGTGTGCTCTGCCTGAGGGCCCTACAATATCCTGCTACCGATCCTGGTTTTACCGATTATACCAATTTCTTGGGGTGCGCAGTTGCTGCACATACCTTCCTGACTCCTCATGCGAAGAAGCCGGCAGCCGTGCAAGTCTCACACCGCTGCAACGACGGAGGGGAAGCACATCCAAGATGGCGCCGCGGCTGTAACACAGCGGGCCGCACCTTCCCCTGGCTCGCAGCCTAAGATTAAAGACGCTGCTGCCAAGAAGCTGGAGCGGTTTGCTCACCGATCGCCACCTCTGGGGCACAAACAAGGTATGCTTTCTCCCGCTGACGTTACCCTTGAGGCCAGGGAGGGCCCTTCCAAGCCAGGCACCCCAATTCGGCCTGCCTCTCCTGCGGACCCCACCCTGGCAGAAGTGCTGCAAATTATAACTAGTAATCATTCCACACTGATATCAAAAGTGGATGAAATTCACACTGACTTTGCCATCTTAAAGCATGACCTGCAAAAAGTGAGGGAAAGAACCAGTGAAGTGGAAAGGAGAATAGGAGATTTGGAGGATTTAACCTCTCCCATGCCTAACCGCATGGATTCCCTCTCCAAACAATTAAATTTTCTTGAGACTAAAGCAGACGACTTAGAGAACCGTCTCAGGCGAAATAACATACGCATACTGGGCATACCCGAGCGGGCTGAAGGAAACGCCACGGAAGCGTTTGTGGAAAATTGGCTTCGGTCGAAGTTTGGCGAGCACATTTTCTCATCAGCCTTTGCAGTGGAAAGGGCCCACAGGATACCGGGTCGCCCTCCTCCACCGGGCGCACCGCCCCGGCCACTCATAGCACGATTGCTTAATTATAAGGACCGAGATGCAGCCTTAAATGCAGCACGTTTGGCGGGTGAAATACTACACGAGAACAACAGGATTTCTTTGTATCCTGACTACTCTACAACTGTCAGAAAGCAACGATCCCAATTTGCTGAAGCCAAAAGACTGCTGCGCCAGAGACAGATTCCGTATGCCATGCTTTTCCCGTCGAGGCTTAGGGTGTCGGATAGAGGGAAAACCCATTTCTTCAACACTCCAGAGGATACGATCGCATGGATGGAAGGAAGACCCAGATCTCCTCCACCTCAGCATCAGCATCAACCAGAACCATGAGCGTTTGCTGAGCAGCTGACTCAAGTTTCGGGACGGTACCGGTAATTTTTATCCTGTCAATATCGGTGACAATGTCTTCCTTTTTTTTTTTTTTTTTTGGGCCTCTCATGGACACTGAGCCTGCACCACGTAACAACTCTGAGCAGGCACAGGCGCCGTCCAATCTCGGACAGGCTGAGTAGATACTAACCTTCGTTTCTTCCTTACAGGTTGTAGTTATGGGCGTAAACTCACACATAATTGCAGTTACATTGGGGATTGTGTGGGTAGGGTGGGTGTGTGAAGGGTTGTTGGGGAACCATTTTGTTATTAGTTTGGAACTTTTCTTGACATGGCAGCGATATGTGTATGTAATGTGTGGGGAGGTTATACCGAACAATATCAATATGTTTCCAACATGTCTAGGGTTAAGGTAATGTCATGGAATGTCCGGGGGTTGGGCACTGCTTTCAAGCGTAAGCTGGTTTTTGATTTTGTTAGGAAAGAAAAACCCCAAATTATAATACTTTTAGAAACGCACCTTGTTGGATCCAAGACCTTGAGTCTAAAAAAACCATGGTTGAGTCACTCATATCACTTCACATACTCTACATATTCGAGAGGAGTATCCATACTTGTCTCCAGATCCTGCCCTTTTACTGCTACTTCAGTGCTGACTGATCACTTTGGTAGGTTTGTGATTCTGCACGGGCTAATATATGGTCGCCTATGTACTATAGCGGGGGTATATGTCCCTCCTCCCTTTGACATCGCACTCCTGCAGGAGATCATGCGTAAGATTCTTACACTGCCTCTGGCACCGGTACTACTGATGGGGGATTTTAATGTAGCGCCACACCCAGAGATTGACAGATTGACGACCTCGAAGGCCCGTAATCCCCATTTTGCCAACTGGGTCTCTACTTATGGCCTCAGTGACATCTGGCATGCCGGACACCCGATAGCCAAACAATTCACCTGTTACTCCCCCGGGCACCACTGTTTATCCAGAATTGACCTTGCGCTGGGGACATCAGATATGACCAAATTAGTCTCCTCTGCTGAGATTCTTACAAGAGGCATATCTGATCACTCTCCTCTCGTTGTCAATATCATGGGGTCCGTTGACCCAAGTGATAGAATATGGCGCTTAAGCCCCTTCTGGGTGACTCACACAGCCTTGAAAGAACCCATCCGAGACAGTATTGCTTCCTACATTTCGGTCAATCAGGATTCTGCATCCACGGATGTAGTCTGGGACGCTCTGAAAGCTTATGTTAGGGGAGAATATATTAGAAACATTAAAGCAATCAATGCAACTGTAGGTGCTGAGATAAATGCACTCACACAAGAAGTACAGGCGTTAGAGTCTGACTACGTAGAGAATCCCACGGATCAGGCTAGGCGAACATGGTTAAATGCACAGTTAGCTCTGAATCTTGCCCAGGCTGAGTTGACAAAAAAACACATCCTCTATCAACAAGCCAATATATTTGAGCACGGGGATAAGAATGGCAAACTATTATCTTTCTTGTCTAGGAATGAGCAGGTTTCATCTACCATCCCAGCTGTGAAAGTATCTCCCACAGAATACACCTCAGATCCAAACAAGATCAATGATGCTATCTGTGCTTTTTATAGGGATTTATATTGCTCAAAAATCCGAAAAGGGACCCTAGAAATAGATGAGTACCTAAAAAACACGGAGATCCCGGTATTAGAGAACCAATACTCTCAGTCCCTAGCTGCAGGTATAACAGTAGATGAGGTGAAGGAGGCTATTACATCTTTTCCAGCGAGTAAAACCCCGGGGCTAGATGGGATACCCATGGATTGGTATAAACTGTATAAAGATCAAGTGGCCCCCCTTCTTACTAAATTATATAATGCTGTTCTTTTGGGTTCTCCCCTCCCACGCTCCATGCATGCAACTCTAATAGTCTTGATCTTGAAACCAGGCAAGGCTGCGCACGACTGTGCAGCATATCGGCCCATATCTCTGATAAATTCAGATGCGAAAATTTTGGCCAAGGTATTAGCTTCTCGTCTAGCACCATTGTTGGGTATGATAATTTCACCTGATCAGACGGGTTTCATGCAGGGGAGGTCAACGGATGCTAATATCAGACGCCTATACACCAATCTGCCTATTACTCATGATAACTCGGGGGAAAGGGTAGTTGCTTCCCTTGATAACGAGAAGGCCTTCGACTCAGTGGAATGGCCTTATTTATGGTCCACGATGAGAAGAGTGGGCATCCCAGCGGCTTACATTCGGTGGGTTCAAGCTTTATATGATAACCCTGTGGCTCGAGTTAGAACAAATTTTACTATTTCACAGCCTTTTTCCATTCTGAGAGGTACCCGTCAGGGATGTCCCCTCTCCCCTCTGCTTTTCTCCCTAGCCATGGAACCTATGGCCTGTCGACTTAGAAATAATCCAAGGGTAGTTGGGCTCCAACTGGGTCGAGTCACGGAAACAGTGTCCATGTATGCGGACGACACATTGCTATATTTAGCTAACCCTGGTAGGGCGCTTGGCGCAGCACTAGACATTATTAATGGTCACACGGCGTACTCTGGCCTGAGGATAAACTGGGCGAAATCCCTCCTTTTTGCCATTGACCCTCTACATCATGATGTACCCACTTTCCCTCATGGTCTGTCTTGGGCAGACTCTTTTAAATATCTTGGGATCTGGATCCACAGGGATTTAACGAAATTTGTAGACCTTAACCTGTCCCCGATTATAAGCTACATGGAGTCCAAAGTTGAAACATGGTCGTCCTTACCGTTATCCTTATATGGCAGAATTTGCCTCTTCAAGATGGTTGTCCTCCCTAAGTTGACTTACGTATTTCGACAATCTCCCCTAAAGATCAATAAGGATGTGTTCCGAGTCTTACGGAGCCTCGAAATTTCAATGCTGTGGAACAAATCGCAACCTAGGCTTGCCCTTGCTACTCTCCAACTCCCTGTTAAGGGTGGGGGGTTGGCAGCACCTAACTTATTCCTGTATTATCTGGCTGCTCAATTGGTCAACGCTTGGCGTTGGGCCTCCCCCTCCACGCAAGATGCTACCACACAGTTGGAGGCGCAAGTAGTGGGCTCATTTGAGGGCCTTAAGAACCTCCTGTATAGGGGCATCACTGACTCTCCGCATATCACCCCTCTCATGAAGGCTACAGTGGGGGCTTGGCAGGTGGCTCTTAATTTTTCACCCTCTATTCCTTCACATTGTTCTAAATTTACCCCCCTTTGGTGCAACCCTAAGCTGAAACACCTAGCTATGGTTCCTGACCCTCAGTTATGGGCGAGATATGGCATTAAGTATGTCATGGATATTCTTATTGATGGCAAATTACCCCCTTCCAAATTCTGAAAGATAAATTTACTTTGCCTAATGTAATGCTCTTCCGCTTTTTTCAAGTGAGACATGCCATAGGTTCGCAATTTCCGAGTGGGCAGGTGGACACCACTCCTAGGAGGCTGGAGACCTATGTCCACAACCCTGAACTCCGTAAACCTCTATCAGTATTCTATAGTCATTTAATGTCACTGGGTACCTCTAACCTTAGAAAAACCCAATTGAAATGGCAAGTAGATATACCCTCGCTAGATGATGAAAAATGGACCGATGCTCTGGAGTCCTACTCAGATGGGATGATATGTAGTAGGGACAAGCTGACTCAACTAAAATACCTGCACAGGACTTATCTCACCCCACAAAGGTTACATAGGATGACTCCCACTTTCGCATCGGCCTGTCCCAGATGTTCTGAACCGGTGGCCAACTACTTTCATATGGTGTGGGCCTGTCCTGTGATACTTTCTTTTTGGCAGCAAGTGGTACAGAATATTCAAGGGAAAACTACTTGGTTAATCCCTGTGGATCCTCTCATAATCTTGCTGAACAGGGTAGAGGAAGTATCTGTTAGAAGTGCAGAATGTACTCTCCTTTCTATTTTACTAATGCTTGCAAAAAAAGCTATAGCCCTTAAATGGAAGGATTCCTCTGGCCCAACTGTCCCTTTTTGGTTGGACCTCATCAGGAAAGCAATGCCCATGTATAAACTGACGTACATGAGAAGGAACTGCCCAGAAAAATTTCTTAAAATATGGGGGATCTGGCTGGATGAGGAGGAGGGATGATGATTGTGGTCCTACACTAGTGTTACCATCGTGCCAACTTCGTAGCAGTTTAGTGGCTTTTATAATCCCATACCCCCCGGACGCAAGCATATTACACATGTATATCTCTCATATGTCTGTTCTTTTTGTATAACCTTCTGTAGCGGTTCACGGTCTAGTGTTTTGATCACAGGTTGGACCTCATGGCCACACTAGCAGTCATATGGTTATAGGTTCGCTGCCTGCAATAACAGCGATACCATTGAAACCACAATTTTCAACATGTCAATTTTTATTGTTCTTGTTGTTAACTGCACTTGTTTCTGCATATTGTCTGTAACCTCTGAAATGCATCTAAATTGCCACTGTACGTTCATGCATATGGTATACTTTCAATAAAGCAGTATTGTTAAAAAAAAAAGAAAAGGAATGCCACAGGCACAGTTGCTGTAAAACCCAGATCTGGCAGGCCAAGAAAAAATACAGAGATTTTGTATGGACGAATGGTCAAAAATACCGCCATACAGACTCCAGACACTCATCAAAGGCTATAGGAGGCGTCTAAAGCTGTTACATTTGCAAAAGGAGGCTCAACTAAGTATTGATGTAATATCTCTGTTGGGGTGCCCAAATTTATGTACCTGTCTAATTTTGTTATGATGCATATTGTATATTTTCTGTTAATCCAATAAACTTTATGTCACTGATGAAATACTACTGTTTCCATATATATTAAAAGGAAGTTGCTACTTTGAAAGCTCAGCAATGATTATAGTTTATCCCCATGAGCTCCTCTGTAAAAAATAAAAATAATAATTTCATTACCTCAATTAATTTAGTTACATAGTTAAATTGTGTTGAAAAAAGACAAAGTTCATCAAGTTCAACCCCTCCAAATGAAAACCCAACATCCATACACACACCCCTCCCTACTTTCACATTAATTCTATATACCCATATCTATACTAACTATAGAGCTTAGTATCACAATAGCCTTTGATATTATGTCTGTCCAAGAAATCATCCAAGCCATTCTTATAGTCATTAACTGAATCAGCCATCACAACATCACCCGGCAGTGCATTCCACAACCTCACTGTCCTGACTGTAAAGAACCCCCTACGTTGCTTAAAATTAAATTTCTTTTCTTCTAGTCTAAAGGGGTGGCCTCTGGTACGGCCTCTGGTTGCTTCACTTTGAACTCTTATAGTTCCATTTATACTCTTGTTCATGCTGCTGCACAGAGTTATTTAAATATCAATATGTTGATAGGCAATAAACAAAATAAATTCCACCCAAATTGCAATTGCTTTTTGGATGGTGCCTAAAATGCACTCAATGTTTATGAGTCTAAAGAGTTAAGCAATAACTGAACTGGTCAAAATATTGTGCCCTGCCTGTGGAGACAAGATGTTTGTAGTTAATTGCTTGCTGCTATAATTAAGCCGCAAAGCTTTAGCATTGTACAAGTGTCAGTTTGCCTCCTAACAATGAGAAAAGCTGTTCTTATTTTCTAGCAGACAGGAGTAACACCAAACACTTGGAAGTCTGTTTATAATGGAGCATGTAGCAGTAGCTCCATCATCTAACTTTCAGCAAAGAATTTAGAGGCATGAAAGGCAAGCCATATTTGTTATTATACATGTATATTTCAGGAAGCACACATATCCATGCTGCTACAAACTACAGGAATCCAACAGAGGATCATTGCAGCAACCACTGATCAATGTTTCTGCATCATTCCTGAGCATTCACAGAAGGTGTATTAAATCATGCTCTTGGTTCAGCTTGTTTTGCTGATAGCATATGTACTTTTCCTTCAGCAGTCCCTTTGATAAGCTGATATTTCTATTTTGAAATCTCAATACAGCTTTCTATCAAATTAAATATAAATAGAAGATATTTTAAATATGTACAGTAAACGTTACAAGTTTAATTCCAGTCATTCTTTTAAGGGGTGACAATTTGTTAGGCAGCAAATATAACCACTAACCTTCGCTCCTGGGATATTAGTATATTACAGTAAAATGAAATCAGGCATATTTCTATACTGTCCTGGACCCTGAAGGGTCACTGGCAAATGAATAAAGATTGCAGAGTGGTGGTCAAAGGAAAAGTACCCCAGGCTGGTTTGCTTTGCTTTATTAAAGAGAAGCACTAATCAAGCCTGTTGATCAAGTACTGACTGACTGTGCTATTTTTTATATAGTACAGGTTTATCCGTTATCCGAAAACACGTTAAAAAGCTCCATTTTAGGCAAATAATTGTAATTTTAAAAAATGGTTTCCTTTTTCTCTGTTATAATAATAAAACAGTACCTAGTACAGGTATGAGGTAACGGATATTTCCGTAATTTGGATCCTTATGCCTTAAGTCTACTAGATAATCATGTAAACATTAAATAACCCCAATAGGTTGGTTTTCCTTCCAATAAGGATTACTTATATCTTAGTTTGGACTCCTATTACAGGTATGGGACCTGTTATCTAGAATGCTTGGGATCTGGGTTTTTCTGGATAAGGGGTCTTTCTGTAATTTGCATCCGCAAACCTCAAGTCTGCTAAGTTAAATAAACCCAACTGGAGTGTTTCTCACCAATCAATATTAATTATATCTTAGTTGGGATCAATTACAAGATACTGTTTTATTATTACAGAGAAAAAGGAAATATTTTTTTATAATTTGGATTAAATGGAGTCTATGGTAGATAACCATTCTGTAATTCTGAGCTTTTTGAATAACTGTTTTCTGGATAATGGATCCCATACCTGTACTTGATGGGAACTAAGTTGCATGAATCCATATTGGTGGCAAAACAACCCATTTGTGGTTTTTTCATCCCCAGGTCCTGAGTATTCTGAATAATAGATCCTATACCTGCAACCCATAGAGAATTTTAAAAAAAATTTTGAGGAGGAGTGCTTCTTAATCACTGTAGGTTTTAGAGTGGTCCATATTCTCACTCTGGATAACAGGGTGACTATGGGTACACACAAAATGAAGGAGCTGGTGACCATTGGAACTAGGGGACAATTTAGTATATATCACCAACGCAACACTTTTATTGTGTTTTTCAGGGATAAGCTTCTCTTTCCTTTTTTTGTCATTCTTGCAAGTGTTTGCCTTATACAGACTTTTTTTTCACAGCATATTATGTAATTCTCCAGTCATGCTCGAAATTATTTTCAAACGAAATACGGCAACAGGGAGCGCTGAAGAAATTCTTATGGTGAAAATTACTATGGAAATTATATGTTTTAGCCATAAAGGAGGCGAGGACACCTATTGTGCTCAGAGATACCATTTAAACAGTTGTGTACTTATAAAGAATTACTATAATAAAAGACTGAATAAAAAATTCCTCATATATATTAATAAGCACATGGAAGCAGTGTAAATATAACGGGATTATTTTTCTCTGTTGTGCTCTTTGTATGAAGTAAAAATCTGCAATCTCTGTAAAGTGCTTAGTAATATGTAAGTGCTACAAAAGGAAAGGGTATTAAGAATAACAATTATATTAATTAAAAGGGTCTTGCAAATGTATTCACTGCCTTCCAATGAGTATCTGACAGTTAGGTCTCATTGTGTTGAAAAACAGAAGTTAGCATACTGAATACGGTTTTCCAAGATTTGCCGTTGATATTATTATTTTTATGTATTACATTTTGCTCTTCCCCATTATACACATCAGTGTCTTTCCTTCAGACCCTTACTAGCCCCTAACTTGCACATCACTCAGAGGTGCAAGGTAGGGAGCGGCAGCACCCTAAGGTAGGTGGTAAGTATAAGGATGAGCTGCTCATCCTGGCACTGCTCTCTGCACTTGGCATTCTTAGCAACTTATTTTATAGTTCTTAAATGATTCGCCGCCTACTTCTGCCTTATTTCAGCTATCAAATGTGTGGTCACTGATCCCAGCAGCCAAACAACCATTGCTCTGTGAGGCTTAAATATTATTGATATTGTTAATTTGTATTACTTATCATTCTATTTAGGCCCTCTCCTATGCATCTTTCAGTCTTTCTTGAAACCTCTAACTTCTTGTTAGACTAAATGAGACCCTAAAAACCAGATGGTTACCAAAAGTGCAAACTGGAGATCTGCTAAACGGACGCAAAATAATTCAAAAACCATATCAATTAAAAAATATAGACCAGAACGTGTTTTTGTTGTAGTAATATTGTAAAATAGCCATTCATGTATAGGCTCTCTTTAATAGGGCTCTTAATCAAATGCAGGTTTAGAAACCTACTTACCATGTGTTTCTAGGAGATAAAGTCTGCCTAAGTGACTAAGATTCCATGGGTTTATGCATAAACAGGTAATTCTAATATACCAAGCATGGAAACGCCTTGTTGTAGGAGTGTGGCTGTGTGCTACAGAGATTGGAATATCTGAAGCGACCCCTACCCTGAAGGAGGGTTCATCACTAGAGACCCACCAAAAAAAGGACCCAAAATGCTAGGAAATGGTATAGTGCATGAATTTTTTTCTCAACAGTGAGAGAGGCAGTGCAGTAGCAGTTCTGACTATTGCATTTCAATAAGTGAAAAAAAATATGTAGTCTGAAATATAATGAGTTTTGACAGTTGGGATTATCAGTTCAGGATCTGTAAATAAGTGTTGAGGTGTGCAATAAATGTGTCTGGTATATTTTATGAACCTCAAGTGGATTTACACAATTGTTGGCTGATTTTTTTCAAATTATTGGCAGAAATGTTTTGTGTGCATTGAATCATTGCCCTGACACCCATGACTATTTGTTCAGGTTACTATGAAAACTTGGCCTCATCCTCTTCTGGATTGGAAAAAAGTAGATCTCAACCCAAAAATGGTATAAAGCTATCCTGAATGGTCTTTTATAGCTCTGCAGAAAGCAGAGAAGTACAAAACTGAGTTAAATTAATAATCCTTGTCTTGTTATCTCTCCTTTTGTCATTCTATTGGTAACTTGGATCTTAAAGGGCAAGTGTAATTTCTTACATAGGTTTATCTCTTTATACCAATGAAAATATCATTAAAACTCTGAATATCTGGCCTTTAGCATCAAGCTGCATCCTTTCTAGGTATTAAAGAGATTCTGAAATGTTTCTGCACCTGACTGATCTTCTTACGACCTTAATATAATATAGCAAATTTCTTCAGGGCTGTGCCTTTATCCCTGCAATTTTAGTTTTAAAAAATGATCTGCCAAAAAGCTGTCTGATGGTCCATATCTAATCAATCATTCTCATACTATTTTGTATGAGTTTTGCAGATGACATTAACATGTTGCACACTTGTACTACTGGCACCATCACTTCTGCTAACAGTGGCAAGTTCCTAGCAGGAAAGGAGGAAAGTATGCCTGATGTACAGGATACATCTCAACCTGCTATTAAAATGTATTGTAATTAAAAATATTAACCTTAATTAGAAGACAAATGGTAAGATATTACTTTGTATCTTACTGAGTGCTTATATAATTGAAATCTGCATACAAGCATTTCTGTAGATGAGTGGGTGCTATCATATTGTAATTGCCTGGGCTATTTATCTATCCATAAATATCAACAAAGCAGCAGCATCACTCTGTGATTAATGCATTAAAATGAATGATACTGTATTATGTTCATGCGCACAGCAATTTGCCAGCAGAAAGTACCCCTTCTGAAGGCATCAAGTGACTGTAGCATTGCCTTGGATTCAAGCCCCTGGTAAATCTGAAAACCTTTCAGCAGTAGGATTTCAAATGGATAAATGGCAAGATAAAGCTTTATACATGAGCTTATTCTGTGTATAGAACATTGATTCTCTTTATTTATACATTTTCCTAGGAGATTCTATAATAAAAAACTTACTGAGGCATTATTCTTTAGTAGAAGAAAAGCATCTGTTAATTAGTACTGTGTATTTAGACAATTAAGTGAATGTACTTTATATATAATACTAACTTGTATCATGCTTTTAAAGCCACTTGTGTGCAAATATATCGATTCTAGGCAAGATCCCCTTGTAGAATTGCCTCAGGACCTTCCCTCGAATCCAATTCTGCTTCAAAAAAATTATCCAATGCTTTTGCTCAATATTTATATATTAAAGTAGAAAATTTTACATTACTTGTTCTGGCTGCTGCATCTTCATTACATGACAAAATATGAAAAAAATGACTAATATTTACCTTAATTACATAGTGATGTGCCAGTGGAAAATGAATATGCCTCCAGAATATGTTTCTACACCTGTTGACAATAGCCCCAATAAAACCTGGACCATACAAATTTTTCAAATCTGACACCTGAATCTGTCATGAACGGCACCATAAATCCAGAACCCAAGCTAAGCTCCCTGGTCTCTCACTTCTGCCTATAACCGCCGCTTTTCACCTTTGGAGGAGTGCTCGGCTAATTGGATGCTGCCTGGTCTTCTTTGAGAGAGGAAAGGTTCTGGGCGAGCAAAGGGGCACAATCTTCTCACCAAGGATACTGGATGGAAGACGCCAGATAACACAGCGTGGAACAGGCAGGCTGGGCCAGCACAAGCAGAGTAGAATCATCAGACAGGCCGGAATCGGGATTGAGAGCGAAGAATAGTCAGTGGACAGGCGAATGGCCAGGATTGGAGAGATTAGAGAAGTCACAGGTAGGCAAGGGTCAAAACACAGAAGATCAATCAGGATTTAGTAGAATAAGCATCTAGGAAACAAACAAAATTGAACCTAACAACGGGCAGTGATTTTCCATGAAAGGCCCCTTTAAATAGTTTGAATCATCATGCCGGCGCATAAACCCGGAAGCGCGCAGGGACGTGCGTGACATAGCAGAACCGGCATTGAAGGGAGCAGGCCTCACGCGGCGGGCGTCCCCGCCAGAGACGCATCGTTACAGAATCACTTGATTTTTTCAGGTTATCTCCCGAAAACCCTAAATTTTTCAGATTATCAGAGGAAGCCCAATGCAGGTCACGAGATCTTCAATTTGTAAAAGGAACCTCTGCCATTAACTTTTACATGACAGGTTTGAGATGGCGGATTTTTGAATTCAGACTTTTTGAATTAATCTCGTTGGAGTTTTTTTTTTCCTCTAAAAATTCGCGTTTTGAGGTTTAGTAAATAGCCCCCTTAGTATTCTTAATGACGAAACGGACATATGTGTAACCAACTCATGAATATCTATTTGCACAGCTTGTTACCTGACAGCCCTTGTGAAAATAAATCCCATACAAACTGGCTGCCAACAATTCCTAGGCTAAACATCACTTAGGCCACCTTATTGCAAAGAAAAATCAGTGTCTGCTGGCCAAGAATTCTATTTTTAATAGTAGAATGTTTTACCAATAGTATAATTAGCTTCATTTGAAGATGTTAATCTATAAGTATTTATACATTAAGAAATAGAATAGAGAACATTTGAATAAGGGCTTGTAATTGTTGGCAACCTAAATCTAGAACCGATGCCAAGCACCTTGGTCTCGGGAGGAGCCCTCCGCTACTCAGATGCCGCCAGGTCTTATAACAAGAGGTGCAAGGCGAGGGGTTCTAGACAGGCAGAGGGGCTTAATAGTAAGCAAAGTCTTTTGGGCAGAAGGCCGTGGTACAAGGCATTAAGCAATAGAGTAGTCAGATCAGGTCGGGGCAGGCAGAGAATAAACGTAGTCAGGCAGGCAAGGGTCAAACCAGGAAGTCAATCAGAAGGGTTACGCAGAATCAAAGTCGGTAATAAGGCATGGGTCAGGATTCAGAAGTCAGGATAGTCAAATAGCCAGGCAGGGATCACAACAGAAATCAAAATACAGATTAATCAGAAGCTCTAAAGCACAGAAGCACCAGGAACAAGATCCTATAACGGGCAATGCAAACCTGAATGAAGTCCCTTTAAATACACTTTGAATGGTGCTCCTTTTCGCGCTGACGTCATCACGCCAGCGCGTCCATAAAGAAGACGAGATGCGTGCGCGCCCTAAGGAGCGGTAATGGTGCAGGAAGAAGAGCGGTGCGGCAGGCGTCCCCGCCACACCACTAGACCACCAGGGTAAGTCACTTTTATCACATTACCCTCCTCTCTATGGGGGCAACTGGACCCCAGGTCTCTCAGCCCCTGAGACGATCAGCCCTAATATCACCCACAGGAACCCAAGAGTTTTTGAGGAGCTCTTGGATAATGAATTCAGGCTGACCCTCAACCAATACTGGGGGAGGAAAGGATTGTTGGCGCACCTGTGTGGCAGGTTTCAGGAGGGAACCATGAAAAGAATTAGAAATTTTTAAATTATCATGGAGTTTGATACGAACAGTTGATGGGTTAATTATTTCAATGATGGGATATGGACCAATAAACTTGGGGCCCAACTTGAGGGAAGGGACCTTTAACTTAATATTTTTTGTAGACAACCATACAGAGTCTCCCACCTGATATTTGGGTGCCTCTGTACGAGACCTATCGGCTGCTCTTTTCTGAGCGGCAGTAGCTGCAGAAAGAGTCGTGCACCCCAGACCAAATTTTTGCAAACTGTTTAATAGAAGAATTGACAGAGGGTACAGGGGACAAAGAACCAGAAAAAGAAAATGCTTTGGGATGTAAACCGTTAACAATAAAAAATGGAGATTCACCAGTTAAAGAATGAGTTGCATTATTGTAAGCAAATTCTGCCCAGGGTAATTGTTCAGCCCATGAGGACTGGTTGTCAGACACATAACACCTTAGAAATTGTTCAAGGGACTGATTAACCCTTTTGGTTTGCCCATTAGTTTGAGGGTGATATGCGGTAGAAAAAGATAACTCAATTCCAACCAAAGAGCAAAATGCTCTCCAAAACTTAGAAACAAATTGTACCCCTCTATCAGAAACAATATTGACCGGAAAACCATGTAACTAAAATATATTGGAAATGAATAACTCAGCCAAGGTTTTGGCAGAAGGGAGGTGTGGGAGGGAAATGAAGTGACTCATTTTGCTGAACCTGTCTACCACCACCCAAATTACAGTTTTCCCCTGAGAAGGAGGAAGATCGACAATAAAATCCATCGAGAGATGGGTCCAGGGTCTGTCAGGGATAGGTAGTGGCCTTAACAATCCCTGCGACAAATTCCTGGAGGATTTTGATCTTTGGCAAACAGGGCTGGAATCAACAAATCTTTTGACATCCTGCTTAAAGGAAGGCCACCATACATTGTGAGACAAGAGGGACACCGTTTTTGTGATGCCAGGATATCCTGCCATTTTGGAATTATTGGATTCGCCCAACACCTGTTCCCTCAAATTCTCGGGAACAAATAATTTCCCAGGGGGAGGTTTTACAGGGGCAGAAGACTGGACTGAGGATAATAGGGTGGCAAGTTCTGATCCCAGAGCTGCCACAATTAACTCACCAGGAATGATAGGAATGCACTCACTAGAATCAGATGAGTTGGATTTGAAACTTCTAGAGAGTGCATCTTGCCTTTGTGTTTAGGAGCCAGGCCTGTAGGTAAGGGAGAAATTAAACCTGGTGAAAAATAAATCCCATCTGGCCTGCCTAGGATTCAACCGATTGGCAGACTCGATATACAACAAATTTTTATGGTCAGTGAAGACCGTTATCAAATGCTTAGCCCCTTCCAACAGATGTCGCCATTCCTCAAAGGCCCACTTAACAGCCAACAATTCTCTATTCCCAAAATCATAATTAGCCTCCGCAGGCGAAAATATTTTTGAGAAAAAGGCACAAGGGTGTACCTTGTTGGATGCCTTTGAGAAAGGACTGTCCCCACCCAAACCTCTGAGGCATCAAGCTCAACAATGAATGGAAGTGTGGTGTCAGGGTGACGAAGAATGGGGGCAGACAGAAACTCCTCTTTGAGGATTTTGAAGGTTTGAATAGCATTGGGGGGCCACATAAACAAGTTGTTCGAACACATAGATAAGACCGCAGTCTTCTTGGTTACCAAACCTGACCCCAGGGGTTTTTGTCAACCGCTAAGATTCTCATAGGAGGATTTAGAGAGGTTAAAGGAATATTAAACTTTACTGTGAAGGCAGCATCCAAAAAATTCCGCTCCGCCTAAGAATCCACAAAAGCGGAAACCAGGTTAACATAACTGGTAACATAATCCTAGAGGAAAAATGGGGAGAGGAAACTTCATTACCCAAATGGAGCTCCCCTTCTCCATTTAGGCTTGGAAGTTTCCCGGCCTCTTAGGACATTGATATAAAAAATCACCCTTTTCCCCACAATAAATACATAGACCCAAAGATCGCCTGCAAATCCATAAAGGGGACGAGACACGGGCGCGTGCGCCCTAAGGAACAGTAATGGCGCGGGAAGAAGAGCGGCTCGGCGGGCGACCCACCGATGTCGCGGCGGGCATCCCCGCGCTAGACCACCAGTGTAAGTCGCTTTTATCTCAGTAATCTTATGTTCCTGGTATGGGGGTCAAGTCCCAAACTTGTCCAATCGGCTCTTAATTGCAAAAGCACCTTCCAGGAGTACTATGGATGAAATCACTCCTCTGCTTCTGCATGGTGAATTCAGGACCGGATTTACGAAGTGGGTGCCCCTAGGCCCACTGCCGTTCATTGCCCCTGTCCCCTCACCTTTATTTGTGCAAATTTTCATCATCTGGACCGGAGTAATGGGGATCGGCGCATGGGAATTAAAAAAATGATTGTATCACCAGCGCATCCCCAGTGTTTTTGAAACAATGTGGGTGTGGTTGGGCAGCATGCCGCCCCCCTAAAATCCTGCAGCGCTAGGCCCGGGACTGGGTGAACTGATTGACAGAGAGACTACTACTGTATGGGTAGATACAAAGTTAGTAGCAGCTGTAAATATCTTGCATTAGATCAGTTTAGGCTTGTTGTCGTTTCAGATTTGGGACTGTTCTGTCTGTGGTTAGGGTTAGTCCTTTTAGTTAACCCGCTACTCATTGGCGGGCATGTTTCTGCTGTCCTACCCTGATATAGTGACGATGAAGAACAATGACAGGTTGCTGTGCTGGATAGAACTGGATAATAATTTTTGTTTGTTAGTACTTTACCCCATTTGACTTTGAAATGCATGCTTTCTGCCCATGCTGACAAGGTGACATGAATCCAGATTTTATAGCCAATTGCAATATCTCTCTCTTATAATATTGGGTGGCAATGTAGATGCAAGAACTAGAAGTATTTCACTTGCAGTGACCATTTGGTTGATTCACTTAATAATAGGCCCCCACATGAATCTTTAGTACCAGGTATTATTTATAATAAGTGATACTTGTTTAATTAAAGACAATTGTTTGTTGTAAATTAATTAAAGGGTTACTAAGGCTGAATTAAATAATCGGTGTCCAAAATAATTATGTTCTATGCTGAAAAGGCAATATAGCAGATCCGAATCTGAAGTTGCTTGACAACAGAATTCATTATCGTAGAAGAATTAAGCTCTGTTATTTCAAATATTTAAGTCAGTGTTGCAAATGGACACTTAAGCTGGCCATAGACACAATCGATCCTCGATTCGTACGACTATCGTACGACTTTCGGATCGTATGTGGGGTGCTCCGACATTTGTCGTACTATGCCGATCGGTCGTTTGGTCGATGGTACAGGTTAAAAAATTTCTGTCGTCTGCCGATCGTATCTCTGCGTATATTGACAATCTGACGATATCCATGAAACCTCTGACGGAAGTACAGGACAATATCCATGGCCACTGACGGAAGTACGTAGAGACAGTCGTAGGTTGAACATATAGGAACGTTCACAACGAACGTTCGTGTGAACCACCTTTCTCTCACGTTTAAGAGATTTCACAAGACATATGAGGATATTGGGATATTAGAAAAATGCTGGGCACTGTGTCCAGCAAATGTGGCCCATGGAACCAAATGCTGCAGGCTCTGCATGAGCAACTGGGAGGCAACACACCACTGTATGCAGATATTTTGCTCTACATTACAAACAACCAAGTATTTAGGATAAAACAAGACATTTTGAACACGTTTCTGAACACATTTAAAGAATACATAAAAAAATTATTCTGTGTCATTCTCCATTTCTTCAATCAAACCAGTGATTTGCTCTTGAAGTAATAGTATGGCTTCCTTCGCACACTGTAAGCTTTCAATGCAGCTTCTCAGTTTGGTCTGGTAATGGGGTTTTTTCAAAAAAAATTTATGTGGTGTACTAACTGCAACTTCAACATCTACAATAAAAGATACAATAATTAATTAATAAAATTAGGTATTAAAAAAAAATTTGCACCTATACTGCACTATGTACAAACCTGAAATTGGCAGGGTGTCTTGCGAGGAGCTGTGAGGCTCTTCTGTAATATCCTCCTGATTTCCACCCAAAAAGCCCTCTGTCACCTGTGCCACTTCAGCCACTTCTGCTGGGGCGTCTGCTGTGCTGTCTGTGAGGTCTATAGCAGAATCCTCTCTTGGTTGTCTTCGGTTTCTTTTGGCAAGAGCTCTTGCTTTCTTGATTTCTTCTAAATATAAAAACAGAATGATAATCAGATATGAAAACGTAGATGTGTCATAACGAACGAACGTGTGCTGCCCGCACGACTCTTCGTTCACACCATAACAAAAACTAACTACCACACTTTTTGTTAAACTTTTACTTACTTTTCTTTATTATTCTGTGATTAATATTGAGTTGTTCTCTCTCCCTCAGTTTCAGGTCTGACCATCGCTTTCTGAGTTGGTCTTTAGTTCGGAGCACTCGAAATCTACTGTTCAAGCCTTCAACAATTTTGGTGACTATGCCATCTTTCCTGGTATTAGCATGCTGATATACAGCTTTTCTGCCATCGTAATCATGTTTCTCCAGGATCTGCACCATGTAGACCATCTCAGCACGGGTCATAGCTGTAGCCCTCCTTCTGTCTTGCTCCATGTCCAAAAGAAGACTGCAAACTGGCGCCAGTAAACGATGTCACGTGACCGATGTGACGTCAGCGGAAATTACGTAGCATCACGAGATATTCTGGAAGTCGTGGCATAAACACGAACGATCGATCGGCACACGAACGTTCCCTCTCGTAAACGCACTTTCAAAATACATGTTAGTATGTTTGTAAGTACATCAGAATGCATTCGTAAACCTGTAAAATAGTTCGTAAAGCTGTAAAATAGTTTGTAAAGCTCTAAACTAGTTTCTTTGATGGTTTGCACATACATACGTTCACAGTCACTGCTTCCCGCCGAACGTTCGTGCGACTATAATGCCGTGGCTGTGTTTTGCTTTTTTTCCCAATACCACTGTGTAATGGATGCTGTACCTGATTTCCAAGATGGCGTTCCGCTTCCTCACCGCATGGCCTCTGCTGGTCGCAGTACTGTGATGCTCCCTTCTTCCCGCCCTGTGATTGGGCGCCGGCGACGGAATGGGCGCCGGCGTCAGGACGCCAGCGTCAGCACGCCACTGCGTCCGGACTGACGCAACTGCGTCCGGACTGACGCAACTGCGTCCGGACTGACGCAACTGCGTCCGGACTGACGCAACTGCGTCCGGACTGACGTCAGCACGTCCGCAAATTGGCCTGTTGCCTGTTATATCGATCCTGTTTGTCTGCTGCCTGAATTGACCATTGCCTGTTTTCCTGACTACTCTCTTGATAAACCCTTCCTGTACTGCGAATCTGGTCTGGTCTCCTCCTTGGTCCTCACTTCAACTGTGCCTTCGGGCCCTTACAGTATTACACTTAATATTGATCTTGATAAAAAAAAACCAAGGCTGCAGCTGTCAGTAAGGAAACATTATACTCTTGGATTTTCCAGCAGAATTATGCTTTATACAGTATAATTGGGCCATGGACCCTCTTGAGGAGACTCAAGTTCAGCCTGACGAATCTGGAACCATCCTGGAGCTGACTAACCACATGCAGGCCTTCGAAGGCCGACAGTCTCGCTACAGTCAAGTCATGGAAGCAATCCTAGAGAAACTGTCTGTTCTCTCTCCGGTAACTCCTGTTCCTGTCTCGCCTGTGCAAGTCCCGCAAGTCTCTGAGCCACGCATTCCTGCACCTCCACTCTATTCTGGTGATCCTGAAGCCTGCAGAGGATTTGTCAACCAATGTCTGATCCAATTCTCTCTGCTTCCTGGACAGTTCGTCTCTGAGTGTGCAAAGGTGGGGTATATTATTGCCCGTCTGTCTGGAAAGGCTCTTGAGTGGGCATCTCCGCTTTGGGAAAAGGAAGACCCCTTGATCTTCGATTCCAAGGCGTTCTTACAGGAGTTCCGCACTATTTTTGATGCTTCCGGCCGGGCTGCTTCAGCTTCTGCTCGCCTGTTCCAAATGCGGCAAGGTTCTCGTACAGTTCCAGAATATGCGATAGAATTCCGCACGCTGATGGCTGAAACTTCCTGGAACATTGACAGCTACCATGCAGCTTTCTATAATGGACTGTCGATGCACATTAAGAAAGATCTTGTGTCTCGGGAAATACCCATTCGATGGGAAGATCTTGTTGCCCTGGCTATTAGAGTTGATACTCGTCGGAGAGAGCATCTAGCGGAGTTGAGGCGAGCAAAGAAGTTCCTGCCAGCTCTGGTCCCTTGTTTCCAGAAGCCTCTTCTCTCTTCTTCGCCTCCGGCTATCTCTCCTCCTCCAGCTAAAGAGGTCTACCTGGGAAGAGTCGATCACTCCTGCCATTCTTCTGCCCGTCGCCTGCTTCTTCCTGTGCAGATTCAGATGGGCTCCAAGAGAATCTCCGCTCAAGCTTTCCTGGACTCCGGTGCTGCGGGGAATTTCATGGATAAAGCATTTGCCGGCAGCCATTCTTTTCCTCTCCAATCCCTGGCAGCACCCCTTCGAGTTCTAGCCATTGATGACCGTCCGCTGACTTCGGCTATAATCTCCCAGTCTACCGTGGATCTCTCCTTCAAAGTGGGCACATTACATCTTGAAAGACTGTCTTTTCTCTTAATTGACTGCCCTTCAACTCCCATTGTGCTGGGTCTGCCCTGGCTGAGTGTCCACAATCCGGTCATTGATTGGTCTTCTGCTCAAATTTCCCGGTGGAGTCCTTTTTGTCAACGCAACTGCTTACCCTCCAATTCCCTTATCAAGGTTTCTTCAGTAACTCCGAATCCATCTTTACCGCCTGTCTATCAAGCCTTCTCTGATGTGTTCTGTAAGAAGTCTGCCGAAACTCTACCTCCTCACCGTCCCTATGATTGCCCTGTTGAACTCCTTCCCGGAACCATGCCCCCTAGAGGCCGCACCTACCCACTTTCACCTTCAGAAACCTCTGCCATGAAGGAGTATATTCAGGAGAATCTCCAGAGAGGGTTCATCCGTCCATCCTCCTCTCCAGCTGGAGCTGGATTCTTTTTTGTAGAGAAAAAAGACGGCAGTTTGAGGCCTTGCATAGACTATAGGGGGTTGAATAAAATAACCTTAAAGAATCGCTACCCCCTTCCTCTCATCTCAGAACTATTTGATCAGCTCAAAGGTGCCAATCTGTTTACTAAATTAGATCTCCGGGGGGCCTATAATCTTATCCGGATCAGAGAAGGAGACGAATGGAAGACTGCGTTCAACACTCGAGACGGGCATTACGAGTATTTGGTGATGCCATTCGGTCTTTGTAATGCTCCTGCAGTCTTCCAAGAGTTCATTAATGATATTTTCCGGGACTTGTTGGGGCGAAGTGTGGTCGTTTATCTGGACGACATTCTTGTTTTTTCCAAAAATCTTAAAGAGCATCGCTGTCAAGTCCAAGAAGTCCTTTCCCGTCTGAGAAAGAATAACCTCTTTGCCAAATTAGAGAAGTGTTTGTTCGAAGTGTCCTCCATCTCCTTCCTTGGATACATCATCTCCCAACAAGGCTTCAAGATGGATCCAGCCAAGGTTTCAGCGATCCTGGATTGGCCTCTCCCCACTAGTGTCAAGGCTGTTCAAAGATTCATCGGCTTTGCCAATTACTATAGACAATTTACCAAAGGTTTTTCGTCCAAATCTCCCCTATCCTGGCTCTCATCCGTAAAGGGGGAAGACCTCAGCATTGGCCTCCGCTAGCCTTGGAAGCTTTCAAGACCCTCAAAGAATCTTTCTCATCTGCCCCAATCCTTAGACATCCAGAACCCCTTCAACCTTTCTTCATCGAAGTTGATGCCTCGGATGTTGGAGCTGGAGCCATATTATCTCAAAGATCGTCTTCTGATAGGAAATTACATCCCTGTGCTTTCTTCTCTAAAAAATTCTCTTCTCCTGAACAGAACTATGACGTAGGAAACCGTGAGTTGTTGGCTGTCAAGTTGGCTCTTGAAGAATGGAGACACTTACTTGAAGGTTCCGCAGTTCCAGTAACTATCTTTACCGACCATAAGAACCTAGAATATATCCAGTCTCTCAAACGTCTCAATCCCCGGCAAGCCAGATGGTCCCTCTTCTTCTCACGTTTCAACTTCATTATAACTTTTCGTCCTGGTTCAAGAAATAAGAAGGCGGATGCTCTTTCCCGAAGTTTTGTTTCTGATGATCCCATTTCTGAAGACCCAGAACCCATTTTACCTCCTACAAAGATTATTGCCGCATTGTTTCCTTTCTTAGCCTTCAATTTATTGTCTGCCCAGTCCTCTGCTCCTGTGGATACTCCTGTGGGGGTAGCCTTCGTTCCTCCAGAGTTCCGTCATGATATCCTGGCCCAGGCCCACAATTCGAAGCAAGCAGGTCATCCTGGTGTTAAGAAAACAACGGAGCTCTTATCTCGTCTTGTTTGGTGGCCCTCTTTGAAGAAGGACGTTAAAGATTTTGTTTCTTCTTGTTCCATCTGTGCTGTTTCTAAGTCTGGACATTCCCCTCCCAAGGGGTTATTATTACCCTTACCCATTCCTTCTCGGCCATGGACTCATTTGGCGATGGACTTTATTGTGGACCTTCCTGTTTCTTCTGGTTTTACCGTGATTTGGGTGGTGATCGACAGATTCAGCAAGATGGCACATTTTACTCCTCTTCGCAAAATTCCTTCAGCTCCTGAACTCTCCAGATTATTCATTGAACATATCTTCAGACTTCATGGTTTTCCTGCGGAGATCGTCTCTGACCGTGGGTCTCAATTTGTCTCGAAATTCTGGAGGTCCCTTTGTAAAGCCCTTGGTGTTTCCCTTCAATTTTCTTCAGCCTACCACCCCCAGTCCAATGGAGCAGCAGAAAGAGTCAATCAGGCTCTTGAACAGTTCCTCCGGTGTCATGTGTCTCTGTGTCAAGACGATTGGGCTGATCTCCTCCCTTGGGCTGAGTTTGCCCATAATAATGCTTTACACTCTTCTTCTGAAAAGTCTCCTTTTTTCTGTGTCTATGGTATTAATCCCTTGGCTTTCCCTCAGGATCTTCTTCTCACAAATGTCCCTGCTGCCAATGACCAAGCTGCCCACATGTTGGCTATCTGGCATGCTACAACAGCTAACCCGGAGAAGAGTTCTTTGGCACAGAAAAAGTTTGCCGACAAGAGAAGAGTTTCTTCCCCTCCATATGCTCCTGGAGACAAAGTCTGGCTTTCTACTCGAAATATTCGTCTCAAGGTCCCAACTCCCAAACTTGGTCCCAAGTTCATCGGTCCCTTTCCTGTCATCGAAATCATCAACCCTGTTGCTGTCCGGTTGCAACTCCCTCCTGAGATGCGGATTCCAAATGCATTCCATGTGTCTCTTCTTAAACCTGCAGTCTTTTCTTCTTCTTCTCCCTCCCCAGCTCCTGTTCTTGTGGATGGCCATCAGGAGTTTGAAGTGCAGAAGATTCTGGACTCTCGGATTTCTAGAGGTTCCCTGCAGTATCTTATTGAATGGAGGGGGTTCGGTCCTGAGGAGTGTTCTTGGGTGAAGAGTTCCGATGTCCATGCCCCTCTTCTTGTCCGGAACTTTCATAGACGTTTTCCCTCCAGCCCTGGTCCTGGGGGTCCTGGGGCCCCCCCCTAAGGAGGGGGGTACTGTAATGGATGCTGTACCTGATTTCCAAGATGGCGTTCCGCTTCCTCACCGCATGGCCTCTGCTGGTCGCAGTACTGTGACGCTCCCTTCTTCCCGCCCTGTGATTGGGCGCCGGCGACGGAATGGGCGCCGGCGTCAGGACGCCAGCGTCAGCACGCCACTGCGTCCGGACTGACGCAACTGCGTCCGGACTGACGCAACTGCGTCCGGACTGAAGTCAGCACGTCCGCAAATTGGCGCGAAATCAGGCCTATTTAAGGCAGCTCCTTGTACTGCTCTGTGCCCAATTATAGGTCTTGTTTCCAAGTTCCTGGGTGTGTTTATGCTGATATTAGATTTCCTGTGTGCCGACCTTGCCTGTTATATCGATCCTGTTTGTCTGCTGCCTGAATTGACCATTGCCTGTTTTCCTGACTACTCTCTTGATAAACCCTTCCTGTACTGCGAATCTGGTCTGGTCTCCTCCTTGGTCCTCACTTCAACTGTGCCTTCGGGCCCTTACACACTGTCTATTTTAATTTTTAATAATTTGTTTGATTACTTATATAAATATATATATATATACATTTTTTTTTAAGATGGCTGCTGAAAAGTTTATGCATCCTGAATTTTTGAGAGAATTCATTGATCTTTATCAGTCTTTGCCATGCTTGTGGAAAATAAAGGCGGCGGAATATTCAAACCGGCACAAAAGAACAGAAGCATATGAGACACTGGTGCAACTATGCAAGAGAATCAATCCTGCAGCAAATGTCGACTTTGTAAAAAATAAAATATCAAACATAAGGACTGTTTTTAGAAAAAGAATTTAACAAAGTGCAGTCATCCAAAAAGTCTGGTGCCTCTGCAGATGATATATATACCCCAAGACTATGGTATTACGACCTCCTCTACTTTACAGTGGACCAGGAGATACCAAAAAGCTCTATCACTGTCATGGGTACAGCACTTGAACCAACCAGGAAAATGCAGAGTCATGTGAAGAAATTTCTTCAGAAGACCAAGTATCACAGGTAAATATGCAAAAACAAATTGGAAGGTTACGTTTGTTTGTTTCCCATTTTCTTATATCCTTTATAACCATACTACATTTCATTCCTACAGACTGTGAACTCTGAAAATATTCAGCAAACACAAGCATCACAGCCAGCACAGCGCACAGTACCAAAAGCAAAGGAAAGAAAACCACAGCAGGATGATGCAAAAAGTAAATTTTTTAATGAAGCATCAGCCATACTTGCAAAGGCTGATGATGAACTTGATGCATTTGGGTTTACTGTAGCTGCAAAATTACGGAGGATGCATGAAGAAAAAAGTCTGCACTACGAATTATTAATTACTGATTTGCTTCATAAAGGCCTACAAAATAAACTTTCGGAAAGTACCGTAATATCCAGCAATACGCCACCAATGTTACCACATACATACTAGAACCACTATCCACAATACCCTCCTCCGACAAACCAATCATTCCCTCAGCCATGTTCCTCTACCCCTTCACCAGCTGCTAGACATCTTTCTTTTTCCAGCCCTTGCCCGGTACCCAATGACCTTCATTACCTAGAATCTGAAGAGAATAATAGGTATGCACCTTTGTAAGCTTTTGGATATCTTTGAAAGCTTTTGGAGTTAACTGCACTTTAGTTTTGGACATTTTTTTCCCGATTGAACCTGTTTGCTTGTTTTTATAGTACTTACACTTACACACATCCTTCCATTTTATCTATATATAGTGTGAAATATTGTGCTGCACTTTTTGTTTTGGACAGTTTGCACTTGTTTGCTTGTTTTTTTATTATATTTATATAATATATAGTATATTATAGTAATTTAAATTGGTGTATTGTACTTATTGCTCTTTTATACAAAACAAAATACAATAAATGTTCTTACAAAAAATGTATTTATTTATTTTGTACAAAGTTATGCAATGACTGTATTACGCAGTATACAATAATTGCAAAAGGTGAAAGATGAAAATTTAAACCATCCGGTATTGCCAGTCTACTTTGCCAACCCCATTAAAATACTGTACATAATTTTCTCGGTTGGTTTTAGCATCAGCTGATGTGTTTCTGGATTGTGACCCTTGCAGCTGTAGAAGCATGTTGCTCTCATTTCGCCATTCAGCTGGTACAAAGGTCCCAGTCTGAACATCCTCATGATCCACCATGCTGACGGGCATAGGAACTGTGGTTTTTCTTTCTCATATGCAGAACACAACAGGAAAGAACTATAATGTCTATTTTGTCAGGGCATAAATTTATGGAGGTGTGAAAGATGCGAAAATGATTTGCCAGTATTTTCACAGCGTTTTCAACGACTCGCCTTGCACGTGACAGCCTATAATTAAAAAATTTTCTCTCGGGTGTTGACATCTTTTGAGGGAAAGGTTTCAGAAGATTTTCATGCAGTGCAAAGGCCTCATCAGCAACAAATTCAAAATTTAGTCCTTCCTTGGTCTCCTGGTTTGTTGGCAAATGTAATTCTTTGCTCTTTAGTTTGCGATTAAATACAGTCTGCTCAATAACTCCACCATCGGATAGTCTCCCGTTCTTTCCAATGTCAACCATTATAAATTCATAGTTTGCATTGACAATTGCAAGTAATACAATACTAAAATATCCTTTTGTAATTGTAAAAATATGACCCTGAATTTGGTGGTGGGTTAATGCGGACGTGTTTCCCATCTATTGCACCACCACAGTTCGGGAAGTTCCAATAATCGCAGAACTGTTGAGCAATTGCTTGCCACTCTTCAGAAGTCTCAGGAAACTGTGGAAAAACAAAAAAAAATATATTGTTAAAACAGTACCTGATAAACTAGCCATTATACATTTATTGGACAGTGTTTTACTCTGGGATTCAATATTACCTTTAAAAACTCTGTTTTGAGGGCTGTGACAATGGGATCACATGTCTGTGGAATAATATTCCCTAAAGATTGAGCCGAAATTCCAGTAGAAAATTTGAGATCTTCAAGTGATCTTCCGGTAGCCAAAAACCTCAGAGTCGCAATAAGCCTTTGTTCTGGCGAGATAGATTTTCTCATAACAGTATCTTGCTTCTGAATTAGTGGGCTGACCAGCTGAAGCAGGGATCTGAAGCATGTTTCAGACATCCTCAGATAATTTTTAAAATCATCAGGGTTGTGAGCTTGCAACTCCCGTAGAAGTCCCATATGAGACAAAGTCTCACGCTTTAAAAGCAACTGCTTACTCCAGCATGAACGGTTTCTCTTTTTCTTCTTTTCTGGGAGTGCTGTTGCCAAAGCAATTGCCAATGCTGCTCTTTTCTTGCCATTCATAATCCTGGACTCATTTTGGCTTGAAATATAGAAGGTAGTGAGGCTTCGTGCAGACGATCGGTCGGGGCGCGGTCGTTTGTATGCCTAGCGCGATCGTTCGTTTGAATACCTAGTTTCCATTTAGAAAAGACGTCATTTCCGCGAACGTCATTTCTGTGAGCGTCAGCAACATACGTCACTACTGATGTCGGACGATTTATGACCAGAACATCGTACGATTTGTCAGTCCTTCAACTTAAATCCAACGATGAAAATCTTTAGGTTAGTAGTAGGTCGGAGCATTTGTACGAACGATCGTAATCTGAACGATCGTCGTACGTCACCCGAGATCGTTGCGTCTATGGCCAGCTTAAGGAAGCTTGTAGGCCAATTATTCTTTCATTATATACAGCACTGCAGTAAAGCTTGAAGTGGAAATATCCTGAATAGAGCTTAAGGTTTTGCATAGTTTTATGCCTAAAAGTTGCTGGTAATATTCTTACCAGAACTTTATTATTAAGCAAGATTCCAAGACAAGGTTCTTCAGAATAACTGAGTTTATTTAGTAGACACTGGAATCTTGGGAAGCTTGTCACAATATCGCACTTGCAATGGAGCCACCATTGTGGTCTATATCTGCCAACTGCAGACAGGGTGTACATGCTGAATGTTGCTTCAATCCTGTCTCGTTTTTTAATTTATGATAACCTCTTGACCTCTGGCAGCAGGGTCTTGACATTATGTGAGCACAGTCTAATATTATCTTACTAGACCACCATTAACTCTCTCCTGCCCACCTGGCTTAGGTTTGCCCATATTGGGACTTGGAACTAAGTTATTTTATATGTTGTCCCTTGGTACAGCCGCAAGCCGTCTATAGTGGGGTGTCCTCCATCATCCATCAAGGTGCAAATTACAAAACAGTGGGCCAAGGACAGACTCCCTAATATAAAAACTATTTCATTTATTTTTCATTTAAAACTTTCAGAAAACCACAAGTAGTATGTCAAACACATTTTTTTTAAATTCAATTTGTTTTACTTATATAAGCAATACCTTTATGATTTCTATTTTTACAGGCCTCATTGCTTTTTGGAAGCTCTGTTGGCCTCCCTGTGACTTAAAAGTTTTAAATTGCCTTAAATGCATTTTTTTTTCCTTTCAACCTCAATGCTAGGTTTTCTATTAATCGGTTAGCTTTACTGTCCTTATTTCTAAGGTGTCACTCCTTTAAACAGTTGTCTGCAACATTATTTGAAACGAGATCCTGTTATAATTACTATTCCCTAAATGCTCACATACCCACTAGTATTCAAGATAATTTTGATATTAATATTGATTACAAGCTCCAAAAGACCACCTTTCTAGTTGTCTGTAATGGATAACAGTCCTTACATTTTTCAACCTCAGTATAAAATAAAGGGCTTCAAATTATATGGCAAATGGTTTAGAATAAGCTATTACATTTTTCCATTAGGATTTTCTAACATTTTTCTTGGTGCAGCATACAGTAAATGAATTTGTTGCAGTGTCTGATCTGGAGATACAGATGAAAAATTCTGTATAGAAGACAAAGCTAGTTAAACAGTGACACCTGTAGACTGGTAGAAGCTAATGCAAATACAGATTGGAATCTGCACTTGGGCAGGGACTGTTGTGTATGATGAACAAGTTAAAGTACTGTAAAAAAAAATGTCAGTGCTATATAGATATATAATACAATAGAAACACACTCACAGAATGTTGTAAAGGATCCTATTTCTCTAAGTCAGTATATTTTATTAGTAAATATTCCATTTTGCAGTGAAAGCATATAAAGATATAAAGCAGTTGTTTCCTAACAGCATGAATACCAGTTAGGAAAAGGTTTGGGCTAAATTTAGTTATGTGTTCTCCTAGATACACTTGAAAGCTAGGAGAGGCATCCACTGATATATATAATATTGAAATACTTTAGCTCAGTAACCCTGTTGCAAACTGCTTACTACTTCATATTACTCAGCATAATTTACCAATCCCAATACTGTACTTCAACAGCATACATATGGATGGAATATTGATCTGGGTGTGTTATGCTGGTCAAATTCATTCATGAGAGGCACATTGATACTTTTAATGCAGTTAGAGTAGTTGTAGAATTGCAGTAACTTCTAATAGGGAAACAGAATATATCACAACATAAGCTTGTAGCGTCTGTAGTAGAGCTTATGGCAAATATTGAAGAGACACATTGGCCATGTAACAGGTAAGGAATTTGGAGGTTACCGGTAAAGATTTCTTCTAGTTTGAAAATATTAATAGCACCACAGTGGCCTATACATACTGTACATAGCACAGTAGTTGTGAGGTATGGGATAGGGTACACAGGGTCCAGGCCTCAATTTGTATTTATTCATTTTTCTAGGAGATTCTATAATACTTGCCCTTTCTGAAGTATTATCCTTTGAACAGAAGAGCAGCAGATATTTATACTCTGTACTGAAGTGAGAATATAATATATATAATAATGAATTGTATCATGCTTTTAGCCACTCATGTGCAACTGATTCTGAGGAAGATTCCCCTGCAGAATTACCAGAATTAAAGCTGGCTGAGAATGACTGGTAAGATACAAGTTTAGACTGTTCTTAGAACGTTTTTCTGACATTTAGGGGGTTATTTACTAATCTTTACTGATTACTTAAGTCAGGCTTTTTGGGGCAAAACTCACATTTTCTTCAGTTTTTGAAGAGAAAAGGATAGTTTGGTCTAAAAAAAACATACTTTTTTAAATCTAAATGTTTACATATAGGCTTTCAAAATTTATGGGGCCAATTCATTGTTATTTTTATAAATTATACAGATCAGTAATTAAAGTTACCACTAGGTTAAATATTAACAACCCTTTTACATGTAACTGTTTATAAATATTTCTGATGATCGGTTCTTAAATCTCTCTCATGTGATTTACAATGAGCAGTAAGGATTCTGATTTCTACCACCCCTTACAAACTGTTCAAAGTACATCCTAACAAACTGATTTGTGACCACCTGCAAAATTCACTGTAACATCCATGGAGATCCTGACGATCCAGATTGATAAATTGTGCTCTGAAGAATAGAGAGAAAAAACAGGCAGGGAAAAGGGGGGGGGGTGTAGATCAGTCCAGTCAAACTGGAAGAAAGAAGGCTAGATGTAGGCCTTCATGGGAGCCCCCTATAATTTGTTGTATGTCTCTGTAGGGGTCATTTATATAACAGAATGCAGTGTACCACTTTTTTGCAGTTTGCACACTGCATTCTGCTCTTTACAGATTGCCAAAGATCCCTGAGCTCTGTTTCGGGGTGTAGAGACCTACCATTGCCTCCACAAATTTTGTCCATTAGTCAGCAGAACTATCAAACACAGGCAGCAATGCAAAAAGAATGAGGGTTATAGATAAAATGAGGAATCTTTAGTGCAATTGTCATCGTAGTCCACAGAGTTTTCAGATTTCTTTACCAAAAGGAGAAACCCTCCAAACAAATACCCATGTCGGACACTTTTGTGTTCCACATTCCAATTAGCTCTCACATAGGTAATGAAAACAATGGTACTTTATGAACAGAGCTTCACTTCTTGAACCTTCCATAAAAGTAATACTGCAATCAAAGGTTGCTGATAACTCCCTGCATATTCTAGTATTTTATCAAGATTAAAGCTTTAGCCATTTCACAGACATATTGTTAAACCAATATTGGCCAGTCAAATGTTTTCCTACGTCTCCAGGGCCAGTGACCTATTGAATGCAAATAGAATATTTCTTCTAGTGCCTAATATTTGAACAGTACTATGCCTATCCTTCTGATATTTTAGGAACCCAAAAACTGTACTATAATCTCACTATGTCATATAACAACAAGATGACCAACATAATCTGTTAGAAATATTTTTTTATGAGAGAATACTGAAATCTTTTTCGTAAGCCTAATACTGCATGTGCACAAACAACACATGGAGTAATATTAATTCAGACACAATCTACTACCTCTCTGCACACAGATTTGTAAAAGTGCACTTGGAAGATAATTATTATGCACACACCCAGGAAGAAATTAGAGTAAATATTGTTTGTAATTAAGTTTAGCATGCCTACATAGTTTTAGAGAAGGGGTTTTCCCATTTGCTGACGTTTAGAATAGAAAATACATTTAAAAAAAATCTTTTTATTTGACAATTCAGATGAACTTTAGTTTTTGGAATATTTCTCTGTTTCAACTGTAGGAAGATCTTTGCATCAAAGTACATAAGTAAAGAACTCTCACAAGTTTAGCCTCAATACCCCAAACTTTGACCATTTGGTCTCATATCTGTCAAAGAGTGGCCCTGTACTTATCTGGTTTGGCAAGTGATCTATATATGTAGGATGTAATTGGTGCAATCATTCAATCCATTTTGGGAGCTCACACATGGATCATTAGGTATTCTTAATAATGAAACAGAGATGTGTGTAACCAACTCATAAATGTCTATTTACACAGCTTGCTACCTGACAGTCAGCACTTGTCTTTTATTGTGAGTATAAATCTCATACAAACTGGTTGGCAACAATTCCTGGACTAAACATCGCTTAGGCCACTTCATTACACGGATATATAATTAAACGTCTGCTGCCTGAGAATCGAAAGCACTCATAGAGAAGTCCTTGTAATGATGTGTTTGATAGGAGCAGATAGGTTGAGCTTTAAACATTTCATTTTAATGAAAGTCTAGTAGCAAAAAAAACTTATTTTAGTAATTGACTTAATTTTAAACTGTGAATCTACAAGTGTTACAATTATGATTAAAAGCATTTCACAATATGTATTAATGACAATATGGAGGAGAGTCTATTTGAGCAAAGGTTGCAATAAAATAATCTTGATATATTAAGGTTGCTTGGTGGGGTCAAGTCAACTTGTCCACTGGGCTTGGTGTTGCAAAAGGACCTTGCCAGATGACGGCAGTACTAAGTTTAATAAGTGCAAAATGGGTTTACTTCTCTGCTTCTGCATGGTGACACACTTTTACTAACTGTAGATTCAGCATTTATAGCAGTTGGAAATCTCTTGTATTGGGAGATACTATGCCTGCTGGTAGTGGCTTAGATTTGCCCTCTTGTACAAAGATTACTATTATTACTAATAGAATTGCACTAATAGCAGATTTGGGGCTGTTCTCTCTGTGGTCCTTACTTAACCTATGGCTTAATAGATGGATGTTGATGTGGTCCAGCCCTCACATGGTGAGAAAGGAAGTGTAAATTGATAATGAAGATCAAAAACTGACTGGTTGTTTGGGATTAGAGAAAACTTTGTGTTTATTAATGGATTATCAGAATGTGTAGATGCCGCACCTCTCACCTATCCTGATTCCCCTGCTTTGGTGGTGCTGATCTTCCTAGACTGTCGGCACTTGTCAATACAATGTGAAGGTAGATTTAAGAGAGTCGCACAAACACCATATTGTTGCATGTGGGGAGCTTACCCATTCTATTTTAGTATCATATCATAGTACTTACAATCCTGTATTTTCCTGTGCCTCACTAGACACCTTTTCCAACATGATACACACTGACATTGACAAACGTTTAATAAAACATTTTTCACCAAGAAGGAGCCATCTTAACTCTAAAGAAAAAATCTAATTTGCAAAATAACTACATAGTGATTAAAAAGGCTGATAAGGGGGGAAGTATTGTAGTGATGGATAAGGCCGACTACATGAAGGAAGCCCACAGACAACAACAGGGAACATTATATAAAACTGGATAATGATCCTACTGGTAGATTAAAAATAGACATTAAACTGTTCCTTGGGGACGCATGGTTGTCTGGGGTAAATTCTCCAGAGATACAGGAACTCCTCTACAAAGACAATCCCAGGGTTCCGTAGACGTCAATACCTCAATATACCTCAATATTGCATGATGAGGGTATAGAATGTACCAGAGAGTATTTACTAAAGGAAGATTTACCTGCACACAAGACTAATTTCCTATGTGATTGTCTTGAATTAGTATTGAAACAAAATTACTTCCGATTTGACACAGAATATTTTTTACAAATTCAGGGGACCAGTATGGGTGTGAATATGGCTCCTGCTTATGCTAACATTTTTATGCATACATTTGAGCATGAGAACATTCTGCATCATCCACTTTTTGAGAAGTATATTGCACTATGGAGGCGTATGTGACTTCTCATTTGGACTGGTCCCGTAGAGACATTATCGGAAATTATTTGTATACTTGAATAGTATTAAATTTACAATGTGTATTGGTCCCCAGAGTGTAAGTTACCTGGATGTCCAGGTAACCTGGTCTGATGGCATGCTAGTGACTGACCTATACAAAAAACCAACAGATATAAATAATATGCTAAGAAAGGACAGTTTCCACCCAACAGGGACAGTTAAAGGGCTCCCTAAGAGTCAGTTCATAAGAGCCAGGAGAAAAACATCATCTGACACATTATATAAGATACAAGCCAACGCCCTGATAAACAATTCATGCAAAGGGGCTATCATGAAACAGATCAGATCAGTACAGCTTAAGAGGTAGGAAAAGTCAAGAAGGAAGAGTTACTTTATAGAAAAAACAGAAAAAATTAGGCATTCCCTGTGTAACCACTTATGGCCCACATTCCACATTTATCAAAAAGGTAATCAATAAACATTGGTTCATACAACAAAATGATAAGGTGTTTGGTAAATTGTTCTTGGAAACCCCTCTTTTCTCTTACAAAAAAGGTAAAAGCATAGGGGATCATTTAACCAGATCAGATGTGAGAATTGACAAAACAGGTATTCGGTAAGGTGGCTACTTTTCCCTGCTCAACTGTGGCATTATAAAAGTGTATGCAACCATCCCAGTAAAGCTGGCCATAGTTGCAAAGATTCGAACGATCGGACTTCCCCATCTCCCGACCTGCCACTAACCATTCCGATCAAATAAAGTAGAAAAGAACAGATCAGCAATGTTCTGCCCCTGACAGCAATCGTACGAAAGTTATGTCCAGCAAAAGCTAGTGACAGTCTTCCTCTGAAAATCATATGATCGGCAATACACACAGAGATATTATCGGCAGAAATCTTTTAACTGGGCTGATCGACCAAACGACTGATCTCGGCCAGACGAAAAATGTCGGGACTCGCCACACACGGCCAGAAAATCGTACGAATCCTCGATTCATACAATTGGATCTTTGCGTCTAGGGTCAGTTTAAGGGTTACCCTATAGATCTTCGGGGGTTTTGTCACCTGTACTACAGAAGGTGTGGTCTACCTGTTAAAATGTCCATGGGGTTTTGGCTATGTGGGTCAGACTGCAAGGGCCATTAGAACCAGCCTCAATAAACATAAAAGTGTAATCAGGAATTTCAAACCGGAAACAGGGGCTAACGAGCCAAAAGAGAGTAAAAACAAGGAGAAGGTCAAAAAAGAAACAATGTTGGCTAAGCATTTTTTTTGCGGTATCCCAAATAAGATGTCAGATCCTAGAGAAAATAAAGGTACCATGAGGTAATGAAGCTGGCACTTGTCAAAAGGGAGGTGTTCTAGATGTGGAAATTAAACTTTACATCCCAAGGGTCTAAATGAAAATTTTAGTTTATCTTGCTTTTTGTAAAGATACATTTTGAAGATGACCCTGATACTTTGTTTCTTTTCACAGATAATCTATATTTGTCCTGTATGCTTTAAATGTTGTGGTAGCACAAATGTTTGTATCCTGATGAAGGGTTAAAACTTCCCAGAAATGTTGATGCACAGGTGGTCACAATAAAAGGGGGAAGCTCTCTTAAAGGAGAAGGAAAGCTATTGCCAATAGATTAGCTGCAATAGTGCAAGCTACAATGCTATATTTATTCTGTAGAATGTTTTACCATAACTGAGTAAAAAGCTCTAGAAACTCTGTTTGTTTAGGATAGGAGCTGCAGTATTAACATGGTGTGACATCACTTCCTGCCTGAGTCTCTCCCTGCTCTGGGCTCAGATTACAGTAGAGAAGGGAGGGGGGTGGGGAAGAGGAGCAAACTGAGCATGCTCTTGCCCAGGGCAATGAGGTTTAAGCTGAAGGCAGGAAGTCTGATACAGAAGCCCATGTGTACACAATAGAAGGAAAGAAATGTGGTGTTTCTTTTGACAGGGGACTCAGAGCAGCACTACTTTGGGGGTTTACTGGTATATTTAGATGGACCTTTCTGATAAGGCTTACTTAGTTTTAACCTTTCCTTCTCCTTTAAATCTACATTCATATTAGTGAATTATCCCATTTGACTTTGAAACAATGCATCTTTCTGCCTATGCTGATAAGGTGACATTCATTTGGCTATGGACTTTTGGACTAGGAATTGTTCATAAAAAGCAATAATTAGTTAAAGAAAATTAATTCACAAAAGCATACTTCTAAAGGAATATCAATTTGAAGTCATTAAAAGATTACGAAGGGACTGAATAAACTAATCAGTGTCCAAATGAATTAAGATCTATGCTTACAATGCAATATAGTATAAATCAGTCTGAATTTGTTTTAGGAGTAAATTCAACTGCTTAGAAGAATAAAGCTGCAAATATTTAAGTTGCAGATTGACACTAAGGAAGCTTGAAGGCCAGGTATTCTTTCATTCTATAAAGCACTGCAGTAAAGCTTGTATGTAAGTACCAAGCCACACTGTATTAAACCAAAAACATTGCCGAACATTTAAGGATTTTTTTTTTACACAAGTAAAAGATTTACAATGCTTACTCCAACCCCCGGAGTTGCTAAAATTAGCTTTGATGTGTTGCTATGGACAGAACATGGGTTCAGTTCCAGCTAGAGCACTATCTGCAAGGAGTACTCATGTTTGCTTTAACTACAATTATTAGTTCCAGATAAAATCGCCCATAGCGTATGAAGGTGATAGGGATCTTAGATTGTAAGCTCCACCTGGGGCTGGGTGGACCAACGATAATGTGGTAGCACAGGCATGGGACCTGGGGTTTTCCATATGAGGGATCTTTCCATAATTTGAATCCCAATACCTTCAGTGTACTATTAAATAATTTAAACATTAATTAAACCTAAATTGTTTTGCCTGCAATGAGGATTAATAATATTTTAGCTGAAATTAAGTAAAAGTTACTGATTTATTATTACAGAGAATTTCTTTTTTAAAAAATTAGAAAACCAGCCATGTGATACACAGCATTAATCACTTGCTTTAGGTAAGTAAAGGTATGGGAAATTGATTAAAAAAGTATCTCTATTCGCACATAATTAATTTGCTTTAGCTTTTTATCAATTTACAATTAATCAATTTTATCTCACGCACCGCCCACATAAATTGGGGTAATGTAAACTTCATATATTAAATAGATGTGTTCGCTGCCATCATGCAATTAAAGTAAAGGTATGGGACCTGTTGTCCAGAATGATCTGTACATGGGGGTTTCCAGATAAAGGGGCAATTATCTGGATTACCATAACTTACAATATAATTTAAACATTAAATAAACCCAATAGGCTTGCTTTGCCTCCCTTTAGAATTCATTATGTTAGGATCAAATAAAATATACTGTTTTGTTATTACAGAGAAAAAGGACATCATTTTAAAATATTTGAATTATTTGATTAAAATGGAGTCTATGGGAGATGGCCTTTGCGTAATTTGTAACTTTCTATATAACAGGTTTCCGGATAAAGACTAGTGAGCCAGTGCAGGAGAAGTAAACTTGTCCTTTAATCTTTCTGTGGGGGTACTGTATGAAATGCTTTAGCAAAACCAGAGTTTTATATCCAGTGCAACCACAATGGCTTTATTCCTGCTCACCAATTAAACTTTTCTGGCAAGATCAATTGTGCATAATACTATGCTGGGACAAACGCATAGTATTGAGATTTGCAATGTATTCTATTATATGATATTAATTATCTTTCTCAAAACCCTTTCCTACCACAGATGAACTAACAGGACTACACTTCACAAGTTGAGAATGAGATCCCCTATTGAATAATGGTACAACGTTAGCAATTTGCCAATCTTTTGGCACTATACCAGACAGTACAACCCGAAAACTGATAGATTTGTAAATCAGAAGGACCCGGCTTGCTGTAGAAAGAAAAGGTCTTTTGTGATTTTTAGATCTAGTACTTTTCTACAAGATGCATATAGTTAACAGAGTGTATGTAACTGCAAGTTAGTGAGCCATTGCAGGAACAGGAAAGCAAGAGTCTTTGAAATTAGGAGTAGATGAGCCCATGGGAAAAGTAATACACATGGCATGTGTTTGCTCAGTCCCCCAGGCCACAGGGGAATCTAATAACCAGAGCAGCAAAAGTTTTAACCAAAAGAGGAAGAGAAGCCTGACAGGTTATACAGGATATCCCTATACAAGCAGCACAAAAGAATTAAACAAATTCATAGGTCATTTTTTACGGCTCTTACAGATGAACGTTTTTACCTGCGCTCCCCTGCGTTTGGTTTCATATGTTCAGCTGCAGGGGAGCGCAAGAGTAGACGCACTGAATTCCTTTCAATGTGGCTGTACTCACACAGACGCATGCAAGCGGCGAATGCTGCGTCCCAACCTGTGTTTGCCGCTTACAGGCCCAGATTTGTGGAGAGGCCACCAAGGCCCGCGCCTAGGGTGGCAGGATTTTAGGGGGCGGCATGTTGCCCAACCACCCACATTGGTTCAGAAACACAGGAAATACAATAGGTTTTTAAATTTCCCATGTACCAGTCCCCATTGCTCTGGTCCCAGATGATGAAAATCTGAGCAAATAAAAGGAAGGGGATAGGGGAGACAAACGACAGTGGGCCTAGGGCACCTGCTATGTAAATCTGGCCCTGGGAGCTTACATGCGTCTGTGAGAGTACAGCCACAATGAAAAGAATTCAGTGTGTCTTCTCCTGCGGCTGAACACATGAAACCAGGTAAAAATGCTCGTCTACAGAGTCCTTAAACACAAACTATCTAAGATTTCAGATACACCCATGCTAACGCAGAGAAAACCTGTGTGTGCAGGCAGCAGTCCTATAAAAAGCCTCTCACAGCACTTGATTGGTGCAAAGGATGGCAGGAGTTAACCCTTATCCTTGCTGGATAAAACAACCTCTAGAACCCTACATTTTAAAGAATGAAATTCACCTGAAAGGGCACATCGGAATGTTGCCTTTCCTTGCAATCCTCACAAATAAACAACCCAAAATCATTTCTCTTACATCTAAGCTGCAGAATGTCACCCATAGATACAAGGCTCCGAATTCCATGGCGATCCATTATTCAGAAATAACTTAGTGATGATTATGATGACTACAGAAATTAAATGGCGGCCACAAATGCTGAAAAGGGAGTTTATTTTTTTACAGCTAATGTAATTTTAAAAAAAATATAGTTTGCTAGGGGAAAATGTTCTTGTGATTTGAGTAAAGTAGTTTGGCAGGCACAGAGCTAAGCACCTTTATTACCCTATGGTTAATACGATCAGGTTCTGGCTATTTGCCGCCCCTGGTAACTGGCAGCTGAGGTAAGGTTCTGATCTTGCCTCATGGCTGGAACAGCCGTAGCTTAGAATAAGCTATTTCATTTTTCCGTCCGGATTTTCAAACATTTTTGTTGGTGCTGCATTTACATTTGTTGCCGTGTCTGATCTGGAGATATAAATTGAAATTCAGTATAAGAGACAAAACTAGTTAAACAGTGACACCTGTAGGCTGGTAGGCTCTAATGCAAATACAGAATAAGGGCTCTTACAGATGAGCGTTTTTCTGCGTTCAGCCGCAGGGGAGCGCAGGGATAGACGCATTACATTTTTTCCAATTGGGCTGTACTCACACAGGCACGTGTAGGCACCGAACGCAAGTAAAAATGCAGCATGTTGCGTCTCAACCTGCGTTCAGGGCCTACACGTGCCTGTGTGAGTACAGCCCCATTGGAAAAAATGTAATGCGTCTATCCCTGCGCTCCCCTGCGGCTGAACGCAGAAAAACGGAACGCAGGGGAGCGCAGGTAAAAACGCTCGTCTGTAAGAGCCCTTAGGGTGCATTGGCATTCCCAGCAACCGGTGACAGCCGAAACAACTAAAATAATCTTTGAAACCCAGAGGACACTTCAATTAATAACTGCAGACTAATATGTCCGCACCTTATTTAAAGGGATGGTTCACCTTGAAGTTAACTTTTATTATTAGTACGTATGTCTAATTCTAAGCAATTTTTCAATTGCCCTTGATTTTTACTTTTTTATAGTTTTTTAAATGATTTGCCTTCCTCTTCTCTTTTCCATCACTATTCGCTAGAGGTCTTGCGCTCAGGTTAATTTCCATACAGCGGGAAATTTAAAGTTGAATGGACGTCTTTATGTTTTATATTAAATTTCCACTGTTAATTACACATGTCCAGGGAACCTTAATAAAGACAATAGAGTTGTTATAATGCCCTACACATGAGCCCACTGTATAGTTTATGCTCCATATTGTATGGGGGAAACCGGTTACCCCAAAAAAATTTAAGGACTTTTGCAGGCTATCACTCTGAAAAAAGGAAAAGACGCCAGAATTTTGGGAAACTTTTTCCACTAAAAATATGATGTAAGTAACAGAAGATTGAGGAAGATCTATTCACTCCAGTGCACTTCGCCTGGTCTGAGCTGGTGAAGGCAAGTCTGGCGAAAGAGGTAACGTTCAGTAAAATCCACATTTTAGTGAATTTGCGGAGTAACCGCCATTTGCCAGAGCGAATTGTCGCCTGGTGATAGAGTGCAACTGAGCGCTAGCGCCTATCTCTTTCCCTAGCGAATTGGTGCCTATTAGTTAATTCCCAATGACCCTGCGGGCGGTAACGCTGGCAAATTGTTGACAAATCTGCCCCTATAAATCAGATTTCTTCTGGATGTTAAATGTGAGCTAACAAATGAAATAACAAAACAAGAAGGCCAAAGCCCAGGTAGGCAAGTATTTCATAGATTTGTGACCACTAGTGATGGGCGAATTTGCGCCGCTTCGCTGAAAAATTCAAGAATTTTTGCGAAACAGCAAAAAATTTGCAAAACGGCGAATTTTCGCGGGCGTTTCGCGAATTTATTCGCTGGCGGTGAATCGCGCAAATTCGCGCCTGGCGAATAAATTCGCCCATCACTAGTGACCACTGGAATATTCACGACCAAGGGTACTTTGAGAAATGGGGAGAATAACAGGGCAGGTGAAATTAGCCCACTACATTGAAACAGTTGGATAGCACTAGTATAAATCAAGATAACCTGGTATAAAACTTGATACATTTACTGGTCATACTATTTTAAGTAAACTGCATCCTTTTTTCATATTGCAATATCTATTCAGCATATACTCTTCACTGCAGTCTCACCAGTTGCTACTCAGGACTATACACTAATAATACACCAATTCCCTGGAGTACACAGTATTATAATCACACAAGGTACTTGTGGCAAAGGGTGCTGACCATGGAAGAATGCTAAAAAGATGCTGAGAATTAGATATATTTATAAAAGTATTTTGTTTGATTTTTATTTGTATATTTTGTATTTATTCCCACTGAGCAGGGGCTGGGGGGGGCAGATGACTGCCTGGTGGGTAGGGAGTTCCTTTGGAGTAGTTGAAACCAGACATTCCATATTGGATTGTCTCCCGTGACACTGCACAGCTTCTTCTCGATGTAATTACATCTATCATGAATTAAAGTGAGAAAACAAGATATTCATTTTCTGAGGTTCTTATGGAACAATCATCCATTTGAAAAATAACCCAGCTGCTGTGTGCCTTCCCAAATCCAAAAGTCCAGTAGCTAAATCAAATGCAGAAGAAAATGTTCCCTATCCTAACAGTCAATAAGCGAGGGTGCTAACTTCAAGACTTCAATGTGATTAATGCCATTTCACTTCAACGTTTATAGCCAAACAAAACAGTAGGTTCTAAAAGAGCTGACAAGAGCTGATAATTCATTTTGCGAAGCCAGACAACCCTGGCAGTTAAATACGGTGCTGTATAAGTTGTGCTGATCCCAGTGAAATTTAAAAAATGAACAAGAACTGCATGTTTGCCATCAATTATATAAAGAAATGTATCTAAGAGTTGACTTCAGTTGTTAAACCCTGTGAAAGCATGTTTTTATATTATGATGTTAATCATACTAGTTATCTAATTAGACATATTCTGATGCCGGATGCACCGCAAATCCCTTCAAAAGAAGATGAAGCAACCTGAGAAAAAGGACATTGTGTGTTTCTGGTAACGACTGTTTTATCACACCTCAAGCACTGTCGATTCCTCTTCAGTTTTCACTCCAAAGAGACACCAGTGATTCATGATGCAATGAAAGATCTTCACTAATCCCATGACTGCCTCTTTCATTTCGTGACAATTCAGCATGAAGGGCAATAGAAGTCAATCTGTATTTTACTGAGCTTCTTGTGTGGCTTAATTACTAATACCTAAAAACGTTCATACAGAGTTGTCAGTAATGGTAATTCTCTGGTTTAACATTCTATATAGGCACTTTAATGTGTATTGTAATGAGTATCAGCAAATTATTTTTTTAAATATTTATATAGCTTCAAGAAGTAGTTTACCTTTTCAATTAATATTCTGAAACAATCTGAAATCGGTCTTCATTTTTTATCTGTTATGGCTTTTTAGATTTTTTTTGTTCAGCAGCTCTCCAGTTTGGTATGTCAGCAGCTATCTATCTTATTTACCCTATCAACCATGCATTGATTTGAATGAGAGATAGGAATATGAATAGGAGAGGGCTTGCATAAACTGCTGGGGTCAGTGACTCCATGTGAAAGCTGGAAAGAAGCAGAAGAAGGCAAATAATTCAAAAACTATTTAAAAAAATAAATAAATAATGAAATGGGCATTCTATAACATACTAAAAGTTAGCGTGAACTACGCCTTGGAAGTCCAAATTCACCCTTAGTAAAGTTGTGTAGAGGATTAGAAAAAGGTTTCCGTTAATGGTAACTGTCATTACAGGTCGCTCTGTAATGGTATTTAAATGCTATATAATTTATGGGTTTATTCAGCTGTCCATGCTCCCACAATGACATCCTTACCCACTGTACTGCTAGACCCTGCCCCAAAGGGGAATTATAAATGCAATATGAAAAACTAAAACAATCACAATTTAATATCTCCTTTAGACAATTTCATCACTAAAATAAAAGCGAGGTATAGACTTCCTTATAGTTTTGTTAGAATGGTACAGTCTAAATTCAGTCTGTTTTATTTAGACTTGCAATTTCTTCTAACTCCATATCACATTTCTGACCTTTTCAGGAGCTATTGCCTTTTACAGTGTATGTCAAGAGATAAAGCAGACATTTAGCTGTTGTCTAGCCAGACATAGGTATTGTTTCTTTGCCTTGTACACAACAGTTGGAGAATTCACTTTCTCAGTTACTGGAAAGGCAAAGTAATTGTTGATTCTTTGCAGGGTAGTTCTGTTGCTTCACATATCGATACCCATATCTTTAAATCTTATGTTATGATGTCATCTCGTCAGGGCTGACCACCAGATTTCTTATATTAAAAAGATAAATATTAATATTTTGAAAATGAATCCATTTTCTTGAACCACTGGGAGAACCAGTGCCAATTTTGAACTAAACTCATATATTGAAATCTCTCATTATTATCAACAATGTATGTGCTCGTTAGGAGGCCATACATGCACCATCCTACCCCCGTAAAGATGGGCCATACCCATCCTTTGTATTGTTCCATTTGTTTCAGCTGAGCTACTTGCTGCAGTTTCTCTTCATTCCATAAATGTTATTCTAGTAATATGCTTGATCCATCGTGTAGCAGATGCCCAGATGGTGGGGCAGTGTGGTCAAGATTAACGCAACTGCTCAACCAAATCTGGGCATATTTAAGCATCAGCAATCAAAGATCTTGATTACTGTAGGCTACATTACCATGAAGTTACTATATAAACCATGTTTTTGTTTTAAATAAAGGTCTCTCTGAGCAATAGTTCTCTATGATCTGTGATATACTACTTGGGATGTAAGCTAATTTGCTATATCCAGTCATCTATCTATCATAATGTGTATTATTTTATTTATTTTTTAATTCGGGTAGTTTATTGAGAAAATAAAAGCAAGCAGTTTACAATGAAAAGTCAAAATAAAGAAAAACAATGTATTACATGTTATATGTCTAAGTAAAACAGATTGAAAAAAGCATTGCACGTATCAAACATTTCGTCATAAGTACATAATGTTATGACATTATTGGGGTCTCCCTTTCGACTTTAACTGCTAGAGGTTGTCTTGGGTGTTGGGGGTAAATGTCGGTCCAGGGTCCCCAAATTTTATGGAATTTGGTGGGGACTCCCCTTTTTAAATACTCAGTGTTGTCCTGCATTATCGCTTTCCAGGTAGAGAAGGTAGGAGGAGTCACTGCTCTCCAGTTCTGGATGATTAATCTCTTAGCTAGCAATAGTGCCTCAAGGAGGAAAAGTGACTGATATTGATTCAAGTTCAGGTTTTGTATTATGGCCAAGATATATGTTTTAGGTGTTCTGGATCATAATGTGTATTTTACTGCTAAATAGGCTTAACCATGCACAGGTACACGATAAAATGTTTTTCACACTTTGTAACCAGGGTAAGTGAGCACCTACAGGTGCAGGTCGTTGTGCTCCAAGATGGAAGGCAAGAATATACACTCTCCCCATGAATACAGTTTTTAGTGCATTGAGCTGCTGTATATTCATGAGGGGTAGCTGAGGAAGGCAAGCAGTCAACCTTTTGTTGCACGAAATTGCTCTACAATTTCTGTCCAGGACATGATAAATAACCCCTCTTAAGTGGTCTGGAGAGAAGCAAAACCATAAAACCATCTAATTGAGAATTACATTTTGATGTATTACCCAAAATATTTTAAAAGCTATATTGTTGCCCTGGTTAGTCACTCTTGGGAAAAACAAAAGGGACATTTATGATTCAGACTTTGCCACCTTCCTAAAATATTTTCTCTTTCTTCCTTTTTAAATAGTCCCTGTGAATTGCCACTTCAGAAGAGGAAGGAAACTGTCCAGGTAGTTTGGGGATCTTAGGATAGGAGTTTTTTTTTAGTGGGAACCAAGGAATGCGAATGCCCTTTGTCCACTTTTCTGTTATTACATAGATAACCTGCCCTGCAAAATTATAATGAAAATAATTATCATCATTTCAAATGAAGGATGCTTTATTTAAAATGGTATATTAACTAGAAAATGAACATTAAAATCAGCTGTACTGAGCATCCTCTCTGACCTTTACTGTTGTCTGCAAAATGTCTTCTCTTCAATATCAATCTCATTCTCTGTAAACCAAGATGGTAATGCAATTAAGTGGGATCAGTGACCTGCATATCAATTACTAGTGCTGATGGTCGTGTATTGCTTCCAGTCCTGAATAATTAATATCCTAATAACAATATAAATGCTAGCAAATAATTCCCACACTCAGACTGACCTATTCAGGGTATCAAAGCGATTTCCAAAATTATCAAAGGGATTTCCAAAAATAAACACTGAAACGTATTTCTGTTAAACAAAATATAAATCCCCTGTATTGAGAATCCAGTTCTTTACAACTGTCTTTATTACCTAAACAAACAAAGTAAATAATAGGAGGTTATGTTCACAGCTGGTCAACAACCTAGGGGCATTTTTATTTAACTATAAAATGTAATTTCTTATACAGTATGCGTCAAGAAAAACGTCAAGTCAATTTTTTTCAAATTCAGGGTTTTTGAACTTGAGGATCTGGTACCGTTACCTTGTTGGTCTGAACTGAATAAAGAACATGACATCAGTAGTAGAGTGTGGTTAATATATGAGTTTGTTAGCATTGACTTTACTGCACCAGGTCAATTATAGTAATATTATCAGGGATAATAAATCCTTAAAAAGGATATTAGAAGTCCCTGGTAATTTTTAGGGCCTTAAAAAAGGCATAGGGCCACACCCATTATATCCTATAATCCTCATAATTAATTTGGAGAACACTATACAATCCATCATAATAAGCTTGTTCTATTACAGATGCTAGCAATTTTTTCATGGGAATCTGTCTAGGCTCTTGATATGAGGCCTGAGAAGTGCTCATACTATAGTTTTATTTCTGTGAACGTTTCTGTAAATTCTGTAAATTGAACATAAAATACAGTGATTAAAAGATAGTGTTAAAGAAGAACAAGAATGTGATAGGAAAACACCTGAGAGGGGACAAGAAGTATAAAAGCAAAGACACGGATTATTATTCATAATTATTTCAGTAATTAATAATGAAATTAATTAAATTAATTATTTATGAAATACAATTTTGATTAATAATTGCATTTAATAATAAATGTAATAATTACATTTAATAATTACATTATATTGTTAATTATAATTCATACAAAGAAGCCTTTCTTTACCCTTTGGTGCATGTTTGCTTTTTTGGGGTAAGTGCCTCTTCTACTGTTATTTGGCATTTCCTTTAAGGCAGACATGAAAAAGCTATTGTTTATAAAATATAAAACAAAAGTACAGGTTTTTGTTTTAACTGGCCAGGCTTTACAAGACAGAAATCCTCCTCATTAAGGGGATTTAAAGAACCAAGGACCTTGGAAACATAACGGCTGTATGTTATAAAATTCCTCATTATTTGATCACTTCAAAAATAATCTAAAAGCCACAAAATAATAATATCTATAGCAAGACAAGGATAACAATCACTGCAATGGACTCTGGCTTGTATTGGACTTTAATGGGTGCAATTTTTGTGTTTGTACACTCTATTATGACTCTATTAATAATCATATCCACATTAATGATCATATCTCAATATAGGTTACAAACAAAAGTAGCAAGAGCACCATCATGTTCAATCTGTGACATAAGAAGCAAAATATAGATGAACGGAAGGCAAAGCAGCTGAAACTAGTTGCAGACAGGCTAAAGCATGTTCAGATTAGATCTTTCCTTCAAAGAAAAAAAAATACATGTTATTAAAAACAAAAAGACAGGAAACCTTGTAATGCAGTTTAAGATGGAAACGTAATTAGTGCAGAGAGATATAAATAGACATATTTCCTTTAATAAAAAAATTCAATATCATCATATTGCTAAAGTTTGCCTTATACTGTACATGGAAAGTCTGGTGGAGGAGTAGGCACACATAAAGAAAGTGAGGAGGGGGAGCATTGAATAAAGGCAATTGCAAAAATCAATCAGTGCATTAATTTTCTCATTTGGCATTTTCTCATTAGACACAAGTCCAGTGTGGGCCATATCTGCTTTCTCAAACTCATGCACAAAAGGCAATATTTTATTTAATAATAATATATTTCATTTACACTCTAATTCCAATCTCACCCCCAAGTCAAAGTGCATGTTTTTCACCCCCTTTTCATTTGTCTGACCATAGTAGTGGTTTAGTAATTAATCTGAATGTTCCCAATTATGTGTAAACTTGGGTTAATTTTTCTCTACGTACATAGAGGAGATGTACAGTATACTCTCATTCCGTTTTTCCCTTATAATCGTCCTCATTTTATTCTCAACAGATCAGTTCTGTTTCTTTTTGCTTTTCATGGGGTTATTTATGAATACATAAATTAAAGGAATAGAATATAACCTATTTTGATCACTACTAATGATTTGTCATATTGCAAGGAATCTGATTGCAGATTCCTTTTGGTTAAAATACCAATTTTCATAAGATTATTTGTTTTATAATGTTGTTGTTTTTTTTTCTTTGCTTAGATTTTTTTATCACTCCATCGCAAAAAATAATGACTAATGTCACACGTTACTTTCTTTAAACCTCAATTGTCTCATAAAAATGCACAGCATACCTGAATTGATCCCTTGTATTTTGAAAATTCTATGGCTGTGATCAAAATGGCTTGTATACCATTCCCTTTAGCTTATGTCTCCAGGAGGAGAAATGCACTAAACTACCCTTGTTGCTTGTCATTGCATAATGGAAATCATTTGTCACCACTGATACAGGCAGGTTTGGGGCTAAAAAAGCAAAATTTTTAGGCCTCTATCTTCATGTAGAAGCAGTTACAGGCATTTGGCATTAAGGCCATTGACAAAGATGACATGGGAGGAGATTCAGGCAGAAATATGCTGGAGGTGATACTACAAATTGTGATATAAGCTAATGGCAATGGAATAAAAGCCATTTTTAACCACTACCAGTGAGTTGTCAGAAAGCTAGGGATCATTACAGTTGTGCTGTGTATTTTTGTGCTACAAATAAGGGCTATGAGGAATGATCTGTGACGATGAAAATGACCCAAGAAGCACAATGAGTAGTGATGGGCGACTTTGTCCCGTTTCGCAGAAAAATGCGAAATTTTGATACCTGCGTTAGTGGGCGTCCGAATAATGTTGATGTGATGGTTTTGATGCAAACTATTTTTCCGACGCACGGACAAAACATTTTTGACGCCAGCAAATTTTTGCAGCAGTTTCGCAAATTTTTTCGCCAGCGGCCCATGGGGGGCCCAGTCCAGGGCCCCCCTCAGCGCACATGCATGCGCTGCACGTCACCGAAAATCCTTTTTTTTAAAAAAAACAGCATCGGGAGAGGGGTTCTGGATTATATTAATAGTTTAATAAACAAGTTAAATAAAAGTGGACCCAATACCAAGCCCTGAGGAACTCCACTAAGAACCTTACACCAAGTAGAGAATGTACATTTACAACGACCCTCTGTACCCAATCCTGTAGCCAGTTTCCTATCCATGTGCAAATGACTTCATAAAGCCCTTAGGACCTCAGTTTAGAAAACAGTCATTTTAGGGGCACGGTATCTAAAGCTTTGCTAAAATCCAAATACATCACATCTACTGCTCCCCCACTTTCCAACATTTTAATATTTTGAATATGAGAAATTCAGAAATAGAAGCTGGTCTAAAACTGAACTAAGCTCTCTTAGAACCCGGGGGTGTATTTCGTCTGGCCCTGGTGCCTAGTTCACATTAATTTTTATTAAAGCTTTATGAACCATATCATGAGTCAGCCACTGACTAGATTGAGCTGTGCCAACAGTGCAGCTATGAGATGAGTCTGGAAACTCTGACTCCTCTATTGTATACACTGAATTTAGTACATTTGCCTTTTCTGTATCTGTTACAGCCATGCTGGTACCATTATTTAAAGGAGCAACACTCTCAACCCACATCTTTTAACTATTAATAAACTTTAAAAACTTTTTGGGGTTAGTCTAAGCCTCTGCCGCAATGTGCTCCTTATTTCCTATTGCGGTTTTACAACATTTATTATAGTGTTTATATTCATTAAATGCAGCTTTTGTCCCCATAGACTTGCAGTTTTTAAATACCTTTCTCTTCTTTCCTATTGACTTCTTTATTTCTATATTAAGCCACACAGGGTGATTCTTGGTGCTTCTACATTTACTTCTTAAGGGAATAAAATGAGAACAGTAACAATGTAATATCATTTTAAATGACAACCATTTCTGTTCTGTGTTTTTAGCTGAAAACATAATGCCCCAATCAATGCTCTGAAGGGCAGCCCTCAAGGTGCTAAAATTAGATTTTCTGAAATTCAAAGTTTTTGTTGCCCCAGTATATATTTGTATTTTGCACCAGACATTAAATGATATCACATTATGGTCACTATTACCCACACATTTGCATATTTGCTATACCTTCTGGGTCATTAGAGATCCCTAGATCCAGAATAGCATTTTTTTCTGGTTGGCTCTTCCACAACTTGTGCCATACAACACTTTTATAAACTTGTTCCCATGAAATGATGTGACAGTACTGTTGCTCCAGTCAATATCTGGGGAGGCTGTTTGGGCCTTTGAAGTACTTGAGATGCCAGGGCCAGGGCCATGTCAGCAAAGCAGTGCACTGTATGTGAATAAAGGAAACTCTCTGAATGTATATTGCAATGACATTAATAATGCCTGCTAATTAAACCTATTTAGTCTTCACTTTCAAGTTCTATTCACCATGAGTTATTTTTTTTTTCCAGTTATGGTAGAATGAAGCTTTTTTACATAGATATTCATAACAGGAGCTGGTAAATGAATCTTCCAGATTTCTCTGATTAATTGTATCTTCCCTGAAGAATGGAACCCATAAGCCATTTTTATAAATGAGATAATAGTTTCACCTAGCAAAAGTTGAATCTCACGAGTTTCACAAATAAATAGGATTTTCTTATTAAACATTCATGTGTCTGTCTTGAAAGTATTGGGAAAGGCTGTCATTAACAAAAAAAATCTAAATATAGTGATTGCCTCCCATTTGCTATTTTAGAAGTATTTCAAAACCATATATTTAAAAGACACCATAATGATATTGTTCATTCAACCATCATTCAGAACCATAGAGAATGTACTAGATCTTTAGATTTAATCAATATCAGTATATTGCTGTCTTTAACAAAAAAAAATCTAAATATAGTGATTGCCTAACATTTGCTATTTTAGAAGTATTTCAAAACCATTTATTTAAAAGACACCAAAATGATATAGTTCATTCAAACATCATTCAGAACCATAGAGAATGTAGTACATCTTTAAATTTAATCAATATCAGTATGTTGCTGCCATATTAACAATATTACACCTTGACAAAAAGCATGGAGCATTCATTTTACTTAAACTTAGCTGAAAAAATATATCAAATCAACCTATTTCTGCCCTCTTTAGCTTCCATAAGTTGTACTGTGTTTGACTCATCCGCAGAGTAAAATGTCACTGGTATCAAATTCTTTAATTAGTAGGGATGCACCCAATCCTCTATTTTAGGAGTCGACCGAATCCTTTGTAAAAGTCCAAATCTTAATTTGCTTATGTAAATTAAGGGGAAAGTATGGAAGAGAACTATGCTAGCAGTGGGCGGTTAAAACATTTTATATTTTCTTGTTTGTGTGACGAAAAGTCACATGATTTTTCGGATTCGGTTTGGTCAAGGATTCAGCCAAATGCTGCTGAAAAAGGCAGAATCTTGGCCAAATCCCAAACGAATCCTGGATTCAGTGCATCGCTATTGCTCAGGACAGAAGTTGCTTTCATAGGTACGAGGGGAATGTGATAATCATGACACAGGGATAGTAAATGGTAAACACACTGGCACACAAGGAACTTTATGCAGGGTTACCCCTTGCGTTTATTAATTGCGGATAGTAATCCATACCAACCAACAAGATTTTTTTTTTTGAATAGCGAAAGCAGATATAATGGGTTGCTAAGGGTTACTAGATATTATTACAATGCTGTATACAAGTGGATTTAGAGCAAATTTATTTAATGCAAGTCTACTTTTATTCACCTAGCCTAAATGCATGAGTGTGTACAAGGATATATGTACATACATATGCACATTTATAAAACTGCAACACTAATATGTTAAATAATATAAGTACATTCTATAAGCTAAGTTATTATTGCTGGGCAAGGTGAAAAGTAGTTTCTGCACCTTACCCCTATATGTTTCTTTTTCTTTTTTTAAATTTCAAAAAATCAAAAAATGGGAAAAGAAGTAGGATATACAGGAAAATCCTGGGTCAAAATTTGAGGGAAAAATCGTAGGTTACAAAGTCTGTCGCCAAGCACTTTTGTTGTCCCAAGCCTCAGGGTGTAGTAAATTATGATTGTAGAATTAAATAATTTGTTTACTAGGCTAGATTGAAAAGTCAAAAAGTATGAAGGAAACCTACTTTTAACTAATAACTAATGGTGCCTCCTATAACAATCACAGGCAGATTTACTTGCTAACCCGGTGACACCACATAAGTTCATAACATAACGGCTTTCTTCAACACATACCATGAATCACACCACCAGTGTGAGTACAGAATGGCTTACGCGTTTTGTGCACCATTAAACCAGCACTTCTTAGAGCTAAACATACATCACGTGTTTATTTCATTTAAATAGTGTCACAAATTGTTAACCCATATGGGTCGAATGTGTAAATTTGAATTTGCAATTTTTTTTCTGGTGTTAAAATTCATACATTCGAATTTTAATCCCACATCGAATGTAAATTTGAATGTGAGATTTATCAAACCTTGATAATGGAAACAGTTCTAGTATGACTATTCATCACCTAAAACCTGCCAAATTCATTTACAAGTCAATGATAGAGATGTGTTGACCCATTTGAAGATGTTAATAGGCTTCCTGACATTAAAGCTTTTTTCGGAGGAAAATTCTATTCGAATTTTGTTCATATTTGAATTGAATATTAATTTCCGGGTCCTTCCCATTTTTTCATAAATAACCTCCCAGACAAATTGTGAGTACATTAGGATTTATTACATAGTAACATAGTAAGTTCAATTGAAAAAAGACACACGTCCATCAAGTTCAACCTTTTAACTCTATTTTAACCTGCGTAACTGCTATTTGATCCAGAGGAAGGCAAAAAACCGCATCTGAAGCCTCTCCAATTTGCCTCAGGGGTGGAAAAAATTCCTTCCTCACTCCAAAATAGCAATCGGACTAGTCCCTGGATCAACTTGTACTATGAGCTATTTCCCATAACCCTGTATTCCATCACTTGCTAAAAAGCCATAAAACTCCTTTTTAAAGCTACAGTATCTAATGTATCAGCCTGTACCACTGATTCAGGGAGAGAATTCCACATCTTCACAGCTCTCACTGTAAAAAATCCCTTCCGAATATTTAGGCAGAACCTTTTTTCTTGCTGGAAAGACCTACTCGTAAATAAAGCATTATAGAGATTATATGATCCCCTTACATATTTAAACATAGTTATCATATCCCGCTTAAGCGACTCTTCTCCAGCGTAAACATCCCCAATTTGGCCAGTCTTTCCTCAAAGCTAAGATTTTCCATACCTTTTACCAGCTTAGTTGCCCTTCTCTGTACCCTCTCTAATACAATAATGTCCTGTTTGAGTGATGGAGACCAAAACTCTACGGCATATTCTAGATGGGGCCTTACCAGTGCTCTATAAAGTGGAAGAATGACCTTCTTTTCCCATGAATCTATGCCCCTTTTAATACAGCTCAAGACCTTATTTGCCCGTGACGGTGCTGATTGGCATTGCTTGCTACAACCAAGTTTATTATCTTCAAGGACTCCATAATGGATTTGCCTAGTGAAGTTCCATTAAGGGTATTATTGGATATTTTTACATCCCAGCTGCATGACTTTACATTTATCAACATTAAATCTCATTTGCCACTTAGCTGCAGATTGCCAGTTTGTCAAGGATCCCACATTCTGGATGGAAAAAAAAAGAGTAAAAAAAAATTCACATACCTTCAAAATTAGACTTTTGATAAATGTGCCCATTAATGGTGAAGTGTACAATTAAAATCCCAAATGTGATAGATAAAAGTTAAACACATTAAAAATGCACAAATACTAGTGTCATGAACAAATATGTGATGTGCATACATTCCTCAATATGTTATACAAAATACAAAGATATGTACATTATGTGACTAGAATGCATTATAATATTTAAGTATTTAAAAGAACTCCATATACACCTATACCCCTATACCCCTTTTCAAACTCTCAATTAAAACAATATATTATGATGGGGTAGTAATATTCGAAATAACATATTAGACCACGTTAGTATACTACTAAGTGAAATAGAGCACAAAAGGTATTTGACTGTACTTAATTAATAATTACATATCACATTGGACAGCGCATTTAATATAAAACATTATTTTTTCAATCTAAAGATTCACCTAGCCCATAAAAGATTTAATATCTAATTCCTTATGTATCCCATTCGGTGTAACTGTATCCAAAATAAATATCCACTTTACTTCCCTTTTGGACAACATTCAATTAATATCTCATTTTCCCAAGCTTCACATATTCAATTGCTTGAAAGGAGACAAAATGCTTATTAGTGTTATGTCTCTTTAATGTGTGTTCAGCTATAGCAGAAGAAGAATCTGCTCTATATATAATACCGGCTATACGTTCCAATATCTTTGAACTGTCTAGTTGTTTTACCAATGTATGATTTGTGACATCGACATGTGGCCAAATATATCACGTTTGTTGTGAGACAGTTCACATATGATTCGCATTTATATCACTTGCATGTCACTGTACTCTGTATTTCTTTTGACACATTTATAAATTTACAAAAGTTTCAAAGCTTAGCTCCACATTTAAAAGTTACCTTCAACCAATTGTGATGGTCCCTGTTGTACTTGGTGACACTCTATCCACTTCTGTACTCAAACTGCGTCTTTTTTTCAAATCCAAGTGTGATAAAATCAGATCCAGCTGTAATATTTCCCATGTTTATAAATTATGATTTGTCCTTCTCACTTGTCCTCATTTCCTTCTCATAATTTTCCTTTCTACCTCTCTTTGATTTACTTCCTCTCTTTCCCCTTACTTCATTTTCCTCTCGTTCCTGTAGTCCATCTTTTCATTCTCCATATGAGTACACTCTGTTCTCTTCCTAATCAGCTTTATCCCTTAGGATTTTTTTTTCTGTTTCATATCAATAATTTTATTCCCCATTATTTCCAAATCTTTTTTAATTCTCCCATCACATTTATCATAATTAACAAGTTCTTTATATACACTAAGGGGCAGATTTACAAAGCTCGAGTGAAGGATTTGAATTAAAAAAACTTCGAATTTCGAAGTGTTTTTTGGGCTACTTCGACCATCGAATGGGCTACTTCGACCTTCGACTACGACTACGACTTCGAATCGAACGATTCGAACTAACAATCGTTCGACTATTCGACCATTCGATAGTCAAAGTACTGTCTCTTTAAGAAAAACTTCGACCCCCTACTTCGGCAGCTAAAAGCTACCGAAGTCAATGTTAGCCTATGGGGAAGGTCCCCATAGGCTTGCCTGTGATTTTTTGATCGAAGGATATTCCTTCGATCGTTGTATTAAAATCCTTCGAATCGTTCGATTCGAAGGATTTAATCGTTCGATCGAACGAATAATCCTTCGATCGTTCAATCGCAGGATTTGCGCTAAATCGTTCGACTTCGATATTCGAAGTTGAACGATTTTAGTTCCTAGTCGAATATCGAGGGTTAATTAACCCTCGATATTCGACCCTTCTTACATCTGCCCCCCAATGTAGTTTCAATTTGAGCAATTGACGTTTTCAATCTTTCTTGTGCTGAATGATATTTGTTCTCTAAAATCTGCATCAGTTTAAAGGAAAATTCCGAGAGAGTTTCTTACCATCTCTTCCATGAGATTTATTTCCTGCAACTCAAATGCTGGGTATTTTTTTATTCTCAATCCTCTAGGTACTCTTTTAAGTTTAATATAGTTCTCCAGCATGGAAGTCTCCCACCACAATTTTAACTCTTTGGTTGACACCCTCTGAAGCTTTTTGAACAGTCCAAACATTTTAACTGTAGATTCTTCATTATCTATTCCAGATAAGCATTTGTAACAAGCTAAGTATCTCTCCCTTCTCTCGCATCTCTCCTTTTGGAACTACAGTCAGCCTGCTGCCTCAATTATAGAAGACCCAAAACTAGGGGAATACAACCAAAAGAGGTACATCTCAAGCACCCAACCCCACTATTGCATCCCAGGCATGTGTAAATAAGAGTACAAGTGGAGCTCACCAAATCTCTTTATCGGATTTTCCCTCGGGGTATCCTGTGTGTGATATCCCAATTGAGTCAATCTATAGAAATATGTAGAGGTGTGGGACAAATCCAAGGCAGCAACTGGACTGCAAAACTTCTTGTATATGATATTGGGTAAATGAGCATAAGACCATGTTTATAGGGGTAAACTTCAGATCTACAATTTTTAAAGTTCTAGAGGTAGCCGTGTAGCAATTAATGGTGTCACTGGCTAGAATCTTGAGCCATCCATGTGACTGTATACATATGCAATAACATTTCTGAGACCTAACTAAGCAACTTCTAGGCAATTATTGTCACTGATATTTCTATATAATGAGCATAATGACAGGTGGTTCTCAAGGATTACACTTTCAACTCCTTATTAATTGGTCTCTTGAGTTTACTTAATCTTGACTTTGCACAGTATAAAAGACTCACACACTCTTTAAATCCTACAATACTTTTTGACAAACCATACAAATTCCAGGAATTTCTATTCTAGGAAATCAATAATTATTTTGTGCATGCACAATATTTATTTACCAGCCTGATGTTATTTCTATTTTTATTTTATTAAACAATTCAAAACAAAGGATGGCCATGGAAGACAAGCAGTTGAGAATCGCTAACCCACCAAAACGAAGACATATATAGGAAAGACCCCACCATTATACAGTGAAGATTAGAGCTTAGCAAGGCTGAAGACATGATTTTCAATGATACAGCTTTTTGTGATGTGGACATTTACTTTCAGTTCTGTGCTTTTGTCAGAAGTGTTTTAATATTTCCCGGCTTGGTGGTGAATTCCCTTATCTTGATGTCTGTCATCATGTGCCTAAACAGCAAGAAGAATCGTATCAAGAGCAGCATTGTGGCTTATGTAGTGGGCAGCACCGCCTTTAATATCGCAAATCTACTTTCCTGGCCTTTAATGATTGACTGGAGGATTTATCAGAAGTGGCGTTTTAGCTCACCAGTGTGTGAGCTAATGGTCTATGTGAAGCAAATAGCTAGCACCGTATCGTTCTATTATGTCTCTTGCATCTCCTTTTCCATCTATATTGCCATTGTGTTTGGTCATAAGATTGTTGACCATAAGTTGTTCACTATTTTTCAACTGTTTTTTCCTTGTTTGGTTCTGATGACAGAAGAGATGATAGAACATATCCTGGGATGGAAGTTTTCTCATTATGATAATGTTTATGAGACGTGTTTCACCATCATCAATGACCAGACCATGAAAATCAGAATGCTCTTCAAGATCTTGCTAGGTCTCCCTTTGACTGCCTATTTTTACCTCCATATATTACTTACTATTTTCAGGAGTGCCCAGGTCATGAAAAGAAGTCAAGCTACAAACAGGAAACTGGCAAAAACTTTCTCATTTATCTGCCTGATAACTTTCATTGCACATATCCCAGGTAAGTCAAGTTGCCTTTCCATAAATGCAAAGAATTCAACCCCATCCTTAGGTGCTTGTAGGAATAAAACAGGCTTTATGCAAACATTTGACACACAAAGTCACACTGTTTTACCTACTGAAACTTCAGCAGTTAAGTGGCAGATTCTGATATGTTCCATCATGGAAACAAATGAAAGCATAGTTATTATGTTAACGAGGGGTAAGCATCATCAACTTGTAAATGAATAATGAAATCTGCCATAGAGCTTGATCCATCTATAATTTAAACTTGCAGAACCATGTTCTTTATATTTTAGAAACAAAAAAAATATAAAGAATTATGTTGTATCTTTGGGTTCTTGCAGCACTTATAGGTATAGGCATTGACTACTGCCCCATCCTGATGAAGGTATCCTGTGAGGCACTTTCAGTGACTCTTAACCACATTCAGGGGATTCTTATTTTGGAATTGGCATGGGGAATACAGAATTCAATTGTATATTCTTGAAATTATATTTAAGTTATTGACAGTCAGCCTAAACAAATATGTAATTCCTAGAATCCCACTCAAGCTCTTTATGTTGAATGAATTGCCACATGCCGTACGATTATAATAGTAATATAATTAATACTAAACAGAACTACCCACAACTTGCGTCACTATAGTAATCTTTCAATAAAAATTGTTAGATTAGACCTACTATTAATATATGTCTGTGCTAGGGTAGGAGCAAACACATACGCATACAGAATAATGTCTCATAACTGAAATGATATCTGTTCTGCAGTGGAATTCCATAAAAGTTGCATGGTATTCAGACAAGTTGAAATTTAATAATAACCATAACCAATATTTCTCTTAGGTGGAATCCTACCTCTAATTGCAGATAAAAACATTTGCCTGGAAACCGCCACTGAGTTTTTATTTGACCTGCCCATCTTCACAAATCCAGTCATTCTCTTCTGTATGAACAAGGAGCTGAGAGTGCAGTGCAAGAAGCTGCTGGGAGGAATAAAAAGGACCAGATCTGGATCACAGTTCAGTCACTCAATTGTCACAACTGACTCCCAGCAAGCCTCCAGCAGCTCTAATAATTTGAAGCTGGTGAATTCTGGTGACTAATCTAACATACTAAAGATATAAAAGTTTAAATGAGAAGTTTCTTAAGTGAACATATTAAATATATGAAATACGTGTGGTGTGTTCCTGAATATCTGATTTATATTATGGTTGTCACATTCAGTGTAAACCTGTCAACCTATTGGCTTCTTTTCCAATTAATTTGGTAAACATAAGTCCAAACTTGAAACACTGCTGCAATATTTTTTGAGGAAATTGCATTGTAGTGGTACCTTCCGGTGGGCACACAGCAGTCACTAAAAGAGCACATACATATGGAGTAGACTGGATAAAGATGAAGTATCTGGCACCCACAGCCACATCCTTTATTATCAAAATGAATGTTATATCATATACACCATGTAGAGCAGATACTGTATATAAATATATTCTACTCCATCAGTATTCTGGCATGATCATCCCCAAACAACACTGGATTGGGACACCTTTGTGGCATTCAGGCCACACTTTTCATGTAGCTCAGCTATAATCAAGTTCTTAATTTTCCAGATCACATCCATCCCCTATCCTTTAACCCTGGTAATTCAAATAGTAATACACTTTCCAGATGTCTAACAAATTTATGATTGTATGAATTCAATCAAATTAGATCTAATCATTTTGTATCCATTTGTGATCGTTCAGCTAGCAGTCCTGCTATTCATGGAACACTGACATCAATAAAATATTGATATTGCTTAAAGCAACATGAAAAAAATAATTCCCCATATTTTTTATGGCATACAGTGGCTCACCTATTGATGTGGGAGTCACAAAAGGCTTGGTTAATGTAAATGTTAAAAATAGTGCTAAATACTTAGTAAGTTAGATAGAAAAAAAGACACACGTCCATCCAGTTCAACCTTTTAAGTCTATATATAATCTGCTTAACTGCTAGTTGATCCAGAGGAAGGCAAAAAAAAAAACATTTGAAGCCTCTCCAATTTGCCTCAGAGGAGGAAACTATTCCTTCGTGATTCCAAGATGGCAATCGGACCAGTCCCTGGATCAACTTGTACTATGAGCTATTTTTCATAACCCTGAATTCCCTCACTTGCTAAAAAGCCATCCAACCCCTTTGTAAATCGAATGTGTCAGCCAGCACGGCCAATTTAGGGAGAGAATGCCACATCTTCACAGCTCATACTGTAAAACAACCCCTTTCGAATATTTAGACTCAACTTTTGGGTGACATCTTGTCATTTGGAAAGACCTACTGGTTAATAAAGCACTATATATATATATATATATACATACATAGTTGTCATATAACCCCTTAAGTGCCTCTTTTCCAGCGTGAACAAACCCAATTTGGCAATAATAACTTACATAAAGGTTTTACTGACTGAATGCAGTTTCAGGCTTGTGTAAAATATCCTTGCTTTCTACTTTAAATCCAAAAAAGTAGAAGCCACTGGAGAAGTTTATCAGTGGACTGATTGATGCATATTCCCTTGCTAAATATTTTACTAGTAATTTATTTTTTCAGCATTGGTTTCAAAGACTGATCTTCCCCCAATCTAGATTTTAGAGGGAAAACATCTCCAAGACAAGCAACTGCTTCTGAAGGCACAAGACCACACCTTGAAGGAAATAGCTGGGGAAGCTACAATCACATGGAAGTTTAGACTTCCTTCTTAGAAAAGTACAAAGTTATGGAAGCACTTTAAAATATAACAAAAAACATGGAGATTCCAAGCATGTAGATGTCAGACTATTATGTGCATACTCATTTTTGTATGCTGAGGCAATTCTGGCCAGATCCCAAGTATGCCAGTGGATGAAGCACATTGAAATGTTGGTAGTAAGTCATAGCAGTTTAGCAAGAGACACTAGGGATTGGTTATAAACAAACAGCAGTGTGCAAAGTGCATTTTTTTTACCTGAAATCCATATTCCAGCTTTATTGTAGCTACTTTGCGATTCCAGCTTTATTGTAGCTACAATTGTGCTCGCGTTTTGACAGAAATCAGATGTAAGTTACATTTAGCATTTTTAAAGTGGGTGTTGCTTCACTTACGGAGTGCCCATTGAAAATGTGCTTGAATCCTATTCATTGGACACAAGTGTGGTGCACCTATTGATGCAACCCGCTGTGGTTAACCCTGGAGCAACCTCAGGTCAAGGTTGGTGGTACCTCCAAGGTTTCCCAGTGTCATTAGTCGTTATAGTTGCTCACCATTCACCGAAAGAGGTAGATAGATGAGTTGGCAACCAACTCACTATCTATATTTTAGAGCATGTTTATTAGTTACCCCTACTGTGTCTGTCATATTGTTTTTTCAGCACCCAGTCCTACGCTTCCAAGTGAAACTGCCTACCCATAAAGTTGATATAGTAAGTATTGTTTTTAGTGCTCCTCCATAGTGCTACTTTTAAATTTGCTTCCCTGTCCATACGCTGGACATAAACAAATTATAAAGATGAAACTGAACAGAAACTTGCAAAAGAACTTTCAAAAGCAGATATTATTAGCTGCAAGTGCCCTGTTATCAGTGTTTAGACCGCCTAAAGTGATATATTTGGGCCCACTGTGCTTTGATGGATATCTCTGTGTGAGTGAGTAAATCTCCATGATCTTATGAGGTCTTTTTCAAAGTCTGTAAATATTTTGAGAAAATGCTGGTGAATTTGCAAATAAGTTGCTAATTAACAGTTGATAAGCAGCTTGTGGATACTTGGGTTTATTGGTTTTCTTTGTGTCCTATTTTTTTGTAAGGATGGAAAGTGAAAAAACTTGTTATCTCTAGCAAATTCGAGCGTTTGCTTGATCACCGTTACCTCCAGGGGATGCTGGCTTCTTATCACACTAGAAAGTTAATAGGAAATAGACATCAGTAAACTTCAGTTAAATTATCAGTACAAATGACTTAGCCCCAGAATGTTGAATTGTTGCAACACTTTAGCACTCAGTGCTATGAGAAAAGACAAAAGACAAAATTAATGCCCATTTTTTAACTTTATAAGGGAAAACAGAAGCAAAAATGGTGCGACTGTTATTGATGTTTGCCATGGACCTCTACAATATTTGTGTTTCTTCCTAGAATAGGCAAACCTACAATAGTCTTAAAAAGATATAATGATTACTTAAATAGCAATCTGAAGAGCTGTTGACACTGTCCGACTGGGATGCCAGGGGCCCACCAGAGAATCTTAGGCTGAGGGCCCACTTTCCAAACTATTATACCTCCTCTCCTCACTCAACCTCGTTATTGTCCTAGGGGCAAATTCAATAAGATGCGAAGTTGCGCCAGGCGCAACTTTGCCATACTTCGCCAGGCGTAGTTTCGACAGGGCTCCGCAAATTCACTAAAATCCGAAGTTGCGCACAGGGGTAGCGTAAGGTTGCGAAGTTACGCTAGCGAAGGCTAAATTGCATACGGCGCGAAATTCAAATTTCAATGGAGGAACACGTATCTGCACTACAAATGCCTAGAAAACCTTCAAATCTGCAAATAAAAATTTTATTTTGTCCTACACATGTGCCCACTGTCTAGGTAAGTTGTCATGAGTCAGGAAATGTAGGGGGGAGGAAGGGGAGCCCCAAAAATTTTTCGATCTTTTTCAGCCTATCAGCCATCATGTAGAAAACACGCCAGCGTTTTTTTGGGACTTAGAAAAAAAATTGACTTTTTTTGAAACAATCCCTATCTACTCTATTGCGCTTCGCCAGGTCTAAGGTGGCGAAGGAAGTCTAGCGTAAAAGGTAGCGTTCAGTACACTGCGCAAGTTAGTGAATTTGCGTAGTTTCGTCGCTAGCGAAACTTCGCCTGGCGTAAGGTTGCGAAGTAACACTAGCGAAACTACGCCAGCGTTCGTTAGTGAATTTGCGCAGTAGCGAAAATGCCAAACGCTAGCGAATTAACGCTAGCGTTCGGCGCTTCGCATCGTCTCTTTTCTCTACATACTATACTCTATTCTTCTATTATTAAGCCTCTCTGTTCCCATTAAGAAATAGGGAATAATCATGAAATAAGCCAAATGGTTAGAAGTAAGAGGCCCACTGACACCTGGGCCCACTGGGAGTTTTCCTGGTATCTCGTGGGCCAGTCCGACACTGGCTGTTGAATAAAAAGCTAAATAACTCTAAAATCACAAATAATAATACATGAAACCAATTGCAAATTGCCTCAGAATATCACTGTCTACATTATACTAGAAGTAAATTTAAAGGTGAACAACCCCTTTAAGTCACAGGCATATTTACTAAAATGTGAAATATCAAATTTGATGTATGTTTGACAAAAATTTCCCTAAACAGTGGCAATTTAATAGAATGCAATTACACGTATGGGATCAGTTATCTGGAAACCCATTATCCAGAAAGCTCTGAATTACTTAAAGGCCATCTCCCATAGACTACATTTTATCCAAATAATCCAGTTTTTAAAAATGTACCTTATACTTGATCCAAACTAAGACAAACTTATTGAAAGCAAAACCAGCCTATTTGGTTTATTTAATGTTTACATGATTTTCTAGTAGACTTAAACGACCAGATTCAATTCATCGAGAAAAAGGTTTATCACATGAAATGTCATGGATGAGATTCAATTAAAGATGTGTGAAAACTGTTTTGAAGTCTATAGCAAAAAAATGGAACAGTATTTGAGAGAAATTGAATATCGTCCATGACTTTTCACGTTATAAACCCCTGAATTGAATCTGGCCCTTAGTATGAAGATCCAAATTATGGAAAGATCCGTTATCTGGAAATCCCCAGAATTCTGGATAACAGGTCACATGCCTGTACAACAAGTTTTGGCATATTAATTTTGTATTGGTGATCATTTCTGTCTTTACACCAGACGTTGTTACACCAATGCAAAATGATAAAATAAAGTGCCAAAAATATTTTTTTACCGGAAGTCGTTTCACCTGGTCTGGGCTAGCAAACTATCATTAAAAAGATAAAACAGCCTCTTTTGCATCTCATTATAGCATCATTTGCCAATATCCTACCTACGTCATTGCTTTAGTGTGTAATTCACCAGCATATTTTGCCAATTACGATTGTATTTACTCCAGCAAAATTTCAGCACATTATGCTCAAAATGGAGTAATTAAGATTTTACGTTAAATTACATTGGCACAGAGAAAATACTCTGGAAATATAGATGTATATATATGTATATATAGATGTCAATGCAACTGATCAAAAAACACCCAGGGGCGGCAGCCCCAGAGTTTGAGAACTACTGTTTTAAGTTGTGTAGCTGTTATTACACGGAAGGATGTAGGTTAGCAAAGAGCTGATGAATTAACTGGAATAACTAAAGATAATACAGGAGGAAGCTTCCTAATGGCCAAGCTTAGCTACATTTTACACCTTGTCCTCACCTGTACACAAAGATTGGGAAGATGAAGGCTGATGCTTTTACTAATCTTTCAGTCCTGACAATTCTCTCTGTGAGCCCAAACCCTCTGCTCCACTCCACTTCTTTATCTGCAGGTAACAAATGTGTTTGGAAAAAAAAATGAAAAGAAATAATGTTGCATTATGCCATGTGCTTGGGGTCCAAGAAGCCTAAAAATGTAAAACCAGCCTCCTATTCAAAGTTTCCCATCATCCAACTTTAAGCAGCTGTGGTTACCCACCAGGGTTAGTGTTTTGACCGTAGATATGTTATTCTGGTTGTGGTGTTCCCACCATGTTTTTTCTAATCCCCCTTCTTCCAAGACGTACTTGCAGGTGTTAATGAAGGAGGATTTGCCATGTCCTAAAAACCCAAAGAGCTGTAGGAGAACTCGGTAGTATTGCCTTGAGGCGAGTCATTAAGGCTGAAGCTTTCAACATTAAGGATTCCTTACATGGTTGACATTTGCAAATTTTTCCTGAAGGCTGCCTGATGCATCAAATAGAAAAAGGGGCACAAAGTGAGTTGCTTATATGCTTTATCATCAGGAATTGAAAGTTACACTTATTGGATTAGACATTTTCCTAAAATAGAACTCAGCTAAAGCCAAAATGCAACTGAAATGTGATTTATAAGTAATTTAATAGGTTCACCCCTATTACAAGTAACCAGTTCAGGTTCTAGCCCTACTTTTGCCACTGCTATCCCCTGAACTCGCTAGCACACCTCTCTGTAGATGGATTCTGGAAGTTTAATAAGGGCCAGAGCTAGGGGTAGACATGTATCTTGGGCGCAGTGGTGTTGAGGGTGTGTAAGTGGAGGAAGATCAACAGAGAATATCAGCAGTGGGGTATGGAAGTAGTATGTGGATTGTGCAGGGGTATCTTAGAGGGTGTAGACCAAGTGTTGGGTAACTTGACCTAGCATTGCAACAGACTGGATATTCTTGTTATTATTCACTGAAGCCTTCATTGAAACTTGGAACTGGCATTGGTCCTTATCTTTCTCTTAGCTTATAGAAACGTGGGTAATAATACTAGATTTATACCTTGTATTCCATGGTTAAAGAAAGGGCCAGTGCATGTAACGTTGACGTTTTTGGATTGCGACTAATATAATAGTATTTCAGTAGCGTTTTACTACTATTTCATTTTCATTTCTGCATCATTTCTCTGACCTCAAATAGTTTAAAGCTTTATATGTGGCATATACTGGAAGGGGGGAACTTTGTAGGCAGAGAAACAAAAGCCAAAGCAAACCGTTAGTTTAATGATTACAGATCTTCGGGCACACAGAACAGAGCAGCTTGTTGACATGTTGATATAACATCAGAGAACTGGCAACAGGTTGTCAGAAATATTATAGAGTGCAAGATGTTTATACAGTTTTACTTTACAAAGGGTGTATATTATAATTCCACCCAAACACACAAACAATCTATTTATAATCAGCACAAAAAAGTCAGTGTTAATCTTTCTCAGTATAGAAAAGTAGACTAGGCACAATTCATCTAGAACTGCACCTTCCCATGTTAATATTAGGTATTGATGGATGAGGGTTCAGGGCAGACCACGTATCCAGAACTTCTGATGATACAAAAAACAAAAACAATATAATGCACTGGTCTAGCTGACCCTCACACAAATTGCTACTGCAAAATTCTTATCGGTCCTGCATCCAGCTAAAGTGCCAACTGAAGATCTGGGAAAATTGCTAAAGTCCCCGTAAAAATGTAAATGCCTAATCCACACTTCACTCCAAGGCAGAGATTTATCAAAGTATAGTAGACTACATAAAACAGGATTGCAGAAAGAATGGTAGGGCCCTATAAATAAACCTTACCCTGACACACCTAACCCTCCCCCATACTACCCAAACCTGCCCCTTTCATGAGAAGCCTAAGCACTTTTGTAGTATACCCAGATCCTTATTTTGTCTGACCCTGGAGTCCTGTCTGTCTACCGATGGCTCAATTTGTATACCATATATATTCTGATCTTCAAAATATGTTAATTTGACAAGCACAGAGATAGATGGGAACAAGAGACAAGAGTAAGAGGAGGCTGGGAAATCCCTAATCCATATGCCCCCTAAGTATAGGTACAGAATTAACTGTATTTTTTGCATAGACCCTACTAAACCAAGATACACCTATTCCCAAACTTCATATCATAGTGTGCCACATTCTACTTAGAGCGGTCTTCTCTTCTTCATATTATGTTATGGGTTTTCCCAGCTTTGGCTACTGGTCTCAGGCTCTGGATAGGTGTGACCAAAGTCAAAAATCCCACACATACTTTTCTTACTGAATGCTCTTTTATGGCAAAAAAAAAAACAAAATGCCCAAAAATAGAACGTAATTAGACATTAAGGAGGTTATTTTTTAAAGGTCGAGTTTATCAGATTGTTTTTTTTTTTTTTTAGATTTATTAAGCCCCAAAGCAGCAATCAGAATCCGAAAATACGCCTTCAAAGGCGTATTAGCGATGGATTTCGCTCGAAAACTCGAAATATTTGAGTTTTTCAGGCATCAAACTCAATAAACTCTGGTTTGTCGGGTGACAATCCGAATAAGTCACACAAGTCGAATTGACGCTCATATTTTTCGAGTTTCTCAATCCGATTTTTCGAGTTAATTTATTAGTAAATAAGATAAATTTGTCAAGTTTGTTTTTGTTAAAACATGAGAAAAATATAGATCTTGGTAAATAACCCCTACGTTTTTATTTAACATAAAGGGAAAATTTAACAAAGAATAAGAAAATACAGTGGCTGTTTATGGACAACTAGGCAATTTCAGACTTTGCCACAGCCCGGGGCAAACCAAAATACTAGTATTGCTTCACATACACATGCTGTTGTCTTTTTTGTGCCACATGTTTAGGCTGCTAAAAAATGTGGAAAAAAAGTTCAGTTCCAGTTTTTTCGCATAGACTTAAAAGAGTTTTCACGTGGTGAGATAAGTCTTTCTGAATTGAATTACATCTCAAATTGAATCCCGTTCATGACTTTTCACATGATAAACGTCTGCTCACTGAATTGAATCTGAGCCAGTTTGAAAGTCTGAGATATGGGTTTTCATAAATATGCTCAGATATATTTATGAAGTGAATATCTTATTAATAGATCTTATTCTGGGTCTAACCTTTTCTCTCCTATTGGGCATTGTTTAATTTAATTTTGGTGCAATATTTACATTTTTTAATTTACTGTATATATATATTTCAGGACCCAGTTGGATAATACTGGGGGGACAGAGAACACCCTGTCCAAAGAGACCCCCATCTAGGGAATTTGCCTCTATGTGGAATTAACTTCATGCTAATGGCTCTGCATAAAAAGGTAAAACATTGTCAAAATAGCTGAATTTAAAATTAACGTTAAAAAGTTTATTAAAGATTTTAGAGAATGTAATGTCTTTGTTATTAACCTTCTTAAATAGATACTGACACCAGAAAATAACCTTTTTTATATCCATCATAACATTATCTTTGAATGCTATTTATAATTTTGCCATAAAAATATTTGCCTGATGCTTTTACAATACATTTCTTACTACCCTGTTCCTCTATGAGGGGGCTGCCATATTTGTGCCGCAGTAGTCAGTTAGCATTAGAAACTCTAACGGACAGAACGAGATGGGACAGTCAGGTTGGCAAAAAAAGGAACTTCGAGTAATAATTACTTACAAAAGCAGACCTATCAGCAAAAAATTATCCACGTGACCTATATGTAACTTTTAATGTAGATTAATATTTTGAAAAGAACATTTTTACTGCCAGTATCACATTAAAGTGCTCACATTTTCATTATCGAGTAGTTTGAGGATGTTATATCTTAACTAGGAGAGTGTAGCAATACAATTCAATACATAGGTAAGCAGGCCGTACAGTAGAACTCAAATAGAATTCAAATCAAATTCGACCAAACTCAATATAAGTTTTTTCTCCAATAAAAACATCTTTAAATTGGCCAGAGGACCTTTTCCATTGACTTATACATGAATTAACAGGTTTTTGGTGGCTAATAGTCGAATTCTTAAAGGGCCAGAGTATGATAAATCAAAAATCTAATTAGAATTTTTAAAAAATTTGAAGTGAGTTTAGATAATTCACTAGTCGAATATGACAGTTTTGACCAAAAAAACAGATTTGAAAATTCGAATTCGATTTTTCAATTCGACTTTTCAATTCGACCCTTATTAAACCTGCCCCTTTATGTAAAAAAACTAGAATGTACCAGTACATCACCAGAACATCTATAGGGAGCTTCAATAAAGGGGGCATTTTTAAATATAAATAAAATAATAAACTAATAAATTTTTAGCACAAACATCATATATTTTTCATAATTGCCTACAAAAGTCTCATTTAATATTTTTTACTTTTTTGTGAATTTAACATACTGTAGATTTTGCAAACCTGTGAACAATATTATAGCACATTTTTTAATTGGAATTAATGAGCAAAACATGTCATCATATTTGTGCTAAAAAAGCAAAATTCTTAAAAAAAAATTAATTCCCCTTCAAGCCCAGTGTAGTATAACATTTTGGCATAAATGCAGGCGTAACTTTGACATAGAATTTTTATAAACAATCACACCAACTCTTATATGTAATTTTTTTTGCTGTATGCCCTTTCAAAATGTTTACAATACAATGCAGGAAAGAGAAGATGATCTAGGAGGGCTTGAACTGATTATTTGCATCAGCCGTTTTCTCAACTCCTCTTCCCTTCTCAATTCTATCTCCTGTTCTTTCTTTCGCATTTCTATTGCGACCTCCTTCAGTTTATTTCTCACTTCTCTGTCAGATATGAATCTGAGCACCTTTAGCTTCCGTTGCTCCCTTTGTTCATCCGGGTCCCCCATTCGCTCCAGGCGAAACTGAACATCTTTAATCACTTCGCAGAAGAACTTTAGGACTCCCTCGTGTCTTCCTTTTGTCCTTATGTGGTCTTCAGGTGTGAAATTTTCAAGTGAAATCAGCCACTCCACTCCCATGTTTTTAAATGCTCTCTCCATATCATTCACATCCCCATGAGTCTTATGGGTGAGGACAACAACAGGAAATATTTCTGTGTAGAGTAAATGGATTATACTTGCCGTTATGTTCATGATTTTGGCAATTATAATACGTTCAAGTGATGTTTTTTTGCATGGTCCAAAATGCCATTAAATATATTCAAGATCAAAATTCCCTACAATTTGAGATCTTCTAGGTAACAAAAAAGAAACATTTGAATTATTATTATTATTTTGTTTTATTTACCATAAAGGTGATATAGTTATGACTTTGGGCTTCTCCGTATTAACTGTACTTTTAGATTTGCTCATCTTATCACAAGAGGGACTTAAACACAATGTCGTAATAAGCAGGAGGGCATTGACAGTGATTATAATATTTATATAAATATGCTGCTCCGGAAAACAAACACCATAATATAAAAATATTAATTTTCCCTGTTCTGTAGGAGCATTGGAGGTATAGCGTCCCCTAATGATAGAAAGGGAAAAGGCTAAAATTACCTGTTACATCTCTAGCAAATTCAAGCAACTGCTGGATCCCTGGCACCTCCTGTGGTTGCAGTCCTTTCTTCACACTAGAAAGTTAATCAATAAGTCGTAAATTGGCGTCAATAAATGTCAGGGACTTAGCCCGGTCACTCTGTAACAACACTTTTAACACATTGTAACATATTTGTGATTACAAATCACAAATTTGTTCTCAAAAAATCGAATCTACTTTTATAACGATGCTAAAATGTTGGGAGTGACTGTAGGGTTGAAAACTGGTAGCTTTATTTTAAAAAGCACATATATTATATACACTTACTCGCAGGAGATGACTGAACCAACACCATGGACCATTATAAACAGCTAACTCTAAACTTTAAATCACTGAAAATAACCCACTGGAGTTGATATCCTTATTGTTATCAAACTTTTTCAGTTGAAGCCCCCACTTTGGCTGAGGCCCCTTTAAGGGAAAATCTCTTATTTCGTCATAGTTTTTAAGCATATCAATGTTTAATCCTACAAGTTGAGGAACAAATAGACGGCACTTCTGGAGAAGATTTATTACTGCTGTATGTCCTGACGCGTTTCGGGAAATGATCCTGACTAAGGGATCATTTCCCGAAACGCGTCAGGACATACAGCAGTAATAAATCTTCTCCAGAAGTGCCGTCTATTTGTTCCTCAACTTATTGTATCTTAGCAGTCGGATACTGCTTGACAGAGCACCTGGAAAAGTACTTGTGGGGAGCAGTAGCGGTCCTTTTCTTGTTTCCAATGTTTAATCCTACCTGTGAGCTGGGCTTTTGGGTGTATCTAGAAGAGCAAATGGCCATTCTCCCCAGTTCTTACCTTAATTGGCCTTAAGACTGAGCCCCACATGGCATTAAGCCCCACATGTCTTTAGTTAAGATGAATGTATCTTAAAAAACGACTGAAGAATTAACTGGGTTAACTTAAGCTACTACAACAAAAAAGCTATACATTTTTTTTTAATCTTACCCCTCACCTGAACACAAAGATTGGGAAGATGAAGTCTGATGATTTCACCAGTTTCTCAGCCTTTATAATTCTCTCAGTGAGCTCAAACCCTCTGCTCCACTCCACTTCTTTATCCACGGGTAACAAATTTGCTGGGGAAAAAAATGTAAAGATCTTGCTTCTGTGTTATATTCTTGTGGTACAAGAAACATTTTACAGCAAGAAA